>NC_138970.1:47552500-48120000 GCF_055761805.1 Camellia sinensis | reverse complement strand
ACTCTGTTTTCCTCCTCTTTCACTCACCTTCCCCGCTACATACACTGATAGAGCACTCCCTATATACCCCAACCCCGTCACACCGACACCAAAATGGACCACGTAAGTCCTCATTGATGTCCCAACCTGTCAAAAATTGAGGGCATAACAAATTATTTATTTAAATAATAAATTATAAAAAGAAAAAAGAAAAAAAAAGAAGGAGAACTTATAGTGAACATGCATGGAAGCTAAATCCATATAAAAACACGTAACACTTATTGACAGAGGCATGCAGTCACTCTGTGTTTGATGGATTTTTATTTTAAAATAAACTTGAAATTCTAAGCAACCTGATCGAACAAGATGGCTTCAACACTGTTTTCAAGAATCCCATCAAGGCCACCGATGAGTACGAACTGTGGAAGCAACCAAAACACGCTCATCGGAATCCTCTCCTCAGGTTTGTCAACCAACCCATGAGTCCTCACCACATTTAGCCTTTTTGTTTCCACTTTAGCAGCAATAATGCAACATAGAATTGCAAAAACCATCGACACAGCAACACCAATGAGAGGAGCATAGTGTCGCGCCCCTGACCCGCCTAGCTTGACGGCAAGCTTGTAGTATAATTTGGCGAATTGTTGTTTGCCTTGGTTGTAGAACCAGAGAAGGATTACGATGGGGATTGAGAGTTTGCCGAGCTTGTGGGTCATGTGGTTTGCTTGCTCGATGAAGTATGCGTTGCCAATGGCAGAGACAACGCCGCAGAAAATGAAAGTGGTGCATAAAGGGATCATTCGAATGGTGAGTTTGGTTTCTTCTATCTCTGTAACTCTGCAGAGTTTCCATCTGTTTTTCTGTTGTTCTTCTAGAGGCTTTGCTGGTAATATAATTGCAGCCTTGTCTAGACACCTGCATTTCAAAAATGGATTAATTTAATTAAAATTAGTTCACTTTCAAACATATTGTCTAAATTGTTGACGGAACCATAGTAATAAAATAATTTGGCCAAATTATATCGATTTTCTTTGGACTTTGGTCCTTGTAACATTTTGACATTTGTAATTTCAATTAGCTTGATTTGATTTTGAATTTATGATTGTGTTTTGGTTTGATTCAATTGATTACAATTTTACTTTTTTTTTTCAATTTTTTTAATAGAAAATCTGCATATAAGCGGCATGTGTCATGTTGTTATAGACAAATGTTATCAATTGAATCAAATTGATCCAAAATTTAAAATTAATGGTTAAAATTAAACTAATTTAAACAACATGGACCAAAATAATATAAGGGCAAATTGCAGAGATTATCGATGTAATTTACCTTAAAATAAACATATAATTTTTAAAATATGCATTTTATGTGACTTTTGCCTTCAAAATTTTTAATTTGTTAATTTGATCCTCAAACACTATGATATTATGAGAAAATATCATTTCTCCCCTCAAACTATCATTCAAAAATCAATTAGACCCCTGTTCTTTTATTAATATCAATTTTATACTTAAACTATTTGATTTTAATTCAATTTTATCTCCACCATCAATTGCCGCCTATAGTCAAACATAAATTGCTGATGTGGCACCGAAATTTTATTTAAAATTTCATTTTATCCCCAAACTATTCTCAAAATATTAGTTAGACCCTTGAATAAAATAAAGTTTATGGGTTTAATTAATATTTTAGAGATAGTTTAGGATAAAATGAAATTTCAAATGAAATTTTAGTATTACGTGAGTAGTTCCGTTTGATTATAAAAGATAACTAACAGTTGAGATAAAATTAATCTAAAATCAAATAGTTTATGTATAAAATTGATATTATTAAAAAAAAATATGAGTTGAATTGATATTTAAGTGATAATTTTGGAGAGCAACATAATATTTCCTCCATTTTTATCATCAGTTTTACATATCAATGAAAAAATTATCCAATCATTCTAATTTTTTTCAGAGATGATCTATGCCAAGAGACCCAATAGAATGAATAACTCGAATCACCAAAGTCAGACCGGTGGTGAACTTTATGTTCGAAATATCATGGTTGAATCTTCTAATTTGATCAAGTTCAGAGATACCTTAGGTGACGTGAGTGAGGCAACAAATCAACATCATCAACACTCCTTGTTTCATAGAGCCGATCAGCCTCCTTTGGGCACTTACAAAACATCTTGGAGGTTGCAGCCACAAGCACTCTAGACACAATGGTGAGCGAACTACCCTGCGGCTTAACACAATTGTACGAACCCGAACCACTCAAGAATAGCAGTGTAGCAACCATTGTGCAAATGGCCGGTATGAAAAACCGAATCGACCATAACCTTATATATGTAATCGCAATGACAGCACCTATAGGGACAAGGACTGCGATGTATGTGCCCACAAACATGGTGATGAACGTGTCCGTAGTGAAGTTGTCGAGTACATCTTCTGAGAATTGCTCGGCTATGAAAGCGCCTAGTGAAATTAAGTGACCCGAGTGTCCCAGAGCTATTAGAGCTAGTGCTGTGTAGAAGAGTATTTTCTGTGCCTCGCCAATGCATTCGGGCTCGTATAGACTGCAAGTGCCTGTGGCCTTGGCGAGGACCGGAGGGGTTGACATTGTTAGGAATCCCAAACCCTGCACACAGAGAAGTTTGCGTCTGAGAAGACAAATCTTATAGAATTGCTAGCATAGCCCATGACAATCAATAAGGAGTAATTTAAGTGTTTGGTTGATATAACACGGTGATAATAAGTTTGGTTTCAAGGAGTCTTATATTCCCTATCTAAAAACAAAAAAGTCTTATATTCAAGTCTTGTGATTTAAAATTTTAGTAACCATGATTTGGAAGAGATGTACTATCATGTGATTTGGAGAATAGGCTTACTCACAAATATATTTTAATGAATATGAGGTTACAAGTTCAAATCTCACAGACAATTTTTAGAGTGCAAAGACTCATGTCCATTAATCCTAGGCAGTGATTCATTTCCACTATGCCCTCGGTAGGGTTGGGCTCAGGCTATGATTTAGTTTGTCTCCAAGGACTTATGAAGCATGGGTGCGGATACAGATATTGGTATGGGAACGATACAATATGTCGGTACGGTAAAACCTAAAAAAAATAATAAAATACGGATACGATATTTGATACGTCAATAAATTTTTTATTTTTTATAATTTATAGTTTGAAATTCAATTTACAAATCAAAATTCAATACCAAAACTAAAAAGAGAAATTACAAAACCAAAAAGAAAAAAATCATAATTCAACAATACCAATACTAAAGCAAAGTGTATAAACTATTTTAATGTCATTAAATAGGAAAAATTATAAAACAAAGTTTCATTTCAAAAGTAAGCTAAGCAAAATTTAAAAACTTGAAATTTTAGTTTTCACTTCCATCAGCTTCAACATTGAATAATATATCTTTCATCGCTGGCACATCAAGTAAATGATTTGCAATTTTAAGTAAATAAGAACTATCTAATAAATTAAATGCATCTCTATCAATGTCCTATAACTTGGTGTACACCTGATGTACCCATTAAGTACTTATGGAGTACCCAACTGTCAAAAAATATATAAAAAGTATCCAGTATGTATTTTGAGTACCTAATACACATACAGTCCTATCGGTACAAGTATCAATACCCGGTAAACACTCGGTATGAATATGACAATATTTTCAGAGTATCCATACTTCATAGCCAAGGACGGTCTGTGGATACCCTGCGAAGTTTGCAAACCCCTCATTTATAGGACCATTTAGGCCCCTCTTGTTTAGCTCATCAGTGATGGAGCTCCTGTATACGGTCACACTTAAGAAGAATTGTCATGCGTTGATCGCCTCTACTCTATTTTGATTAGACTTTGAAAAAAAGCACGACAGTTTGGGGAGTTGGGAAGAAGAGGAGAAACTCACTGCACTATAGGCAAAATTGGAGATGAGAAGCATCCAGTAGTTACCCAAGAAGGCATCAACGAGGAATTGCATAGGCAAGAGCATAATTGCCATCAATCCCCCAAACACATTGATAATTGCAGCAGCATGAGTGAAGTTGAGCTTCCAAACATTTGTTAAGTATAGCATCATCATCCACATGGCGTACCCGGCTAGTAAGTCAGCCCACATCAGAACTATTATAGGATCGATGAAAGATAACAAAACAAACCAACATGTTAGCACTCCATATACTACATCAAAATGGATTAAATTACTAAGGAATTCGATAAATATATACTAATTACCGAAGATTCTCACAAACGACGGCATTTTCGTGTTTAATTATGTTCTTCCTCTCTCTTTCTGTGAAAGATGAACAATAACAGTTAGACGAACACACAAAAGAATTAGTGTCGAACGTGAATGATAAATTAGCTTTAATGCTATAAATTGTTAGAAGTTTTCGTAAATTAGGTGACCTCAAGCATTGTCACATAGATTAAACACAAACAAACAAACAAACAAAATATGGTACTCACAATCAAATTGAATTGGCAGAGTTTGAATAATTTATAATTCAATGAAGATGGAGTTTCCCAAGGAGAGAGTGGGAGCCGCGTTGCCAACTGTTTTCCTTTGTCGACATTAACACTGCCAACTTAATTTCTCTCTCTCTCTTTGGGTTTTGAAATTTGAGGATTTCCTATAGTTCATAATCTAGACTGTAGGTTCTGTTTGGGCGTATTGGATTCATCATGAGTTTTATTTTAATAATTTATATTGTTTATTTTTGTTAAACATTTCGTATATTTCATCTATATAAAAAATTAAGTTAATTTGATAATTATAACTTAATTAATTTGTTGCGTTTATCATTAAAAAAAATAATGATTGTATTTTTAAAAATAAACAATTCATATTTAAAATGAGAATTTTCATAGGATTCACATGAGGTACAAAGAATTAAATAAAGAAATACTATGGACTTGGCATACAAAGTCAAGATTAAAATGAAAGCCGAACTAGTGCATGTGCTATATGGAAAATAAATATATAAAAAATATGGCTTTTTATTTGTTTATATATATATAGCTGACGAGAATCTTTGTTTATATATATATAGCTGACGAGAATCTTGACGAGAATCTTGGTGTGGTGTTTGGGAAGCAAGTTCCCAAATTTTTTTTTCATTTTTTCCACTAAAAGACAAAAGTTTTGCAAAATTAAAAAAAACACATCCAAACAAAATATCACATCCAACCCCATAATCATTTCACTTTTTCTCTCACAAACATCACATCCAACTACATAAAAACTCAACTATCTTCCCAAACACAAAAAATTTTTTATCTCATAAAAACCTACATCTAATAAAATCTACATAAAAACTCACTTCCCAAACACCATAACATATTATTTAATGTTTGGAGAACTTACTGATAAGTCCCATGTACTAAGTTCAAAACCCAGTTAATCCCAAAACAAAATACTTGCACCAATTAGTCCAATACATTTTTAATTGTTACCAAAAAATCCTTTTTTTTTTTTTAATTTACAGACACTGTTCACATTTTACTACCGTCGAACTTCCGTCAAACGGTCGCCGGAGACTCGTCGGAATTTTTAAAACATGTTATGAAACTGTAAAATTTTACAGTTCTAAAGAATGTTATAAAACTGCAAAATTTTACAGTTTTAAACCATGATTCATTCCAGCACCAAAAAAAAAATTTGAAACTGCAAAATTTTACAATTTTCACCGCCTGTAACTAAATCTCGAAAACTACTTGTTCAGAATTCGAAAATTTTCTCCATTAGAACAGAAAAACAGAAGTGTATAGCAGAGAAAAAAAAAAGAGATCGAAGGAGAAAGGCGGATGTAGAGAGAGGATTGTACTCCGACAACTATTTTTTGTTTAGATCTAGCCAAATCTGATGTAGATCTACTCAGATCTGATGTAGATCTGAGTAGATCCACTTATCTTCTTCGTCGGAAATATATATCTTCGCCGTCAGTGAGAGTGAAACCACGAGTTGATTTCGATGGTTGGCGGTTATCAGTGAACCCCGATCAATGGAGAAAGACATGAACACTTGCACCATCGTCTATGACGAAGACGATGAGAGAAAAATGTAGAAAAAAAGAGAAAGAAGAAAACATAAAAAGGGAGGAAAAAACCAGAGAGATGGAGAAAAGGACTTTTGGGTGTACCCAAAAAGTTATGGGATTAAATGGTGTCCACTAGGAATGGCAATGGGGGGCAATGGGGTGGATATTAATTCCCCATCCCCATTCCCCTATAATAAATTTTCCCCATTCCCCATTCCCCATTCCCCATGGGTACCACCCTCCCCATTTTTTAATGGGTATGGATTTTCCCCAACCCACTTTAATCCCCATTTTTATTTTTTATATTTAATGTTAACAACCACTTTTTTTTTTTTTTTTTTTTTTTTTTTTTTTTTTTTTTTTTAAGGTTCACAACAAAAACTAAATATACCTTCAATCTTTTTTCTTTCTTTTTAAATATATTTAATGTTAACAATTTTTTATTTTTTATTTTTTATTTTTTTTTAACAAAAAAAATATATTTAGCTTTGGTAAAAAAAAAATTTATATATTGGATGAGTTACCTACTCTTTAAAATATATATATTTAAATTATAACCAAAACTAAATATATATTTAATTTTTTTTTTTTTAAAGATTCACAACCAAAACTAAATATATAAATTATAACAAAGTCAGAACCTTTAGCTCTTCCAACCATTTAGTTCCATGTATAATTGATAACCATCAATTAATTACCTTAAATATTGCAGCGATATGGCAAACGATTGGAAGTTGTTTTCTTTTCAGAATTTAAATTTTTTTTTTTAAAAAAAAAAGTATAAATGGAAATAAAGTTTCCACACATGGAGTATATAACAAAGTCAGAACCTTTATAAAAAAAGTCAGAACCTTTAAATTTATATAACAAAGTCAGAACCTTTATAAAAAAAAATTAAATATATATTTAGCTTTGGTTGTGAATCTTAAAAAAAAAAAAAAATGGTTGTGAACCTTAAAAAAAATTAAAAAAAAGAAAAAAATTAAATGTATATTTAGCTTTTGTTGTGAATCTTAAAAATTAAAAAAAAAAATGGTTGTGAACCTTAAAAATAAAATAAAAAAAGATTGGACGTATATTTAGCTTTGGTTGTGGATCTTAAAAAAAAAAAAAAAAAAAAAAAAAAAAAAAATATGGGGAAATTAGTGGGTACCCATCCCCAACCCATCCCCTGTGGATATTTAAAGAATATCACCTACCCTACCCAATGGATAAGAAAAAGAGGGGAAAACCCATGTATTTGGGTTGGGTCTCCATGGATACCCACATGGTAGGTTATCCATTGCCATCCCTAGTGTCCACATGTTCCACATAGGACCTGTGGGTAATTTCCCCTTTATGTTTTAAGAATACAAAATTGTTGCCAATTAACTTGTCTTATAGATGAAGTCAATGACTACGTATTATTTATGTTTTGCGTTATTTTGCTCTATTAAATTTTAATTTTGTGAATTTTATTTGAATTTTTTAAATTTTGAATCAAATTGGTCTCATTTCAAAAGCTCTATGTAACTATGGTTCTTAAAATTTTAATTGTATCAATTTTGTATCAAAATATTGTGAAATTATGTTTGAATAGTTGGAATTTATAGGTAAAATGACAATTGGGTACGAAAAATAATACTTCATATATAATTTTTATACAAAATTTATCAACAAAATAATGTGAGAGTGGCATTTCTGTAATTAAATATTATTTAGGATAATATACTTTAAAATAATAAATATCAACGTAACCACATCATTCCATATTTAAATTTCCCATATTTTTTTCTATTTATATATCACTAATACTAATCAAGTATTGACAAAGCTGGGAAATTAGCCTATGTAGCCTTCTAACCTCAATTTTTTAAACATTTTTCTTTAACAAACATAAATATTTTGCTTTAAACTTATTTTTTATATTAATATTATTCTAAATTTACGTAGCCATTATTTTTGTTGCAATCATTTTTTTTTTTTTTTTGCAATCAATTTAATTCAAGGTACTTATATGTTATATTACAATTAATTAATCTTCTATTGATGATCAAAATTTTCTTGAATAGAATTGCCTAAAATCATAAAATTAAATCGATTTCTATGATTTGGTGACAAAACTTCAACTGTTAAGTTCTCTTTTTTGGAATTGAATAGAACAGTTCGGGTCAATTATCTACTTTAAATTCGATCCCAATCTATGAACATGATTTAGGGTCATCTGGGAAGTCCATAATATATTTTGGCATTTTTATTAGCCGGTCCCAATAATTGAATCTATTACCTATTAGGTCCTAAGTTTCTATCTCATACACCATCAAGTCTTGTTATATATTTTTATCCCGATTTTGCCCCTGTTATACTTTTCGCGTTTGGTTTGAATTTTGTGGTTCTATTTGTTTTTGGTGAGCTTTTGAGAGGAGGAAATTGAATATGGAATTGATTCATGAGTAAATGGAACTGATTTTAGAGATTTTTGGTGAGTGGAATCTGTTTGCAATTTAGAATTGAGTTACAATCGATTTGAAGTTGATTGCAATTGATGATCATGGTGTTTTGCTGCAACTGTAATTGATTTTTGCAATTTGGTTTGTGATTTTGTTAGGCTTTTGGTTCGTTTGATTAATATACATACATATATATATATATATATATGCAATTTTATGATTCTACGATTCTTTGACTTTGTTGATTTGTCGATTTCGAAAACTATTTGGCTATGTATGCAGAGTTATATACTTTTTGTTTGAGTTTGTGATTTTTATTTGATTTTTGATATTATTGTTATGATGTTGTTGTTTATGATATTAAATATTTATTTTGATGATAACGTTGAAAGGTTTGAGATATGTGTATGTGATGACTATTGAATTGTTTTGTAGCAAAATTGTTTTGGTTAAACACAGTTGCTAGTTTATTATTTTCTATTGTCATAAAATTTATTAGTGAGTATGGAAATAGGAGATGAAAAAGTTGCATAGTGGTTTAATTATGTAGGTAATTTTTGTTATTTTCTATAACGCTCCAAGTAGTTTATAACACTGTATGAATACGTCAACCAATGCTCATAAAATAATACTCCAACCTTTTCTTTACTTGAACATTAAGGTTTGTACAAAAATGATTCCACATGCGAATTATACATTCAATGATCTCAAGTATATAAACCTATAGCATGTAGAACATTAAGTCCAAAAATAAATAAATGCCCCCAAGAGCTTACAAGTTCCAAGACTTAAGTCCAGTTACACAAAAATGGTCTTTCAAACTCATACAATTACAGCCCTTGGCTAGCAAAAATACATCACAATAAAAGAGGAGCCATATGCTCTCAACAATTGTGCCCACGCCCTAATTCGGCGGAATTGCCACATCCTTTCTTACACCAAAATCCCTTAGGGGTGAGTATAAAGCCGAGTAGAGAATTCTTAACAAAATATATACATTTTATACAAGCTTCACAAACTGAAATGCACATGCCATGCTGTATTATGTTTTTTGAAGGAAAATCACATTTACATCTTTTGAAAACCATCATACTCAATGATAACTTGAAATCTCAACAATTTAAAAATCATCAATTTAGTTCAAGGGCGGTGAATACGACTCAAGTAATCCCTAGGTTGGTGTATGCAAGTAAGCATAACTAGCACTACCAAATCCCCACTTCACTAGTAGCTAACCGGAAGGCACGTGGTTCCTCCTCCGCACATGTTTTCGGTCTTTCACCCCGAATACTCAGGCCAACTTAATCAATTTCATCTACACCTCCTATTCGAATTTACCAACGTATGTACCCCAAAATATTTCAATAAATCTCATTTCCCAATATTTCTTTCTCAATGCAAAGTTTCAAATCCTAATTCAATACTTATAACAAGCAAGATATTGAAGTGCCAATGCATCATTTATCCATGCAATGCAATAATCAACCATGCAATGTAACATCCTACCATTTACAAAACTCCCACACAAATGCTCCACTTGTTATCAAAATTTCCACTTCCCTTTCCAATGCATTTCACATATATCGCATATGAATTTTATATCTATCCAAGTGTAGTAACAATTCCACATCTCATGTGTTCTCAACAATTTGTCATTTCATGATTATATTTATATGCACTTAAACAATAAATTCCAAAAAAAAAAAAAAAAAAAATCCACTAATTCCCATATACCAAGAAAATTGTCATTTTATATACAATAATATGAAATTTCCACTTAGTCGTTTATTTAGCACAAGAAAATCCATAGATTCTCAACATCTTCCAAAACCTCCAATTTCTAGGTTTTTCATCAAAACTAGACATTTCCTTATCTCATGGTTGAATCTCACCAAGATTATCTTTCTTAAATCAATGTGATTTAAATCCTCAAGAAAATCATTTAAAGAAAACAAGAGAAGAACCCATTTCCAAAACTACCAACATTTTTGAGCCAAAAACCAATTTTTCTCAATGCTACCAAAGGGAAATCTCGAAATTAACATAAACTTGCAAAAATATATATATATATAACTCCAAGAAAATCCCTTCCTCAATCTTGTTGGAAGAAAAGAGATGAAAGACCTAAATCCAACAGTGCCGAAACCCGATCTTCACCGCACACAACGAAGCCTTTTAAAAGTTTTCCAACTTTAATCAAGAAACAAGGGTCAAAATGTTTATGAATTTGAAGAAATCAAAGATCTAGTGAGATTTGATGCAGGAAATGCAGAGAGATGGAGGAGAAAAGGGTTTTTAGAGAGAGAGAGAGAGAGAGAGAGAGAGAGAGAGAGATGTATAAAATGATATACACTCAGCCCAAGAAAACAAGAAAAAGCAGATGTTCGGACTCAGCGTCTCCTGCACGTGCGGCATTCGTCCTTGCACGTGCGGTATCTCTCTTACACTTCCTTTCGCATGTGCATATATTGCAGTGTGCGCTCAGGACTTCCCTTGATTTCTGCACGTGCGGCCTCACCTCCTGCACATACGGCCCCACTTCCTGCACGTACGACCCCTCTTCCGCACGTGCAACCCAAGGCCCCCGTATGTGCTATTCAGCCTCTCAGCCTAAAATCACCCCAGCTCGACTCGGGACACCTCGGATTTAACACCGTATCTTCCGAAACAGATGAAACTTGACACGGAAGTAAACAAGGACAAGGATTTTGAGAAAAGTTTTCAAATGCAACTCACCTCAAACCGTTAACTAGACTCTCGGTCCAACCCGACACTCTAACAAGGAAAACCAAAGGTTAAGCAAAGAGAACCTGATAGATAACATACCCGGTCATCACATTTTTTATAGTGATAAAATTTATCACTGTTGGTTTTTGGATGTATTTGAGTTGGTTGATAATTTTATTACTATATTAGAATTTGTTTTAGTTTGTTTGAGTAGTTTGCTGAAATATAATTTTTGTTTGTGACAGTATTTATAATAATGGATAATTCTTTGTTTCTTATGCACAAGTTTAGAGGTGTGACATTGGTTATCAAGTATAATGATGGATTTAATTTCATCGATTTAGTATACAAATTGTGTGCAAAGTGGAGTTAGTTGGTAGTTCTTTGAATCTTTCATATTCAACGCCTAAACATTCTTGTTGTAGTCTAGAAAGTGAAAAGGATTTGGAGAGGTTATGGTTGGACTTGCACTTTCTTGTGATATTCATCTTATTGATGTTTTTGTTAAGTGTTGTTATTTGAGTGAAGGTTATATGATTTGTAATGGTGAAGCTAGTAGTAGTAGTAGTAATAGTAGTGTTGTTTGTGAAACTGATTTTTTGCATTCATTTTATTCAAATCAATGGAAACCTTTGCTCTCCGATGGTTAGGTTAATTGTATGAAAGGAGTGGGACAAAGGTTTGCTCAAGGAGTTGTTGAATTCCGGGATGCGTTGTCAAAGTATTTAATTCATTTCGGTTTTGATTTTGATTTTGTTAAGAATGATAAGGATCGTGTCCCTGTTCATTGTAAGAGAAAGGTTGATTAATCGTTTGGGCCTAATCTTGTAAATAACTATGCTAGGTTTATGGTAAAAACAATTTTTATTCAATATAATTAAGATATTTTTGTGGTCTCAAACAAAATTAAGATATTTTCTTTTCCTTGTGGATTTAAGGTTCTATTTTTCTTGGGGATTCGAGAATCCTTGTTGCCCATAAGAATGATATCTAATCCCCTGTATATTCTGCACCGTTGTCACACCCCAAACCCAGGCATGACCGGCCGTGGCCCACAGAGACTTAGCCCAAGGCACACGTAAGCCTAAACATGAACCCAAAAACCAAAAAGAATAAATTTGATGATAGCCCAGAAATAAATAAATCAACACTCAATTCAGTGACATATCACAAGTGAAAACAAGTCATAACCAACTTCCTAAAAATATATATATACTAAATGGGACACAAACCGCCCATAAATTAAAATAATTCTAAATAAAACCCAACCACAATGTATGCACAAAACTCGACAAAGCAACCTAAAAAAAATTAAATAAATGTCCTAGAGGTCCATGCAATTGAGTCCCCGCTACGCCATGAGTCGACTCTAAGTCCTTCTAACACCTGGAAATGGTAAACAACTAAGTCAGCTGATAGCTCAGTGAGTAACAACATGGATAGTAAATACAGTTTTGAAAACAGGGTTCAATTCCAAAATAAGATATATATCACAGAAACTAGATTGGCATACAGTTTGGTAAATACAATCTGTTTCAAAAAGAAGGTTCCACAGTTCAACACTTAAAATACTCATGTCTCGCAAGAACATGATAAACAACATTTTCCACTTAAAACAGATTATAACATGAACACCAATAATTTTCTGGGTACCAATAAAAACAAATAATCTGTCACACATTTCTCAGGCTATAAGCCCCGTTGGATCCAATACCGAACTAAGAGTCATCCTCAGGGTGGCACCTGGGCCTTTTCTCAAAGACGATCCGATTGAAGGTCACCTAGTTATTTTTAAAGGTCTTTTCCTTACAATCTTTGAGCACTAGAGTCATCACGGCCCAACCCGGATCTGTTCCCTAGTGGCCAGAGTCACCACACACAGTGGAATAATTTCCCTGGACTAAATACACACATATGGTCCCAATAATTAATACACATCAGTTTCGCAAAACATGGTAGTTCATCATTATAAACATGAGACCAAAACAAATAGTTTACAGTATGCCAAGTTCACACATGTTTCAAAAATAATTTGATTCAATTGATAATATAATAATTTATCAAAACAGTTTAATCATGAAACAACAATTTAATTTTCCAACAGTTCAGGGTAGGGGAACATTTATAAAAATATGTAGCATGAAACTACTCACCTGGAAACGAAATAATATAATCCTTAAATAGAGTATGAAAGTCCAACTAGTGCCCTGAACCAATATGAAAACTACATGTCACTACTAATTTAAAAATACTCAAGAATACGAACTAAGTAACCCCAAATTAAAGCGCACTAACGCGGCCCAATCCAACTCACCGTTACTCTTAAATATTACCTATGTTCATGTTCTTCAAGGTTTAAAATCACCCAAGACATGGATTCCGGTCAAAACTTAATTAATTGTGACTTTAAGATAAAACAGAATTTCAAACAAGCCTTCCCAACCTATTCGCTAACTTTGAAAATTACAAAACCCACTCCACGCTGTTCGAAAAATTCCAATAACCTCCAGATATGATCTAATATATCCTAAGTTTCAAACCCAATTAGTTTCACTTGATTTGCTTATCAAAATAATTATCTACAATTTATTATATCCAAACAGGTTGTTTTCTGCAGCACTTTAAAGAAGTTGACGGTTCTCTTAATATACATGAGCAATCAATGCAAGACCAAAAACGCACGAAACTAGACTCGTAACCGGTTCTAATGACACTAATTTGATAATTTTTGGATTTAGACCCAAAGAGAACAACACTCCCGAATTTACTGTTTCAGACTGGTTTCCTGGACAGATTTGAATACCTCAATTTATATGGATTTTGACTCCCAAAAATTATGAAAAAATTCAGATATGCAATTCAATACGTAATTGATCTACTGTAAAAATTTCAGATTAAAATTCATCTGTTTGTTATGGTTTCTTGATTTTTAAAGTTTGCGATTCTGTGCAGAATTTTTGAACTAAGAATTACACCCATTCTTTACACATAAATTTAGCTCCTCATATTTCTTAACAGTGTATACATATATATACAAAATACATAAACCTACAACCTCTCCATGAATGAATAAAATAATTATAGAATAAGGGTGAAGAACAAAGAAAGAAGAGAAGAAAACCTAAGAGGGCTAACCTTTGATGATTACACACAACACAACACACCCAAACGTTCTTTGATTGCAACATCTTCTTCTTTTTTTTTCCTTCTCTCAAACCCTCTCCCGTGGCTGCTGTGTTGTTGCCCTATGTGGTGAACAAATAATAGAGTAGGGTTTGTGTTTATTTTATTTTATACTAGTGGTGGGCACACATAGGTCAAATAAATAGATAAATATACAAAACATATATATAAGTTATATGCAACTCAAATGGTAAGAGTAAGTCACACCCTCCTCTCTCTCTATATATTTTTTTATAATAAATCTTGTCTCTAAATTAAATACTTTCACCATAAATTTATTTTAGGTTTTAAAAGACCTTCAAATATTTAATTTGCACTTTTGGATTCACCACCAAAATATTCGAAATTATAATATTATTATTATTTAATTATTTACTTAATTTTTATATTCGGGTTCTCACAACCGTCAAGTGGTATCAGAGCATGGATTCGCCTAGCTTAATGACACAAGACAATGGAGAACACACGACCCCTACTGACGATGATCGTAGGGCAGAAGCCATATGGAATGCGATTGAGGAATATTGGCTAGAGGTGCACGAACTTCACAATGATATTTGTAATCTACTTGCCAATTTGGGATTAATTGTCAACTAGAGGCAACCAACAGTTGATCAATAATTGCACCGGAGGATTTACTCGAGAAAAACTTGTTAGCTTACATTATTTTTCAAAAATTTCATATTTTAAAGGTTCAAGTAAGTTTCAAAAAGAGAATTTTCTTGATTGGTTGCTTGATTTTGAAAATTTCTTTGAATACATGAAGATTCCTTATGAAAAGAAAGTTATATTTACATCTTACAAACTTGATAAGATTGCATTGAAGTGATGGAATGGATTATAAGATTATTGAGTTCGGGAAGGTAAAAATAAAATTCGTTCATGGTTAGTAATGAAAAAAATTTTAACAAGTAAATTTTACTTTCATGGTCATGAAGATATTTTGTCATATATAAATCAAGATTCTTCAATAAAGGTTGTAAAAGTTTGCGATAAAATTGTCATTACAAAAGAAAAGATTTCTCATCCAAATATTATTTATGGTGAGATTTTTTTGTAAAACTAATGAAAAAGATACAAAGTCTAGTTCTAGCATTGATATTATATCAATTGTTGGTAATTTGAATGCTAGAGATAAAGTTTTATAAACAAATCATAAAAATACTTAAACAAAAAGGAGATTTGATTGAGCCTAGTGACAAAGATAAAATAGAAGAAGAGATAATACAACCACTGTGTGCAACAAAGAAATTGGTTGATACTACACTTGATATTCCAATGCTGATAATAGATGGATCAATTGAATCTGGGATGGTGCAAAATCAAGAGAGCATGCACTAAAGTAAATTTTGTTGATTTTGTTCGTGTGGAGCAATTTAATTTGATTTTTAATGCTTGTCTAATTGATTTTGTCAACCAGTTAAAGCATATAGAGAAGAATTTTCAGAAAATAAGACTTTTCTGCATACAATTTTTAGAAGAGAGGCAAACAACTGTAGTATTCTAACTATTTTTTTATTTGGCATGGACAATGGTAGACCTCTAATATGAACTAAATGACAAGTTCTTTCAAAGATGAGGAGTTTGATGGAGGACAAGATTTTAGAAATTTTTATATTTTTAATATTAATATTTTAGAATTATTAGATTTCATAATTTGTTTTGATTTTGTTTTCCTAATTTCTTAGGTTTCTTATTTTCCAAAAGTAAGAATAATTTATTATTTCCTAATTTTAGTTATCTTGGTGTCTAAGTTTAGTTAGTCTCCAAGACTTAGTTTATTATAAATAGCTATGTAAGTCTTATGATAAGTGTAAGTTTTGTTCAATATAATTAAGATATTTTTCTTTTTTATGGATTCAAGGTTCTATTTTCTTGTAAATTTGAGAGTCATTTTCGTCTATCAGAACGACATCTAATCCCTTGTATATTCCTCTACGTTGAAGTGGGACAACTCTCAATCCCAAGAGATTTGGCTTTAGTAGGAAGAAAAAACAATCAAAGTACTTACTACCAAAAGGTTGCATGTTCAAATCTTAAGAAGGTTAAATATTATAAATTTTGGGATCACTGAAGATTTGTCCACTTTAAGATTTTAGAATTAATTAAGATACGCATAAACTAATCCAAACACTCAATTATTTAAAAAAAAAATAGTTCAGACAACCATCGGATTTACCCGTTCAACTCTCCGATTTTCGATACGATTCACATACATAGAATCAAATAAACAACAAAGAGTATTGACTTTGCATAGACTCAATGAAAGCAGAACAAGGTGCATGTGCATGTGCATGTGCAATGCGGAACACTTTAATTAATAGTAATTCCCTTATAATAGTTGAGAGACTTATTTATATCACCAAGAATCCTCTAGAGTGAAATTTCCTTAAAGTTTTCTAGAGTGCAATATTGTGTGGTTGAAATTTACTGGCAAGTCACATCAGAAAAATTGATGTGACTTGCCAGTAAATCTCAACCACACAATGTAGCACTTTAGGAAACTTTAGGAAAAAATCACTCTAGAGGATCCTTGCTCTATTTATATGTCTTATTTAAAAATAATTTTTAATTATTTTTTTAAAATAGTTCTAAACTAGATAAAAGTTTCGATTATTTATGCGAAAATCTCTTAAATTATGGAAAATTATTATTTTAACTCTCTAAATTATAAAAGTATATAAATAGATTCCTAAATTATTGAAAAGTATCACTTTTAACTTTATAAATAGAAAAATAAAAAAGTACAAATAATCCCCCTAAACTAAAAAAAATGTTTGGATAAATTATATTTACCTCTCTTGATATTTCTAACAATCATAGGGATCTCCCTTGTAGTTTTAATAATTATATTAGCCTCCCTTACTTTTAAAACTATTATTATGATTTCCTCACTATAAGACTATTCACCAGAATTGCTAATGTCATACAAAAAATGATGAAATTTTCCAATAATTACTTTATCTATTCAAATAAGAAATTTCATTTGCATCCCTTGAGATTTTGTATATATATTATCAAAAACTCATACAAATTTTACTATTATTTAATAAAATTCTTAAATTTCATGCAATATTAAATAAAATCTTTAAATTGTTAAAAAATTATTAAATCATTTAATGCAAAAATAAATAAATAAATAATTTTTATTGATAAAATACTTTAAAATAAATAATCGCTCTATAATTAATATTAGATAACATTCTAATAATTTAATATAAGATCTATTTCACACCACATAAATAACCTAAAATTTATTATTTTAAGTAATGTATTTATTATTTAATTTTTTTAAAGTTAAAATAAAAAGTTTTTTTTTTTTTTTTTGTGGACAATTTGCATTACTTGTTTATTCATATGTAAAAAGAATATTATTTTATCTTTTCTTAATCATATATTATTCTTAAATTTCAATTTTTATCTTTGAGTCATTAAATGTCTAGTCGATGCATATTTAAAAAAACGCAATTTAATATTTCTTACATGATTAAAAAAATAAAATAGAAGTAAAAAAAAATTAATCACCTTACAATAAATCAAAATTAGTTAATAGGGAATGAAAGATTAATAAATCAAACAATTTGTCATTTCTTACACCTAAAATTAAAATGAATCTCTACTAGAATAGAGAAATTATTTGAGAATAATAAACTGCTCAATTAATATGCTATGTATGATACTTAAAATCTATTTCTCCATCTTTATTTATCTCATTTAAACTATTTTTGTTAAATTAAATTTTAAAATTAATTTCCCACCTTCATTAATGGTTGAATTTTTATTTTATTTTTTGTTTATAAATGTTCAAAAACTTGTTGTGGAAAAAAAACAGAGTCCAAAAATTGTATTTATATTTTCAAAAATTATGAAAATAAATAATAATTTCATATATATTTAATGTGGTAAATTAAATTACATTTATTTATTTTTTTCCTTTAGAAAGTGTTTTAATTCGTTGTATGTTTAAATTATTATTAGAGTCTAATTCTTAGTCTTAACAATAAAACTATATGAGTGTTAGATATATGGAAGAAGTAAAATTCGATAATTTAATTAATAACACTTCCCAATAAATAATAATAGAACAAAATAAAAGTGAGAAATTAAAAGTAAAGTAAAATTTAACCTTTAATGAAGGTGAAAAATTAATTTTAAGATTAATTTAATAAAAAATAGTTTAAATGAGAAAAATAAAGATGGAAAATTGTATTTTAAGTATTATACAACAAATTAATTGAGTATTTTATTATTTTCAAATAATTTCTTCATTCAAGTAAAAATTAATTTTAATTTTAGGTGTAAGAAATAAGAAATTATTTGAATTGTTTATTATTCTCAAATGATTTCTAGATCTTTTATTTTCTATTAACTAATTTTAATTTATTGTGAGGTGATTGAATTTTTTTCCTTCTACTTGTATATTTATTTTTTAATTTTTTTTAATCATTTAAGAATAACTTGCGTTTTTTTTATTATTATAAATATGCATGGATTAAAAATTTAATGACTCAAGGATAAACATTAAAATTTGTTGATAACATCTTAACAATGTAGGGATAAATAATTGACTTACATATGAATAAAAAAAGTAGGACAAATTGTTGGGAAAAAAAAAGCCATTTGTTTAACTTAAAAAAAGAAAAGAAAAAAGAAATTTAAATAATAAATGCATTAATTAAAATTGATAAATTTTTCATTGTTTATATAGTTTGAAATAAGTCTTATAAGTATTGTATTAATTATTAGGGTCTTATATTAAACTATTAGGGTGTTGAGTTAAAATATACATGGATCTTTAATAATATGTATACAAAACCTTACTGGAGGTGAGTGAAAATTTTTATTTAAATAGCTTATTGGTTGATTTAGTAATTTTCATCTCTTCCCGTTCAATTCATAGGAGCAACATGGTCATTTTGGATAGCCAAGTAACGGTATTTATGCTAAATTAACGGATTGGGGAAATCTTGATATTCTCAGCAAAAGTAGAGGAAGTTTCTATAATTATTGAAACTACAGGGAAGGTCCCATGTATTTGTCAAAAACCTCATGAGAGGTAAGTGTAATTTACCCTTTCTGTTAATTGGACCCCCTAATGAAAGGGGTTAAAGTGAAGCATGTCAATAGTTTAACGGATCTATTTATATGCTTTCATAGTTTAGGGGGTAAAACAATATTTCTAAATAGTTTAAGGCTTCCGTTTGTACGCTTGTTATAATTTAAGAGGTCTAAGTGATGTTTTCCAATAGTTTAGAGGGCCTCCATGTGTAGACACCCAATTTTTGACCGTCCTCAAGACTTGGACGTCACCATTGGAACACTCGGTGATCCTCTTTGTTTGTGTTTCATCTTGAGTTCCCGAAAGTCTTGGCTGCGCGCCTTGCCTCAGGATCTCTTGACTCGACTGTTCCGTGTTTGGTTTTGGCACCAAACACTTGTGTTTTTGCGTTGAAGGGCGGAGAATGGCTTGTTGGCTATCCCCACATTCCACGGCCTTCCCCTAGCATCATCGGCTGTTTGTGGGTGCCACCGGCCATGGTTTCTTAAAATCAATGGCCGGTCGGCACTATATTTGGCCGGCCGGCACTTTATTCTACCGGCGACCTCTTTTACTGGCCGGTGTGACTCCTTTGCACCCTTGAGGCATGGTACATGCCAGCTGTGCTAGCTGGAATGCACCATCACTCCTCCCCGTGCAGTTTTTGGCTGGTGTGAACCTTTGAACTCCCTTTCCTTCTAGAAGCTTGAACCCTTTGGCCAAGCTTCTTGGGGAAGCTTGGCCAGCTGTATTAGCTTCTCCAAGAAGCTAAGACTCCTTTGCACCCTTTGCCCCTTTCATCTAGCTTCTTAGAGAAGCCTAGAACCTTGGCATTTGCCTATATAAGCACTCATCCTCTCCCTTTGTTTGGGGTTAGAGCTTTTGAATCAAAAAACCAGAGCTTTTATATCTATATATCTGATATATCATCCTCTCTCTCTATATCTCTCTCTCTCTCATCCTTAGGGTGTGTTTGGAAGCCTAAAAGTGCATTTTGACCTTACTTTTACACTAACACACACACCATTACACCTTGCTCTGAGATTGAGAGGCATTGAGGGTTGTTTGTTGAGGTTTTGGACTGATTTTGATCAGCAGAGAGTGGCTGGATCATCTGTTCTTCAAGGTTTCTTCAAGGGTGAGACATTTGCTTTAGTTTTCCCAATCTTGCACTAATTTTTTACCTGTCTTGCATGCTGATTTAGGCTTTGTGTATAGCATGAAAAAGTCTTGTATTTTTGTGCTTAACATCTTTCATTAAGGGTGTTTTGGCATTGGGGGTCAAACTCCCCTCCTTAGGCCTCTTTTGTCCTATTTTGGTGCCATTTTCTTTAAGTTTTGTTTACTTTGTTGTGTTGGTCTTCTCACCACTGAAATCCAGTGGATTTTCAATGGTAATGGAGTGATTTTGAAGTCTTGTGTAGGGGAGGGACACCCCTCTCTCCTTTGTCATTCTTTTATCTTTGTTTTGGCTTAAAAGGGCAACATGCATGCTTGGTTGTTTTTGGTCCCATCGCAGAGGTTTTTGGGTGCCTATTAGTGATGTTATATCTCTGTCTTTGGTCGGATTTGTAGCCCTTAGCATGCATTTTGTACTTGCTTTGTAATTTCTTATCTTGCCTAGAAATGTGCCATGTGTTTAGCCTAGTATATCTTCATGATTTGGCTTAGCTTATTGAAGCTTTTGGTCATGATTTGTCATGCTTTAGGTCTGTTGGCCACTATTTTTGTCATGTTCATCGTGTTTTGCATAGCTCCTTTGCATTCTAGAACTTTGGCCTTGAGCAAATGAGTCATTAACATGCTATGGTTAGGTTGTTTAAATGATTTGGAGTCACCTCTCATGCTATTTCAGTCCCTGTATCATGCTTGTATGACAGCATTTATCATCCTTTTATGCCTTGAGGTGTTGTAGTTTTGTGCCTTGAAATGGGCAATGTGCATGCTTGTATGTTTAAGTCATTTGGGTTGCCATTCATGAGGGTTTTGGGGCATGTTTTAATGCACTAAAACTCTGTTTTTTTTTTTTTGGTTGTTTCATTCATACCATGTGTGGTTATGATAGTCGTGGGAGAGGCCCACAATTAAGATTTTATTATTATATGTTATTTTTTCAATTGTCTTTCGTGTAAATTTATATATTTAATTAATAAAATTTATTAATAATATATGAATTTTTTTATTTATATTTTACTTATAATTTTCTCTTTATTTTCAATAAGCAAATTAATTTAAAAAAAAAAAACTTTAATAATTGACTCAATTGAGTTGAGTCAAACCGAACTCAAGTTTTTTAAACATATTTGGGAAGACGAGCTTGACTAATCTTAGTAGACGAGCTCGAATATGCAAAAGCTCACTCAACCCAACTCGTTAGACCATCTCTAACGGTTCAACAAACTTTGCATCAGATTTGAATTTTGGTGAAAAAGTCACTTTTTGGAGCTCTAATGGTTTCACCAAATTGGTATCAAAATGAGAATGGAATAAAAAATTCATCAAAGTGAGAACAGGCTCCAGATTTCACCATTTCATTGTGCGTTACCGTTGAGGTGGGCCAACCGGTCAACCAACCAGTTGTTCGGCCGGTTGACCCACCGGTCGACCGGTTTCCTTTCAAATGGTAGGTTCAAACCGGTCAAAAAAGGTTCAAACAGGTAAAAAAAAAAAATTTGTACTTACTGGTCGACCCTTCCCTTTTGATGCACAGTTGGAGCAAGCTATATCAGATTGAGAAAATTGGCTTTTTTTTACTTAAATTTGGTTAAAATTTTGATTCACCGTTGGAGATGCTCTTAGAATATCTAATTTTGGTGCATCATGCCCCACAATTCTAACATTTAGATTCAAATACAAAGAAAATCCTGCCCTTTACTAAATAATATGTAAAATTGGATGCAAATATGAGATTTTTATTATTTTTTTTCTAGAAAATGAATTGGTTTTCATGATTCTACTTACCACTTAAATTGATTTTGCAGTTTCTCAAAACACGAAAAATATGAATTTCACTGTGCTATATGTAAAAATTTTATACTTACTTCTATGATTTTTTTCACAATTTATATAAGATATCCCTACGACCATATTATTTCCCCAATATTCTATAGCATATCCTTATCTGTGTAGCACAATATATTCTTTATATATACTTATCTTCTCTCCTACATAAAGGAGTTTGTACTTTTCATTGATTATTGAATTGAATACAAGAGTTTTCTCTTTTCTTTTCATTCCTCTGTCTTTAATATCATATCAATTACATACACAATGAACAAATTGGGTGCAAAATGTAAGAACAGTTCTTTTACTAACACCAACACTTTAAAAAAAAAAATCCGACACAACCTTCTTGTTGGGTTGGGTTTCCCTCCTATGTGGAGGATGGCCCAAAATATTTAGTAAAATCCATGTGAGTTCCAAAGCCCACATGGAGAGGTTGTGTTTTTTGAAATCCTTTGGCCCATATGTTCTGGCCCATGACTAGTTTTACAAACCCATTCTCTGTAACTTAGAGAAAGAGACGCAATAGCCACCAAAACAGAGAGGAGAGGAGAGGCCAAGGGTTTTGTAGAAATTCTGTCTAGCAGTGATCAAGCTACCCGATCAACAAGCATCTGTGGTCCGATTGAGCTGAAATGTGGTAGGCGAGTTCACAGCTCAAGACTCTAAATTCTGGACGGTGGAGATCAGATTTGGAGTATTCTACTGCTGGTTTTTGGCCCGTGAACAGTACCCGTTTGGTGAGATCTTTTCTAAACTTTGTATTTTGATCTTTGGTTGCCAAGAAAGCTTAGTTGTAATTTATTCTTGATTGTTTGCCTCTAGTTCTATTGTCACGACCCAAACCTGCCCCTATAGGTTTAGCACCGTAGCCAGCCAGTAATCCGTGATTACCGAAGGCCTGCTTAACAGTAATAACAGTAATACAGTGTATAGGGACTAGCGGAAGTCAAAACAGTAATTAAAAGATGTCCAATGAGCTGTGACAGTCTGTATGCAAAAAGACTCTTCATACATAATCACATTCAGAACCAAAACAGTATATACATACATATACATCATTAAGGTTAGGGACCAAATCCCTACGATAACAGTATAGTACAAGTCTATACAGTCTATACAAAATAGAGACAGAAGGGTGAACTGAGACACCCCAAAAAGCCTAAGCTTGAACACATTTGGAACCTCGCAGTGAGGCACGTTGGTTAGCTTTACAAAAGAGGAGTTTAACCCAATGCTCTTAGCTCCAATCCAGTGCCTGGACACCTACATATATATATATATATATATATATATATATAAACAGTAAGCTAAAGCTCAGTGAATAACATATGTGTAAAGAGGTTAAGAATGAATGTCCTTTCAGTATTTAAAACAGTTATTTGAACAGTATATCAGTTATTCGATCATAGCAGTCATAAGTGGTACATCCCATAGAAAAATAGTACAGTAGGTCTTAATAGACCGAACAGTCAGTTGATGACCATCATAACAGTAAATAGTAGTGGTTCCAAACATGGGAACCAACAGAGATCTCTGTGACAGTAGTAGTATAATACAGTAATAGTAAATTGCTATGGATGCCACGAATACAGTTCGCAAATAGGACAAACATTTATTTAGTAAGAAATATCATTTCAGAAAAGCAGTACAGTTGATCATTCAAAAAGTATTCATGATTGAATATATCTTTATAACATTGTTACTCACAGAGTTCTGGGTTACAGATAAGCTAGTGAGCGTCCTCGGATGCCAACCCTATACAGTTACAAGATGAACACACACTAAGTTGCACGTTTGGGAAACAATAACTTAGTCCTTATCTTGACTCGGTGTGGTTCTATAGCATTATCCTCATTAAGATGCCTTAAACTAGGCCTAGGAATGCCTAGGATGGAATAGGGATACAAAGATGCACTTTGAAACACTTTTCAGAATTTTCAAAAAACAGGGGTCTCGCTCGAGCGTGGCTTTCTACGCTCGATCGGACATGCAGACAAAGGATCTCCGCTCGAGCATGACTTTCCTCGCTCGAGCAGACTGTAAAAATACTGGATGCACAAAATTCACGCTCGATGGGCGCTCGACCCCCGCTCAAGCGTGAGACACAAGTCCTCGCTCGAGCATGTATTCCCTCGCTCGAGCGGACTGTAAACACATGCAAAGTACTAGATATACGCATTTCACGCTCGGGCGTTACTTTACTCGCTCGAGCAGACTGCATGAACTCAGAGTGTACGCTCGAGTGTGAAGTTCCTCGCTCGAGCGTGGATCCAAAATATGAAATTTCCAGATTTGTCTCCCAGCATGAAACTCAACATTCAACACATCAAAACTCAACCTCTTGGGCCCATTTTCTGGAAAAACACTTTAAACCCATAATATAACATGTTTTGAAGATCAATTTGTAAAATCAAAGCCCAAGGGTGAGTCAATTGAACCCATTTTCAAACAAAACTTTAAGAACATGATGAACATGCAACATGCATGAATTCAATTGAAACCAAAGCTTCAAATACTTGATCAAATGAGTCAATTCACTCCAAAACATGATGAATTCATGAACTATAACCCAAATATGGACATGCATGAGTGGATTCTATGAAAACAACCTCAAAATACAAGAATGTAAACATGCATGCATGATTTAAGCCTTAATTCAACATTTTAAGCCATAACTTGGCTCTAGACCTTAACATCTTCTAAACCATGCAAGAACCTACTCAATTCATAAACAAGAAGGTAAAAGCTCTACTTTAAGTCTTCAATTTCAAGTCTAGGAGCTCAATTATGCAATCTTTCTTCAAAATCTTCAAGTTCTCCAAGTAATTCTCTTAGATGAAACCAAACTCTCCTCTCTTACTCTCTCCTATGGTTTTGTCTCTAAAGATTGAACAAGAATGATGTATAAAAGGCTCCAAACAATGTTGTAGGTAGTGGCCCACTAATGGCAAAAGGGTAAATAAGCCAACTAATGTAATTCAACATTATTTAATCCAATTTAATCATACCAAATCAAATTTCAATTAAACATACCATAAAATCACATAAATTCTAATTAGCATAAAACACTAATCGATTTCAGATTCGGCCGCCGATAAGGCTTTCATTTTGCAGTTTAAAACATAAAACATGAACAGATCAATTAACAGTCAAACAGATAGACATGCATTCAAACTAATACATTCAATCAATCAGTCAGAATTTTAGTCAATCAGTTACTTAACATGCTTAATCATAGATTAGCACTAATCAGTGGTGATGGTTGTCACATCTATCTAGAGAGAACTCTTGTATACCCATTATTTGTTGATAGTGGAGATATTTGGTGGACTATGGTCCCGTGATTTTTCCTTTCCACATCGGGAAGGTTTTCCATGTTAAAAAATTGTTGTTACCTTGTTGTGTGATTGTTGGATCATCATTTTCAGATTATTTTCAGAATATATTGTGCTCTATTAAATTGTTTCCTAATAGGTTCATACAGAGAGGAAGAATAAACTACTTCCGCTATTTTTGTGCTGGATTCGGATATTTTGAGTTGGCCCTTTGTTTTGTTTTCTCCCAACATAGTGGTATTAGAGATTGGTTCATATTGCTGTGTGTCTTGTGTTGAATAATGGAAGAAAATTTAAGTAGAATGGTTACTTTGAATGGTTCTAATTATCACACATAGAAAGGAAAAATAGAAGACCTCCTTTATGTGAAGCAATTTCATCTATCGGTATTTGCTACTGAAAAACCAGAAAATAAATCTGATGAAGAATGGACATTACTACATCGACAAGTGTGTGGATACATTAGGCAGTGGGTGGATGATAATGTTTTGAATCATATTAGTGGAGAGGCACATGCACGTACACTCTGGAACAAACTTGAACAATTGTATGCTCAGAAGACTGGAAACAATAAAATGTTTTTAATAAAGCAATTGATGACTTTGAGATACCAAGATGGAACCCCATTGATAGATCACTTGAACACTTTTCAGGGAGTAATTAATCAGCTAGTTGGAATGGGTATCAAGTTCGATGATGAGGTACAGGGGTTGTACTTGCTTGGTACATTGCCGGACTCTTGGAAGACATTTAGAATATCATTATCTAACTCAGCCCCAGATAGTGTAATCAGTATGGATTTGGCTAAGAGTAGTATTTTAAATGAAGAGATGAGGAGGAAATCACAAGGATCTTCTTCGCAATTAGAGGTTTTGGTTACAGAAAGGAGGGGGAGAAGTAAGAGCAGAGGTTTGAAAAATAGAGATAGAGGTAGAAGCATGTCCAACAAGTTTGCTAATGCTGAATGTTATCATTGTGGGATGAAAGGGCACATAAAGAAACACTGCAGAAAATTAAAGAGAGAAAACAAGGAGAAAGGGATTGAGCATGATGGAAACGATAATGATCAAGTTGCCACCGCTACTTCCGAAGACTTTCTCATTGTTTATGATGAAGATGTTATTAACATAACATGCCATGAGACCAACTGGGTGATTGATAGTGGTGCCTCTATTCATGATACATCTCGAAAAGATTTCTTCACATCCTATATACCTGGCGACTTTGGTTGGTAAAGATGGGCAATGATGGCTTGGCCAAAATCATTGGTGTTAGAGACGTGCACTTGGAGATAAATAATGGCATGATGTTGGTTCTTAGAGATGTAAAGCATATTCCTGATATCCGTATGAATTTGATTTCTGCAAGCGAACTTGATGATGAGGGGTATTGCAACACTTTCAGTAATGGTCGGTGGAAGCTCACTAGGGGTGCTATGGTTGTGGCTCGAGGCAAGAAGCATTCTACTTTGTACGTAATGCAAGCAAGGCTCCCCAAAGAAGTTATTAATGCAGTGGATAATGAGTCTATAGTGGAATTGTGGCATAAAAGGCTTGCCCGCATGAGTGAGAAAGGCCTAGCAACATTGGCTAAAAAGAATCATCTGTCTGGAATGAAGAATGCACTTTTGAAAAGGTGTACTCACTGTTTGGCAGGAAAGCAGAATAGAGTTTCCTTCAAGAGTTCCCCTTCTTCAAGAAAGCCAAATATACTTGATTTGGTATATTCAGATGTTTGTGGTCCTATGAAGACAAGAACACTTGGTGGCTCCCTTTACTTTGTGACCTTCATAGATGATCATTTAAGGAGGTTGTGGGTCTACACTTTCAAAAGCAAAGATCAAATGTTGGAGACTTTTAAACAATTCCAAGCCTTAGTTGAGAGATAGGCTGTGGAGAAGCTCAGGTGCATCAGAACAGATAATGGGGGAGAGTATTGCGGTTCTTTTGATGATTATTGCAGACAACAAGGTATTCGACATCAAAAGACACCCCCAAAGACTCCTCGGTTGAATGGTTTAGCTGAGAGAATGAACAGGACACTGGTTGAAAGAGTTAGATGCCTGCTTTCATAGGCACAGTTGCCAAGATCCTTTTGGGGTGAAGCTTTGAGCACAGTTATACATGTTCTTAATCTCACACAATGTGTTCCTCTTCAGTTCGATGTACCAGATAGAGTTTGGACTAGCAAGGATGTTTCTTATGATCACTTGCGTGTCTTTGGATGTAAGGCATTTATTCATATTCCCAAAGATGAGAGGCCTAAGCTCGATGTGAAGACCCTATAGTGCATTTTTCTAGGCTATGACCTAGATGAGTTTGGCTATAGGTTATATGATCCAGTTGACAAGAAACTGGTGAGAAGCCGAGATGTTGTGTTTATTGAAGATTAAACTATTCAAGATATTGAGAAAGCAGAGAACACAATGTCCTGGCATAGTGATGGTCTAGTTGACTTGGATCCGGTTTATCTAACAGATTTTCCTGCACAGGTTGAACATGATGTTCAGGATGACCAACAAGGTCTAGGTGATGCAGATGACCCCTTATAGGCTGAGACAGGTGATGAGACTCTTGAGCAGTTGGCAACACTAGAGATACCACTAGATGTTCTAACCAGGAGGTCAGCTAGAGATCGACATCCTTCCACTTGGTATTCTGTAGATGACTATGTGTTAATGACTGATGGGAGAGAGCCTGAATGTTATGCAGAAGCCATGGAAGATGACCATAAGCTGGAGTGGGCTGATGCGATGCAATATGAGATGTAATCATTGCATGACAATCACACTTTTGAGTTTGTGAAGTTGCCTAAGGGCAAAAGAGCTTTAAAGAACAAGTGGGTGTACAGGGTGAAACATGATGAAGTAACTTCACAACCACGATACAAAGCCAGACTAGTTGTTAAAGAGTTTAGTCCGAGAAAAGGCATTGATTTTGATGAGATCTTCTCACCAGTTATAAAAATGTCTTATATTCGTGTGGTTCTTGGCTTAGCCGCTAGTTTAGACTTAGACATTGAGCAAATGGATGTGAAAACTGTCTTCCTTCATGGTGGCTTGGAGGAAGAGATTTACATGGAACAACCAGAGGGTTTCAGGGTGAAAGGAAAAGAGGTTATGCGTGTCAGCTAAAGAAAAGTCTTTATGGTCTGAAACAGGCACCCATGCAGTGGTATAAGAAGTTTGAGTCAGTTATGGGAGAGAAAGGCTACATGAAAACTACTTCTGACCATTGTGTATTTGTGCAGAAATTCTCTGATAATGTTTTATTCTTTTACTGCTATGTGTTGATGACATGTTGATTGTTGGTAGGAATCCTTCAAGAATTGACAAATTGAAGAAGCAACTAAGCAAGTTCTTTGCCATGAAAGACTTAGGGCCAACTAGGGTTGGGTATAGGATTATCCGACTCGCATAATCCGCCAAACCCGAACCGAACTGCACATGTATGAGCGGTTTCACAAATTGAATAGGGTAGGGTGCGGTTTGAAATATATAAGATTTTCGGGTTGCGGTTTTGAACCACACCCGCCACAACCCGCCCGCACTTAGCCAAATACATTTTTTTTTTAATTCGTTTTTTGAAAAAAAAAAACATGGACCGTTCGTTCATTATCTAGATCTATCTATTCTATCCTATCTATTTCACATTGTTCAGATTACTCCCCCATTGTCTCAATGTAAGCTTGTTCCTTTCTCTTGCTATGTTCACCAATTGATAATTGGATGTTTTCACTATTATGATAGTACACCCAGTTTGATTGCATAGAAAATTGAAAGAAAGGGAATAAATAAGGTTAAAAAATGAGATTTTGTTGTTTTTAATTTTATAAGTTTTAATTCATTAATTATTAATGTTGGAACATTTTAGAAAATTGAAAGAAAATGACTCGAAATAAATATTTACAAAATGGGAAAAAAATTCAAAAGTTAATTTTTAAAGGAAAAAATCTAAACCGCAAAACCACCCATATCCGCAAATCCTATCCGCACAAACCGCAAACCGCACTGCGGGCGATTGTGGTTTGACTTTTTCCAAAACCGCATAGGTGTGGGCGGGTCAAAACCGAATCACAAACCGCACAAAACCGATCCGCGAATACCCCTAGGGCCAACAAAGCAAATGTTTGGTATTCGAATCTATCGAGACAGAAAAGAGAAGAAGTTGTACATGTCATAAAAGCAATACATTGAAAAAGTGCTTGAAAGATTTAAGGGTGAATTACACTAATGGTCCTTATAGTTTGGGTCTTGTGTTATTTTGGTCCGCAACTTTTCAATTATGACACATTGGACCCTGAATTTGGAATCTTGTTCTAAATAAGGACAATTGTAGATACTATTGGATTTTTCAAGGGCAAAATTATCAATTTGATAAAATATAAATTAATTTGACAAAAATAAATGTCAAAAAATTATTTTTAAATTTTTAAAAATTATTTCTAGCTACTAAAGATAAAATTATATAAAATTGATAAATCTTTTAGACATTTATTATTATTTTTTATCAAATTAATTTTTATTATGTATTTGGACGATGATCATGTAAAATTAATTTTTAAAAATTAATCATGTAATTTTTATTAATTTTTATCAATTATTCATAATTTTATTTTTGGTGGGTAGAAATAATTTTCAAAATTTTTAAAATATTTTTTGACATTTATTTTTGTCAAATGAGTTTATATTTTATCAAATTGACGATTTTACTCTTGAAATTAAGCAATGGTATGTTCAATTGTCTTTATTTGGAACAAGATTCAAAATTTACAGTCAAATGTGTCACAATTGAAAAGTCAGGGACTAAAGTGACACAAGCTCCAAACTATAGGGACTATTAGTGTAATTTTCCCAAGATTTAATATGAACAATGCCAAAGTGGTTAGCTCACCTCTTGCTACTCATTTTAAGTTAAGCACTAATCAAAGCCCTTCTACAAATAAAAAGAAGGAAGATATGGAAAGAGTTCCATATGCCTCAGCTATAGGAAGCTTAATGTATGCAATGGTCTGCACAAGGCCAGATATGGCTCATTCAGTTGGTGTAATTAGCCGATTTCTATCAAATCCAGGAAGAGAGCATTGGAATGCAGTAAAGTAGATAATGAGATATCTTAGAGGCACTTCCAGGTTGACACTCAGTTTTGGAAATGAAAAACCAATTTTAGTTGGCTACACTGATGCAAATATGGCAGGAGATGTGGATACCCGTAAGTCTACTTCAGGTTATTTGATCACTTTCTCAGGTGGAGCTATTTCTTGGCAGTCAAGGTTGCAAAAATGTGTTGCACTCTCTACAACAGAGGCAGCGTTTATTGCGGCAACATAAGCTTGTAAAGAGTTACTATGGATGAAAAAGTTCTTGATGGAGCTTGGTTTCAAAAACTAACAATATGTGTTGTTTTGTGATAACCAAAGTGCTATTCACTTGACTAAGAACTCTACATTCCATTCGAGGTCGAAGCACATCGACGTGAGGTACCATTGGATAAGAGAAATTCTTAATCATAAGTTGTTGGAACTTGAAAAAATTCATACTGATAATAATGGTGCTGATATGTTGACAAAAGCTCTGGTAAGGGAGAAGCTTGAGACGTGTTGCTCAATTTTCGAGATGGAGAATCCCTCCACCTAGTCAGAAAGGGGGAGATTTGTTGGGTTAGGTTTCCCTCTTATGTGGAGGATGGCCCAAAATATTTAGTAAAACCCATGTGAGTTCCAAAACCCATATGGAGAGGTTGCATTTTTTGAAATGTTTTGGCCCATATGTTCTGACCCATGAGTAGTTTTACAAATCCTTTCTCTGTAACTTAGAGAAAGAGATGTAGTAGCCACCAAAACAGAAAGGAGATGAGAGGCCAAGGGTTTTGCAATGTGGGGGCCGGATAATTGGAACAATCAGAAGCGTACTCTAGAAGACAGATATTACTCGGCTCTTTCCTGCACGATCAGGAAGCCGAATAAAACAAACAAGCCGAGTAGATATTGAACTATGGAGCCGAGTAAATAAAAGGATAATGAGTGAAAAGTGGACCTGGCCCCGAGGCCCAAGAAACAAGTATAAATAAAGAAACAACTGACTAAGAAAGGTATGAGAGAATTGTTGTGGTTAATTTAGAATATAAGTAATCTTGAGTGTTGAGACTGACTTGTCCGTCGGAGTGCTAATTCTGGCACCCCCGACCGGAGTGTTTATTCCTTTTTAGGTGACTATCAGCAGATCACGAGCATCCCCCAGGATCAGAAAAGTATTTCCAAACTATTTCTCCACAATTGGCGCCGTCTGTGGGAATACTCAAGCATATCCATGGCGGGCGTGACGGAGGACCCTCCAATAGTCACTGATGAAACGACGCATAGAGACGACCTCACTCCACCAAACAGGCTTGGACTGGACACCATCCTCGTAAGACGCGCTCGGAACTTTGTCTTACACTCGACTCCAGAGCATGAAGCAATGCAAGCGATCATGGAACAGGCAAAGCAAAATGAACAAAGGTTGGAGAACATGATCGCAGAAAATGAACGTCTTCATGAAGATTTGGCCTTGGAAGTGTCCAAACAAGTTGTACGCCTAAATCCGAAACGTTCTCCGAAGGTAGGTGGTCGACGACCTTGAGCCCGACAGGACGACACTGATAGCGACTCCGACTCATTATCCCTAGAGCCCAGGAAGAAGGGGCGACCTAAAACTACCAGTTCTTCTGAAGAAAGTCCTCATATAAGGCACAAACGAAGAAGGAACAGTTCGGACGAAGATCAACACGACCTATTCGTACGACGGATCGCAAAGGCAGTACTACCCAAGAAATTCAAAGCACCGTCATTCACCTTGTATGACGGCAAATCAGACCCCACCGACCACATTCGCCACTACAAGCAAGCCAAGACATTGCATGCAGACGACAAGACCCTCATGTGCCGAATATTTCCCAGCAGTTTGGGACCATTGGCTGTCAAGTGGTACTATAAACTGGAGCTGGCTTCGATCAAAACCTTCCACCAATTACAAAAATTCTTCAGGGCCAGATTCATCATTAACGAGGTCTAGCCGAAACAAGCCGACTCTCTCTGGGCAATGCAAATTTTGCCAGGAGAAACACTAAGAGCATATTCGACGCGATATTGGGAATGCTTTAATCTTGTTGATGATGCTTGCAACAACTCCATGGCCATCACGGCCTTCAAAATGGGATTACATCCAGATAGTGCCCTCCGTAGTTGCTTGACTAGAAGACCCCCCAAAATGGTCTGGGGGTTGATGAAGAAAGTAGAGGAATACTGTAAAGTGGAAGATGACGCCTTACGGGTTAAAGCCGGACACATGGCCAACAAAACAACCCCTCCTGAAACTGCATAGCCAATAAGTTTCGTACCACCTCAGAGCCCCGAACCATGACAACGGGCCAAACGAGACAAGAAACGGGATTCTCGCTGATCATGCGATTAATGCTCACACCAAGCAAACGAGCAACTGCAAGTTGATAGTAGGCGCACAAAGCGTGCCGACAAGAAATATATGGAGCTGTCAGAGTCAATCAGCTCGGTTATGTCCAAAATTCAACATCTTCCGTTCTTCAAATGGCCGTCCAAAATGGTAGGACCTCCCGACATGAGAAGACGGGATAGGCGGTGTGACTATCATAAAGATCACGGCCATGATACGGATAGTTGCTATGCTTTGAAAGACCACCTTGAGGAATTGGTGCAAGATGGTTAGCTCCAGCAACATGTCCGAAAGAGCGCAATCAAAATAGTTTCCCTTCGGCAGGATTCACCTCCGCTCGGTGTCATTCATATGATATACAGCCTTCCAACGTCTTTTACCGTACACGCAATTCAGTCAGCCCCCCAGAAGCAACGTGCACCGACGAAATGGCCCCACGAAGCTCCGAGTATTATCTTCGACAATTTTGATCTTATCGGCATCACATCCCCCCATATTGATCCATTGGTCATTAAACTGCACGTAAACCGATTTATCGTTGAACGCGTCCTCATAGACCAGGGGAGCATTTCGGAGGTTATGTATTACGAGACCTTCATCAAACTCGGCTTCAATGAATCAGACCTGTTTCTGGCTCCTCATCCATTATTCGGCTTCAACGTAAATCCAGAGTACCCGTTGGGGAAAATCACATTTCCCGTTCGATCGAGCTCCCAAACAGTGGATGTGGAATTCGTGGTTGTCAAGCTCCCTTCGCTGTATAATCTCATCATGGGGTGAACTTGGTTACATACTATTCAGGCCATCCCAAGCACCAATCATCAGCTGCTACGCTTCCCGACCGAACATGGCATTGAGCAAATCCGTGGTTCCCAGCAATTCGCACATGCATGTTATCTCCTTTTTGGAAAGACACCAACGGAGTCGCAGGTCAACTCCACTGAAGTGCCGAGTCGCAGGTCAACCCCACTGAAGTGCCGAGTCGCAGGTCAACTCCACTGATGCCACGGAGGCCCTAGGCGATACCAGCAGCAGCTTGCCAAGTCGCATAATCAACGCGTTCACCTGCGTCGCTACACCGGGAGAGCTGATCCTGAAGGCACTTCTGGATGACAAGAAACCGGTTGATGGAAAATTGGATCCTAACTGAGATGGCCATTATTGGATAGATTCCATATCGGCTCATAAATATATCAGGAAGGAGTTTGCCACGGCCTTGGAACCCGACGCACTTGCGAAAATTCTGTCATTAAACCTGACTTGTGGGGAATGATCCTAGTTCTAAATGATTCTCCATGTACACATTCCACTTTTGAAATGCAAGGATTCTTGTTGAAAAGTTGTAATCCCATCCATTGCAAAATATAATTAAAAAGTGTTGCGACGAAAAAAAGCTTCCGGATTCGGAGCGCCCATCGTGGATATCACGATTGGCCGATTAAAGCCTCCGGATTTGGAGCGTCTTTCGTGGATATCACGATTGGCCGACTAAAGCCTCTAGATTCGGAGCCCCATCGGTGCATGACATCTTTGGGCCAAAAAAGCCTCCGGATTCGGAGTGCCCTTCGTGGATATCACGATTGGCCAAAAAGTTTTCGGATTCAGAGCGCCCCTCGTAGATATCACGATTGGCCGATTAAAGCCTCCGGATTCGGAGCGCCCTTTGTGGATATCATGATTGGCCGACTAAAGCCTCCAGATTCGGAGCCCTATCGGCGCAAAACGTCTTTGGGCCGAAAAAGCCTCCGGATTTGGAACGCCCTTCTTGGATATCACGATTGGCCAAAAAGTCTCCGGATTTGGAGTGCCCCTCGTGGATATCACGATTGGCCGACTAAAGCCTTCGGATTCGGAGCGCCTTTCGTGGATATCACGATTGGCCAACTAAAGCTTCCGATTCGGAGCCCCATCGGCGCATGACGTCATTGGGCCAAAAAAGCCTTCAGATTCGGAGCGCCCTTCGTGGATATCATGATTGGCCAAAAAGTCTCTGGATTCGGAGCGCCCCTCGTGGATATCACGATTGACCGACTAAAGCCTTCGGATTCAGAGCGCCCTTCATGGATATCACGATTGGCCGACTAAAGCCTCCAGATTCAGAGCCCCATCGGTGCATGACAGCTTTGGGGCGAAAAAGCCTCCAGATTCGGAGCCCCATCGGCACAAGACATCTTTGGCCGATAAAGCCTCCAAATTCGGCTGACCAAATAAAGTCTCGCCGGGCGACGCTCAAGGGCCGTATGAAAAAATGCTTAATTAAAGCAGGAATATGCAAGATGAGCCGGCACAACCATATGAACAAAACAAAACGTGCCAACATTCAAGCATTACAACGAGATAAGATACTTAATCGAAATAAGATGCTTAATTAAGAACGAGATATATGAACTTTTAAAATAACACATTTTATTCGATTAAATAGTAATTACAAAAACACAATCCGCGTTCAAGCATTACAATATCTATTTTCATACAGCGTCGCCTTCGTCCTCGCCCTTTTCAAACTTCGAAGGCGAAAAAGGGGAAGTGGTCGCGTTGGTACAGCGACAGCACCGAATCAGCACCCGCTGCTCGGAGAGCATCTGCAGCTTGAAATGCTTTGATCTGACCGCGCTTGAATTCACGATGTTCACACCGGCAAGACAATCACCCTCGAGGTGGAAAGCTTTGATACCATAGACAACATAAAAGCCAAGATCCAGGACAAGAAAGGAATTCCCTACGAAAACAGTAAAACTCAACGGTCACGGTGCTAAGTCGGCCTCATTTCTCAGTCGCGGTCGGGGTGATCTGCTTCAACGACTTGGGGGTTGACGTTTTTCCCGTTCTTTGAACGCCCTACCTCTTGCACGAGTGGGTTCTCTGCTACGATTCATTGCAGTATCCAGCTCAGCCAAAGTTCGAGCTTCTCCTCTGCTGATTGAAGAAAACTCCATTCGACATTCACACTTATCTAACCCCACGCAGCGCAATTGTTTTAAATCGAGTCTAAACACAGTAAGTGAAGTTACTGGTGCAAAGAGTCTGACGCGATTTATCTCTAATCCTTGCAGTGACTCCGAGGCGATTTCATTAAACACTGAACTCCAAAAGACGGATGCTGATCGATATTGGCCACGACCATTCTATGTACTAATTTTCGACTTTTCGAAGTTAAAATAGGCCAATTATCTAAACAGCAACTAAAGATGGGCTGAGAGTCTCTGGATTCAGAGCCCCATCGGCGCACGACGTCATTGGGCCGAAAAAGCCTACGGATTCGGAGTACCCTCGGTGCGTGACGTCTTCGAAGTCGAAATACACGCGTGCCGAGTAAAAATTACAACGAAACAAAGTTGAAATAGGCAAAATTGAAATAAACAATGTACTATCCAAATTAGATTGTTCAAGCCGTATAAACGTAATACGTGCGCACGTTCGGAATAAAATGTCTACTAATATAAAATGCATAATAAGTGCATTACAAATTAAGAACTAAGCATTTTATTGAAATCAGCTAATAAATACATAATTTCACTTTCAATCTACATAATCATTACAAGGTTTTCTTCGGTACGGCGGCTTCTTCATCATCACTCTTCTCAATTTCGAAAGCAGAGAAGGGTAAATCATTATGTTGGTACGACGAAAACTCTGAATCCAACCCTGCCGCCTGGAGATTCTCAACTTGCCAAAGTGCCTTGACTTGCCAAAGTGCCTTGATCCAACCGTGCTTAAATCCACGATTTTCACATCGGCAGACTTCTTCGGTGAGTTTCTCCTTGGTCTTCTAAATCCCGACCTTTCGGTCATCGTGGAAGCCTTTTTCATAGGCTGTAGCCCTCGTAGTCTCAATCACAAACATGCTAGCCATATTACGATTGGCGATCGCATCACTAATCAGCCTTTGAGTAACCCTCTCTTCGACAACCGGGTTAGGGTGGCTGGTTGCTTGGGGCCCGGCAGACTTGATTTCCCTTAGCTCACGCTCGGCCTTCTCGCCGCGAGCTTTTAACTTCCGAATGCGTTTGTCTCTCTGTTCTATGTCGCGGCGAGCGGCGCAGAGACGCATACTGATCTCATAAGCCGTGTAGAATCTCCTCACCGCCCCGTGAACGCCTTCACGAAACACTTCGAAGTCCGGCTGCCCTACCATCGACTGCTGAACTTCAGGTGGAAAAATCTGTCGAGCAAACTCGACTGCCACATTTGGATCTCGAATGATCGAATCTGCCTCTGTCATTGGTCTTTTACCCACGAAGACCGCGAAACTCAGTGGGTGAGGAGTCGCGTCGGATTCCCTTCCAAGACGAGGTTGAGGGGACTTACGTTGTGGCTATTTGTCCCTCCTGGGCGACCTACTTCGACGACGAGGAGATTGGTGTCCCTTCCGATCCCTCGAAGTCCTACTGCCCGCGCGTGAAGGTTCACCGCTTTGACTCATGGCACCTCCCAACTCAGCTAGCGTCTTCGTTTCACCTCTGCTGTTGAAGAAAAGCTTATTTGACATTCGTACTTGTTTAATCTTCTTCCAAGAGCTGGACTGAGTTACTGACTGAGTACATAAATAGGACCCTCGTTCACGAAGTACACGCCCATTTATTCCCTACGAGGGCAGCACCTCCGAGGCAATCTCATTAATATTGAAGCATCAACAGCCCGGCGCCGACTGAGTCATATGCCCCAATCGCCCCATCCACCACTGATAATCGGTGTTCTACGATCATGAACCAGCTGGGGCAAGGGCAAATTCACTAATCTAGACGACTTGAATGCCCCAGCCGTTCCACGAATTGATTCTCTAGTACAAGATTCATAAGTAACGTGTTAAGCGGCGTTCTACGATCATGAACCAGCTGGGGCAAGGGCAGATTCATCAATCTAGACGGCTTGAGTGCCCCAGCCGTTCCACGAATCGATTAGCTATAAGATTCATATGTAATGTGTTAATCGATGTTCTACGTTCATGAACCAGCTAGGGCAAGGGCAGATTCATTAATCTAGACGGCTTGTGTGTCCCAGCCATTCCATGAATCGATTCTCCAGCACAAGATTCACAAGTAACGTGTTAAGCGGCGTTCTACGATCATGAACCAGCTGGGGCAAGGGCAGATTCATCCATCTAGACGACTTGAGTGCTCCAGCCGTTCCACGAATCGATTATCTACAAGATTCATACGTAACGTGTTAATCGGCGTTCTACGTTCATGAACCAGCTAAGGCAAGGGCAGATTCATTAATCTAGACGGCTTGAGTGCCCTAGCCGTTCCACGAATCGACTCTCCAGTACAAGATTCATAAGTAACGTGTTAAGTGGCGTTCTACGATCATGAATCAGCTGGGGCAAGGGCAGATTCATAAATCTAGACGGCTTGAGTGCCCCAACCGTTCCACGAATCGATTTTCTACAAGATTCATACGTAACGTGTTAATCGGTGTTCTACGTTCATGAACCAGCTAGGGCAAGGGCAGATTCATTAATCTAGACAGCTTGAGTGCCCCAGCCGTTCCACGAATCGATTCTCCAGTACAACATTCATAAATAACGTGTTAATCGACGTTCTACAATCATGAGCCATCTGAGACAAGGGCAGATTCATCAATCTAGACGGCTTGGGTGCCCCAGCCGTTCCACGAATCGATTTATCTGAACAGTAGTCATAAATTCATTGTGTTTATGATTAAATCAAATCCCTAATTTTAATCGGCTGATTAAGTCTGCCGTCTTACGTAGGCTTGACATTTTGTCCTAACTGTTGATTCTCCTAACTATATACTCATACAGCAAACAATACGAGAAATAATTTGAGAGCATATATAATTTTCATTCATAAATTGGGCGCTAGTAGCGAACATTTTACATATGAAAATCTAAAAAACACGGAAGTCAACTAACAAAAAGCATACATTGCAATTGAGTAAAGCCTAACAAAACTAGAATGTCACCCAAATCAAGTCTCAGGATCAGACTCAAGTGGCTCAACGTCCACTTGCTCGTATGGAATTGGCATGGCCAATGTAACTCCAGCGGCAACAAGGGCTTTGAGCCAGCCGTGTCTGAATCCCTGATTCTCAAATTTGGGGACCTTTTCTACGTAGTCAGCAAAAGCGGCACTCTTCCCAGCCTCAAACGACGCGAAAGCCTTAGATTCGACTTTTTCTTTGGCTTGCTTCAACCCTTCCAACTCGGCCTCCAATTTCGCAAGCACCTCCTTGGCTAACTTGAACAATTCCTCGCTCGGGTTTGCCCTCTTCTCGGCGTCAGACCTGAGTTGATCAGCAGTCGTGGCCCTTTCCTTCTCAGCCTCCGCCCGTGCACTTTCCATTGCGGCCCTCGTTGCCTCAAACTCCGCCCTGCTCCTTTGGCCATCAACTTTCGATTACAAACGGCCAATCCTTTCAACAGCATCATGCTGGCGTCGGCCTAATTCGGCGATCCTTTCAATTGTCTGTAAAACAAAGGATCGTCACATTCCAAGAAACATCAAATGCAAACCAAAAGATCATCACGTTCCAAGGATAAACACTTACCAAAAAGGCCGACTGAGCAGCTAATGCTATCGTTGCCAAGTCTAGCTTGGCACGAAAGGTCGCCATGTCAGCCAGCAAGGAGACCGTGGCAGCCAAGCTCAATGCCACAGCTGGATCTTTCAAAGCCGAAGCTTCGGAGGAGATCGGTATGTTTTTTTATCTTTGGTTCAATGATGAAAGGAGCAACCACAATCGACTCCTCTAAGCGTGGCCGCTTATCAACAGGGCCGTCTTCAGAGCTGCCCTTGTCCTCGGCGCTTCTTTTTTCGCCTCGATCTTCCGAAATCAGCAGCTCTTCTGTGATCGGGTGCTCGACATCCTTTTTCGTCTCGGCGACGACAACCTGGGCCGATTCCTCTACAACAGTAGGTTGAACAGATTCAGTCGGGACAAATCCGGAATGGATGGCCTCAGCCTTTTTTTGGGTAGCCATGCGTTCGACGTTCCTTTTTCGTGCCATCTGCGTAAGATTTTCCCCAGCCATATCTTCAAAGTAATCGCCGAGAAGGTCTCCCAAGTTCGAAAAAATATCTTCGAAGGCGTCCCCTCAGCCTGATGTAGACGGAGGGTCAGAATAATTCAATCTGGCTTCCTTAAAGGCCAAATTAATCACTTCGTCAACTTTCGCGGCTGACTGGTCTGAATCCTTGGCGATTAGTTCGGCCATTTGTTCTTCCGCTTGTTCAGAATCAGATGACTCTAAACCGATCTGCCTCAAGTTTTTGAAGCTGGGAAAGATGAGGGCAGCAAGTTGATTGTCGCCTTGCGCGATCGGAATGTTTTCTGCCGCCGAGAACGTTGTGTAAGTCGACTCGTACCACAGGAGAATGTGGGCTGCCCTCCCTTGTTTTTGAAGGTTTGGACGGCCAACGAACTGTATTGCGGTTTTGATTTCTGCGAGCACGATGTCGTTGTCTAAAACCAACACTTTCTTCAAATCGCTGCCTGCACAAACAAAACGATAAGATGAACATAGTGCTGAATACATATACATGCAAATATGAAGACCAAAGTGATCTAATCGGCCACCTGGTTCGCCGTTTTTCCTCGGTACCGGGTCTAGACGATCTTCGCCTTTACCAAACTCCCAGTTGCTGCAGACAACGACCATTACGTCGTCGACACGCTTGCCAGAACTGGCGAGCATAGTCACTAAGTGATGATCAATATCCGTAGCTCTAAGAAAGTAGCACTCTAGTTGGCCAGTAGATTTGTCAAGGGCGTAACAGTGCCGTATGGCAGGAATACCTAAATTGGTCCTAAGACGACGATTTAGTTCTACGATCCCCATTATGATACGAAAGAAATTGACGTTGGGCTGGGAGGGGATCAGACCCTAGTATCTAAGAACGGCCCTCAAAAGTGGGTGAAGAGGAAAGCGGACTCCGCCCTCAGCAATTGATAAGAGAGAAAAGATGATTGTGTTCTCATTTTCCCTCTGCATATCAGTGATGCTGTCTGCCAAAAGTGACAGATGGACGTCATCAGGGATGGAGAAATGGCGTCGAAAGTCGGAGATTCGATCCGCTGAAAGGAGCTCCTTCAGATGTTTTGCCATTCTTTTTAAGCCAAACCCAAGGATTACGGAAAGTTAAAAGCCAATAAGGAAGCGGGATCAAAAATGAAGGAGAAGAAGACTTACAGGAGATAAAGCGAGAAACGAGTTGTAGAAGCCGCGAAGAGATAGAGTTGCACTGGAGGGCGACCAAGATATCTTTTGAATATTCAAGACATACACTCGAAGAGACAATTTCAAATCATATTAAATGGAAACAGTGTACGAAGGGACGGGAAAGCATTACGATGACTAAGAAACGTGTGCGCATTCTGACACGCATTGGGAAGAGGGTTAATCGCCGAATTTTTGACTTCTCAGGATAAAAGCCAAACACGCCGACTAACTGATGATAGCAGGGTGTTTGGGGGGACAATTGTGGGGGCTGGATAATTAGAAGAATTAGAAGCGTGGTCTAGAAGACAGATATTACTCGGCTCTGTCCTGCACGATCAGGAAGCCGAATAAAACAGACAAGCTGAGTAGATATTGAACTATGGAGCCGAGTAGGGATGTAATCGGTTCGGTACGGTCGGTATTTAGAAAAAAAATTACACCGAACCGATAATGTCGGTTTTATTATTTTGAACACCGATACAGACTGTTTCTCACATCAAATCGCACCGAACCGAACCAATTGAAACGGTTCGGTTTTGTGTGGTTTAATCGGTTTAGAATTTTTTAAACTTGAGCCACTTTTAAATATAATCATTAATCTATATAAAAATACTAAATTAGTTATTTGTCTACCATTTCAAACATATCCAATCCATCCATTTAATACATACTTTTTTTGTTTTTTTAGATAGGATAAGCAATTATACAGAAGAAAAAGCCTCAGACACCACCAACGCCATTAAAGAAGGAGGAACCTCCTCCATCCAAACTCGTGGTGAAGCAAAATCAAAGGCGAGCCTACTTAAGCAATGAGCCACCGAATTGCCATCTTTACAAACATACGAAACCGATGAAGAATGAAACCGCAAAAGAAGCGCTTGAGCCATACCCACTAAATGACCATAGCAAGATAAATTATCCTCCTTGCCTTGGATTGCAGCCACCACATTTTGAGAATCACCTTCAAGATGAATATGACCCAAACCCAAAGCACATCCCAATTGAAGGGCTTTGATCGCACCCATAGCTTCCACACAATCAACATCCTCCAAATACGGGATCCGCTCAACCATAGAAGCAATGACTGCCCCATGATAGTCTTGAATAATAATCCCAATACCAGTACTGGCTTGGGCCTTTCTAACGGAGCCATCGAAATTCAGTTTAAAGACACCCTTACTTGGCATAACCCATCATCGCATCTGCACCTTACCTGTAGGAAGTTGGCTGCACTGTTGAGCTTGATCATAGTCGGATACATAGTTCACCGCAAAAGAAACAACCTCCTCCACAGTCCTAGATTTATTTTCGAAGATAATTGAGTTCCTATTATTCCAAAGACACCAACATATAGTGATAAATAACCGCATGTGCTCTATATCAGTCTTGTCCATGAGATTACAAACCCACTCAAAGCAATTGGTAACAAGAGTAGAGCTGATAAGCATATTTAGCGAACTCGACATCCAAACATTCATTGCAAACCTGCAATTGTGAAAACAATGGCCTACCGTTTTAGCCTCAACTCCACACCCTGCACATAAATCCATATTGACGATATGCTGTTTCCGCATATTGGCCCTTACGGCTAACAACCCAAGACACATTTTCCATCCAAAAATCTTGAGTTTATTCGGAAAATGAAGCTGCCATAAAGCTCGCCAAAACTGCCGTTGCGACTGTCCATTATTGGAGGTAGCACCGTGCCCAGCTAAAGAGGCCATATCCACACACAAATGTTAAGCCGAGCGCACCGAGAACTCGCCATTTCTTGAAAAATTCCAGACCAATTTATCCGAAGGTAATGTTGGACAAATAGGAATGCATCGGATAGCCTCCACATCCATTCCCAAAAAATTTTGAGTAAGCATCTCATCATGCCATGCATCCTTCTCGGAATCATACTTTTTAATTCCTAAATTAACAAAAATAAAAACAAAAAAAAGTTTAAAAATACTAAGGTGTTGTTTGGTAACACTTACGTTTTCAGTTTTCTGTTTATATTTACAAAAATTTAAAAAACTCAAATAAAAACTTGTTTGGTAAAATTTTTGATTTATAAATCAGTAGTCTCAGTTTATAAATTTGGCCAAAAAATGTAAACACAAAAAATGTGTTTTCATTTTGAGTTTTCAGTTTTTTTTTTTTTTACCACCCAACACTAGCCACCACCCACCTCCCACTACCACCTGCCACCACCACTCACCACCCACCTCCCACCACCACCCACCACCCGCCACCACTACCCACCAGCCACCCACCAGACACCACCCACCTGCCACCCACTAGCCACCACCACCCACCCCTCGCCGCCGCTACCACCACCACCACCCGCCACCCACCTGCCATCCACCCGCCACCACCCGCCACCACCCACCACTACCATCCGCCGCCCGCCACCACCAATTGCCATCTACTTGCCACCACCACTCACCACCCACCTGCCACCACCATCCACCACCAGCCACCCACCACCACCAGCCACTTGTCACCGACCCGCCACCACTAACCACTACCCACCACCCACCACCACCCACCACTCACTCTCCACCCACCTGCCATTACCACCACCACCACCACCCCTCCGCTACCACCTACTACCCGCCATCGTCACCCACCTCCCCACTACCACCACCACCACCACTACTACCACCACCATCATCACCCACCACCCACCTGCCACCACCACCCACCACCACCACTACCACCACCCATTCGCTACCATCTACCACCCGTCACCGTCACTCACCCATCCACCACCACCACCACTCGCCATCTACCCGCTACCACCCACCATCCGCCATCCGCCACCCACCTGCCACCACCACCACCACCACCCACTTGCTACCACTCACCACCGCCACCCACCCACCTACCCACCCACCAACCACCACCACCACCTGTCATCTGCCATCCACCTGCCACCACCACCCACTCGCTACCACCCACCACCCGCCACCGTCACCTACCTACCTACCATTACCACCCACTACCCACCCGTCACCACCCACCACCCACCACCACCCGTCATCCGCCACCCACCTGCCACCACTACCACCCACCACCCACTCGCTACCACCCACCACCCGCCACCGTCACCCACCCACCCGCCACCACCACCCGCCATCCGCCACCCACCACCACCCACTCGCTACCACCCGCCACCCGCCACCACTAGCTACCCACCACCCACCGTCACCACTTGTCACCACCGTCTTCCGCCGCCACTTGTCATCACTTGCCATTTCTTACTCTTTTTTATATTTTTAAATTTTTTTAAACATTTTGTTAATTATCAAACGCGTTTATAGTTTATGTTTTTCTAAAAATAAACAAAAACCAGTTTATAAAATTTTTGTAAATATAAACTGAAAACGTAAACGTTACCAAACACACCCTAAGGTTTCAAGAATAATGAGTTAGAGTTAAAATTATATATAATAAGAGTTTACAAACTTAGGTTATAAACATGATAATGTTAATTAATTAAGGTTAATAATTTATTATACTTATTAATATCATTAGATTATTAGATTATATATATATATATATATATTATAAATACAATATATGTTGAAGCGGTCGGTTTCGGTTTAGATCGGTGCACAAGGTACTTAAACCGATACCGAACCGAAAACCGAAAAAATTCAAATTTTAAAACCGCACAGACCGATTCTTATTAAAAAACAGACCAAATATAGTCGGTTTGGTCCGGTTCAATCGGTTTGGTCGGTTTTTTCGATTTTTCTTACATCCCTAGAGCCGAGTAAATAAAAGGATAATCAGTGAAAAGTGGACCTGGCCCCGAGGCCCAGGAAACGAGTATAAATAAAGGAACAACAGACTAAGAAAGGTATGGGAGAATTGTTGTGCTTAATTTAGAATATAAGTAATCTTGAGTGTTGAGACTGACTTGTCTGTCGGAGTGCTAATTCCGGCACCCCCCACCGGAGTGTTTATTCCTTTTCAGGTGACTATCAGTGGATCATGAGCGTCCCCTAGGATCAGAAGAGTATTTCTAAACCACTTCTCCACATGCAGAAATTCTGTCCAACAGTGATCAAGCTATCTGATCAACAAGCATCTGTGGTCCGATTGAGCTGAAATTTGGTAGGCGAGTTCACAACTCAAGACTCTAAATTCTGGACAGTGGAGATCAGATTTGGAGTATTCTATTGCTGGTTTTTGGCCCATGAACAGTACCCGTTTTGGTGAGATCTTTCCTAAACTTTGTATTTTGATCTTTGGTTACTAAGAAAGCTTAGTTGTAAGTTGTTCTTGATTGTTTGCCTCTAGTTATATTTAGAGAGAACTCTTATATACCCATTATTTGTTGATAGTGGAGATATTTGGTGGACTACGATCCCGTGATTTTTCTTTTCCACATCGGGAAGGTTTTCCACGTTAAAAAATTATTGTTGCCTTGTGTGATTGTTGGATCATCATTTTCAGATTATTTTCAGAATATATTGTGTTCTATTAAATTGTTTCCTAATAGGTTCACACAGAGAGGGAGAATAAACTACTTCCGTTATTTTTGTGTCGGATTTGGATATTTCGAATTGGCCCTTTGTTTTGTTTTCTCCCAACACTTCTTACATAGATTTTGAGACCCACTTTATGCCAGAGGGTTGTCTCTGAATCTTTGATCTATTTGTGTAAAAAAAGCCACTAAATTGGCAAAAAAAAAAAAAACTAACAGCAGCAGCAACCCTACTTATTATCATCATACGGCGTCACAGCTCCTCCAACTTCAGGCGCTTCCTCGCCATCATTGTCTGCACATCCCCTGTACGAAAACCATGTTGCTACCAAAACATACATCACAAGATTCACAGCACTCAACACTGCCAGTGTCCAGTAGTACTTGTCTAATCGACTCATATTCAATGTATCCTTTAACCAACTTGGCTTCACCTTTCCCACCACAGATACAAAAACGACATTACCAATCATTCCCAATCCAATCACTCCTCTAGTGAATAACACGAAATAGTCCCTCATCGATGGCGGACCCTGATCTTTGAAAAAACTCATAATCCCATTCTCAGCAACCCCATCAAGCGCCCCAAGGAGTAAAAACTGTGGAAGCAACCAAAACATGCTCATTGGGATTCTCTCATCAGGCTTGTCATGTAAACCGTGTTTTCTAATCACACTTAGCCTTCGCGTTTCCACACTTGCTGCAATAATGCAAGTTAGGATCGCAAATGTCATTGATGCTGCAATGCCAATTGGGGGAGCATAGTGCTTGAGTCCTGCTTCACGGAGGTATTTTGTTAAAGTGAAGTATAATTTGGCGAATTGAGATTTTGAAAAGTCGTAGAACATTAGGAGGATTGGGAGAGGGAGGTTTAAACGTCCAAGCTTGCGGTTCATGTGTTTTGCTTGCTCAAGAAAGAAGGTGTTTCCTATGGAAGTTATGATACCGCAGGCGATGAAAGTTAGCCACGTTGGGATTATTCGAATCCGATTTTGGTTTCTTCAACTTCTGTGACTCTACAGAGTCTCCATCTGGTTTTCTCTTGTTCTTCTCGAGTTTTGTTTGCCAATATGATCGCTGCCTTGTCTAAGCACCTGGTCCAAATCATGAAGACAATTCATCAAGAATTTAGTGCCTTTCCAATAAAAAAAATAAGTCAGTATACAAATTTGATGAATTAGCAGTTTTGAAGTTGGTGTTCTTTTCTGAAGTTCAAGGACAAAAGATTAAGATAGAAAAGGAAAGGGGTAATTTACACTTTGCCCTTTATGTTTGACCATTTTTTTTATTTTGTTTTTTCATGTTTCAATTTTTTTTCAATTTACTCTAAAAGTTAATTTATATTCAACATTAAACAGAAAATGACACATTAACAATCATGCGCCATAAAAATATTTGTTATATATAACTCTCATCTCTTTCTCAAACACAAACTCTAATATAATAATATATTTTATGTCATTTGACAGTTATTGTATCATTTTTTTAAATCTAATTTTGAATAAAATTTAACTTTAAGAGTAAATTGAGAAAAAAAGTGGAGAAAAAAATTTCAAGAGCCAAAATTAAAAAAAGAAGAAATAACTAAACAAAAAGGGGTATAGTGTAATTTAGCCAAAGGAAAAGTCTCAAAACCTGAGGCTACCAGGGTGAGGCATCAACTTAGCATCAGTGCTATTTTTCTTACAAAGCTCATTTCCATCACTAGGAAGTGGTTGACACATCTTGCAAACAGAGGCTACAAAAACTCTGAACACAGTTGTTAATGGACTCCCCTGTGGCTTATCATACTTATATGAACAGGACCCACTCAAGAACAATAGTGTTGCAACCATACTACACATTGCTGGAATTCCAAACCTAACAGACCATTGCTTTATATATGGAAGTGCAATGCCTCCAATTATGGGCACGAGGATGATGCCGAAGATGCCCACAATTTGCCATAGAAGTTTTCGTCCCGTGTCTGTCATTGCTAGCTGTTGTTTGTGCTGTGAAAAATGGTGGTAGAGAGACCGTGTGGCCGGAGATTCCCACGGCTATGAGAGATAAGGCAGTGTAGAAGAGGGCTTTTTGTGTGTGACCTATGCATTCTGGTTTGTAAGCACTGCAAGTGTCTGTGGATTTAGAGAGGACTGGTGGTGTTGACATGGATAGAAAGCCCAACCCCTGCACTCAATCATGTTATTATAATTATTTTGCATAAAATCTACCTATAAAATCATGTGTTCTATATAGCTTTGGCACAATTTAAGTTGTTTCACTTACGGTTGTATGTAGCTATTTATTTTTTCTCAAAAGTTTATGCTTGGTAACTGTTGGTTTTCTAATTATTATTGAACTTTAACTGTCCAAATTGATGTAATACTTGTCATATTTGTGTCAATTTTTTTGTTTGAAATTTCTAATTTAGGTGAAATTGTTTCAATTAGAGAACATTTAAATCGTTAAACCAAATAATTATAAAATTCACTTATGGTTCTTGAAATATGCATTTGTGTCACTTTGGTTCATAAAAATTCAAATTCTCAATATTTGTCTTCTTCATCAGTGTTTGGGGATCAAAGTAACAAATTTAAAATTTTTGGGGACCAAAGTGACACGAAATTCATATTTTAGGGGCTATATATGAATTTGATTATAACTACCTATACAATTTTGACAGTCCATTTGAAATTTAACCAATTTCACTCAAACTAAATTTTTTAAGAATGAAGTTGATAAAATTAAAACTTGGATGACCAAAGTGAAACAAAACATATACTTTACCAACTACATATGTATTTTATCCTGTTACTTTATATATATATATATATATATATATATTATCTGAAAAGAATTGTTGCAAGTTTCATAACAACCAAATCTTGAAGCTATCCAAACAATTCTGAGCATTAGCTGCTGCACAAAATTAATCCAGTATGGAATTGGCCTTAATGTAGTCCATGCTATTGTCTTATAGGTTTGATGGTTGGCGTTTGAGATTAAAAATTTCTCAGTTATAATGAAAATTAAAAATCTATTATATCTACCAGCTTAATAAAGCCTTAGGTGGTGTGACAATCACAAGAGCTAAAAAGAGCAGTCGCAAATAATTTCAACTCAAAAGCAACATCAAACTCAGAAACAAGCCAAAAAAACAGAGAAATTTCACAGAGATATTACTCACAATACAATAGGCGATGCTGGAGAACAGCAGCATTGCATAGTGTCCGATGAACATATCGACAAGGAAGGCAAAGCCTAGCGGCATTATGGAAGCTATGCCTCCCCAAATGTTTATAATTCCAGTAGCGTGCGTCAAAGTGATCTTCCAAACATTCGTTAAGTAAGTCATCATCACCCACATCGCGTACCCAGCCAATATGTCAGCCCATATCAACACTATCATTGTTTTAAATAAGAGGATAACCGCAAAATTATATTAAGTATAAGAAAAATGATATACATAAATGGATTTTTTACTTGATTACCTGATAGTATATGCGCTTTGTTGCACTGTAGTGACCAAATTTTATTTATTTATTATTTTTTATATCAATTTGTTAGTCATGAAGCTATAAAATGTGAATTTAAATGGTTTCTAGTATCCATATGGTCTAAATTGATTAAAAGGAGATGGGGCATTTTTTGAATATTACCCCCTTTTTTTTTAATTATTATTATTATTATTTTTTTTTTAAAGATTGGGGAGAAAAATGCAATAATGTGTATACTTTGAGGAGAAAATGCAATAAAGTGCATATTTTGGGGGTGCAAATGCATAATTTGTGGACTATGTGTGCATATATATATATATATTGTGAACAGAGGACTATGTTTTGAAAATACCCAACTCGCATTAATCAATTTTGACTGTGTGAGCTTTTGGACTATTTAAAATCGCATTTTATAATTTGCAAATTAAATAGATAAAATTTAAAAATTAAAGATTAAAGTGTGATAAAATGCATAATTTCGGAACTAACGTAATTAGTCCTAATAATAATAAATAACATGTACATGCTATTTTTATAGAGGCAAATGATATACAATACTACTTTTCTAGACCCACTTTCTAAATTAGAGAAGATGTAAGAAACAAAGTTGTCTTACATAATTTAATTGAGATCAATGCTACATCCATATAAATTCTTACTAATAATTTTACTAAAAATATACATGTCCAAGCATCATTAGATGCCTAAATGTCACTGATTTTTTGATAACCAATCACATTTGACCTATTGTATTTTTGGTAAGATTGTTACGTGTATACTTCGCTCTAAACACACCTCTAATAAGGTGAAAAAAAAAAAAAAACAGACACAGACAGTGGCAGCGGGTGGGACTCATTGCCACATCACTAGTGGCACCTCTAATTAGAGGTCCCAAGCATTTTTGTTTTTGGACTAGAATACCTTCGTATAGATTATTGATTTGAACAAAATACAATTCAATGTAATTCTCTAAAATTAATGATAAACTTTATAAATATTAATAAAACATTATTATAAATTTTTCCATACATGTGAATTTTTTTGTTGAAAAATCCACCGGACTGTAAATTCCCACCCTTTTTTTTCAGCGCTAAATGCCAAACAGTTGTAATTAACAAAGACTCGTCTACCCAATCTTTATTAAAAAAAAAAAAAAATGAAAGAAAGAAAAAGAGTTATGTGTGCCAATTGGTTGGGGTTTTGAAGTTTAGACGTTTTCATTAAAGGCTGTTTGGGTAGCTGGAAAATGAGGGAAAATTATAGTCAAGACTCGGATGGAAGACGGTCTACACATATGAAAATTATATGAGCTTAATCTTTAAACAAAGCTAACAACAATTGATAATACTTTGGATATAGAACTAGAAGTCAAAGACCAGGTCAATTACCTGTAATCCTCACAAAGGTTGCCATTTATGCGTTGTCTTTTCCACTCTCACTTTCTGCAAAAGCAGGTTTAGAAGAAGAATAAGAACAGTTCAAGGGAAGCCCAAAAGTAGAATTTCAAAAGAACTAGTGTGCAATTTGAAGAACAGAGTAAATTGAGTTAAACAGAGCTTTTCAAGTGCATATGCAGAGTCAAGAACTAGAAAGAATTCTGAGAGTAATCTTGTTTAAATTCAGTAACTAATCAATAGTAATACAATCTTACCTCCACAAATAGCCAAGCACACTAATTTGAGGTAGAGAGAACTTTTTGCTCCTCAGTCCGTGTACTCGTATGTGTGAGATAGGAGACTGCATGGACAGAGATTGAAGTAAAACTTTGGATGCGCTTGTTACCCCTCCCCCCAAAAAAAAATAAAAATGAAAAAATTGTGAATATTACTGCATATAGTATATAGTTGAACGACAATTTTCTGAGCAGCCAGCCAACTTCAAAGAAAACTTATCTCCTCTTCCAAGTGATTTCAAAGAAACCTCGCCATAAGCTGCGTTTACTTTCTTTCTTATTAGTCTTTTGTTTGTTTGTTTATATGCAAATAGTATAATGAAAGACCATTGACTTCATTTGGTCCATACGTTTCACAAGAAGCAACTCTTTTTCATCGTTTGAATTTTTTTTTTTTGTGCAGTCCATTTCTTGTGGGTCAATCATAAGTTTTATTTTGATAATCGATTTGGTTAGTAGTTACATATTTATCAAAATTTTCTTAAAAATTATGAACGGGATGTTTTCAAAATTATACTCGTCTTCCATTACTTTGCAAACAAATATGATGAAATCATATTGCTATTATTAAAGGATTAATTTAATTGTCACTACAGGAAAAAAGGGTTTAGGCGGCGTTTTTTTAACGACGCATTTTAAAACGTCACTTTTTTAATATTTAACGACGTTTATAAAACGTCACCTATTTATTTAACAAAACGACGCCGTTTTATAATATGAAAAACGCCTTCAAATGTGTTGTGCCTCACGCGCTTGGTGTCCCCCTCTTTTCAAACCCTAATTTTGAATCTAAGACTCAGCTAAGACCCAAATCTGGAGCGCTCTCTCTCTCTCTAATAAATCTCAGAGCGATTTCGAAGCTCCACCGCTTGTTCATTCTTAGAGCGAGGTAGCGAGAACCAACGAAGGTGAGCTCCACTGTCTCTCTTTCTCTCTATCTCTCTCAACCCTCTCTAAACCCTTATCAGAGCGATTCAGAGATTCATCTCAATGATTTCATCACAGAGATTCAGAGCGATTTCATCTCAGTGATTTCATTGCAGAGATTCAGATCGGTCTCCACCATCTGCACCATCGTCTACTAAGGTGAGCTCCACTGTCTCTCTCTCTCTCTGAAGCTCCTCCTTCCCGTCTCTCTCTCTCTCTCTCTCTCTCTCTCTCTCTCACTCTCTCAGTGATTGATGAGTTGTATGTGCTCTGTTTCAGTAATTGTTTTTCACCAATGAGTTGTATATGATCTGTTTCATTGCCTTATCTTTGTTTGGTTGCTGAGAAAACTGGGAAAAAAATATTAAAGAATATAAATCTGGATTGTTTTCTTTTTTCATGCGCTTGATTTTGCTGTTATTTCAGTTCTAGCATTCATTCATTTGAGATTCAAGTTATTCTGAAATCACATAATTACTGTCCTGTCTTCTAACATTTGATAGAAGGAACCTAGGAGATCTTACAAGCTATTGATCATGTTAGTACTTGCAACTATTCTGAAAAAGAAATTGATAAATGTGATATTTTAGAGTTATCATCCATTCAATTTGGTTAGTATATGACACATTTTCTTGGCCAAAACTAGTGGTCTTTATTACATGTATAATATGCCGATCCACTTGAAAGGGCTTTCCTTGATTAACATTTTTAGTAGAGTTTTGATTATTATTATTCCATTTTCTTTATAGTTGCCATTGAAAAAATTAGCAGAAACATCATTGAAATGAAAATAAGAATATTACAAAATTGGAATGTGAAACAGAAGGAAATATTTCAAAAAATAGAACATTATTTGAGAGAACCAAAACTTCTTGTGTGCCTTATGCGGGTTATATATTGTTAATTGATTTAGAAAATGCTTAATGATCTCATACTTCAGCAAAAGTGTACTAAAGAAGCCTAACGACATGTAAAAAGGAGAAAAATAGTGAATTGATAGCTCCAGTTGGTCATTCATCTTTTTCTGCTGCCCGTATAAGGGGGAAGATGAAGGATACAGCTTTTTCTTCCTGCATTTCATCATAATACAATAAATTGATTCTTTATGCGTCATATGCTCACTTTTGGAGACTTGATCAACACCATTCAAAATTTTATTTCATCATGTAAACTTGTTAGTAACTCACACGAGGCTGTTATTGGTGGTTTGAATGTCATGTGCATTTGAAGTCTTATCTCTTTGTATGGAAATCTATGTGGGACATCATTATAATCTTCGTCATGTAGGTTATTAAGCAATTGATGTTTTGTATCAAGAATCTTAGTCTGTAATGATTCAATGAATGCCTATTTTTTTCTTCTTGCATCCAGAATGCTTGGTTATGAGGGGATGGAAGTAATTAATCCTGAGGGAGGCAAAGATGATGCTGAAGAGGAAGCTCAGAGAGGAAGATGGAAGCAGGAGGTGAGTTGTGTGTTATTCTCTTTCTCTCAAGATGTGAAGCTTTTTTACTGAAAGTATTTTTACATTATCAAAATTTTAGATAGAACGTATATATATATAAAAAGCCTTGTGAAGATTAAATATTGGCCCGCAAGTAAGCTGGTCTGTATATTTGTCTTAAATGTAGAATTGCTTGTTGCTTTATAACATCACCACAACATGAGTTTACAGTCCTGACAAACAAGTCTTGTTCTGGAAAAATTACTTCAACCTATATCAACTATAATGGCATATATATAATCCTCTGTATCTGGGATCGCAGGTATCCCAGTTTGGTAATTTACTGTACTGTTTTGTCAGTGTGTAGTGGAATAATTGCAAGTTCAATTTTTTTGTCAGTATGAGGATTTGCCTTGTTAGATATCTAGTCTCATATTTGCAATTAGAGAGGAGGCAATGGTCTCCATAAGAACTTTCTCTTTCTTTTGATTACTTGTGTATATCTTAGGTTGCCATGCTATTGAAAGTCACCTACATTCAAATTTCTTTATTTTATGCATGCTGAAATCATTATTTTCTCGAAGGAAAAGGATAGTTATTGGAAGATGATGCACAAGTATATAGGGTCGGATGTGACATCGATGGTGACACTTCCAGTCCTTATATTTGAGCCAATGACAATGATACAAATTTATTAAAATATGATGTTAGGTTTCTCACGATTTTGGCTCCCAAATAGCCAAGAATCTAGCAGCCAACAAGTTTTGGCTGATTTGAAATTATTTTATTATTATTTTTTAAATCATGGAGTTTTTTTGCTTGTTGAAACAAAAAGAACATGAATTGTAGGAGTTAAGAGTTAAAATTTAATTTACTATTTTCCTAGGAATTTCCAGTAATCGCATGGAGGATCAGGTTTTGAGAGTTTAAGTTTGTCAGATTAGTTAGTAAGGGGTGGAACATGCAGTATGATTTTTTTTATGCTTGCTCATTATTGGGCTGCTTTACACTGCTTTAATCACAGTTGCAACAGGTACTCAAATTGTAGAAGAGGAGGAGTTGTAGAAGATCGCCAATCCCACTTCCTTTAGACACTCTTGGATGGCCTTTTCTCGGCGAAACCATCTCCTTCATCTCCTGTGCTTACTCAGACCACCCTGGGACCTTCATGGACCGACGTCGTCACATGTATGTCTATGTTTGATAGAGTTTATCTGAGTTCTTTATTTTTTATTTTAAGAATCTATTTTAGATTGTTTAGACTTTTACTAATAGTCAAGAGTATAGATGAGGCTGCTACCATATTGTTGCCGCAGACCCCTGACAAGATGAGGGAGTTAGTCGAGCTCACGTTTTACAAGCCACCCAAGATCCTGCCTTCATGCGTCCTCACCGATTTCATTCGAGTAAGGTCTTCAAAACTTTATGCTCCTCATACGCAGACTCATACTGCCTAATTCACTTGTTGGAAACTAGGATTGTATGATTTTGTTGCCTTGTCGAGTCTATAATTAGTGTTAGGTGGGGTCATATATCTTAAGTTGGAAAATGCTGCAATCATTTGCTGCTCTTTTTACAGAGCCTAACATGGAAATTTGTGGATGACAAGAATTGTAAGTTCGTAATGTACGTCTGATTATGCCATCATCTATTGAATGTAAAAGTTCATTGTCCAACATTAAGAAAAAGAACTTTTAAGCTATCTGAGTTATGCTGCTGATTTTGAATCAATTTCTGCTTTTGTTTTAGTGGCTTGAAACTTATTTTGCTAGTTTTTTCTTTTGTTCATGCGATGACAGATGGCTTGTTAAGCTTTTTGTAGCAAGTGGGACATCTTGGTACCCAACATATTTGGAGACTTTTCGTATGATGTTTCAGAATTATAGTTCAGCCTGTCACTCTACTCAGTTTCATGCTGGTGCATACTGTAATAAGTTGATTGTCAAAATCTTAGCTGATCTAGTTATTTATCGATATCTAATTTGGCTTGGAAGTGTGCCACCAAGTTGTGTGTTATTTTTCTGAATCAGGAGGCGGAGCGGATGCTAATGGTGGGAGACTGGGGATGCACACAAGTGGGATTCAAGAAGTACAAGAGGAGTATTAATGAAGAGAACTGAAGAGGGATTTAATGATTTGATCTGCTTAATATAAGGTATGGATATCAAATAGTTCCACCCGGAGTAGAAAAATAATTGCTAAGGATATGTTTTCTCATTCTAAAATCTCTCACATTTGTTTTGTATCAGTAATATAGACCATTTGTGATGAATAAATATTAGATAATGAAGTTTAGTTATTTGTTGTTTCTACTCATCCATGTAGATCAAAGATTTATGGTATGCTCATATATCTATAATATATATAAAGTGAACAAGTCACTTGGCGTCCAAGCCGCCTTCTTATACCAGGTGTCCCTTATTTCTCTAAGAGAATATAAAAAATTAAATATTGAGGCCGTGAAAAGGACTTGAACCTAAGATCATTAGTTTGGTAAGCAACACTTCTATACTCTATATATATATACACTAGTGGTAATGTACGTGGATTTTTGTTGTTGTCATTTATGAAATATTAAAAAATAAAAAGGAAAAGAAAATTAAGGAGACCTAAAATAAGGAAATAGAAAGAAAAAAAAAATCTTTCCATCTAAATCCATAATTGGTGTTCATCTTATTAGTTCTATAATATCATGTAAATTTTGTAATAAATCCTCGAATGATGTTTTTAGTTTACATGCAAAAAAGCATTCAGATCCTAAGTTTGTGTTTGTCTCATTAGTATGTGAAATTAATTTTGAACACCTTTTCAAGCATCAAAGAATATGAAGAATATAATTAGATCAATTTGAAAAGAGTAGCTAGTCTAAAATTGTCATTCAGACCAATTAGAAAATTGAGAGTCAGCACAAATTTCACTGACAATACCTTGATTTACTTTATACTTGTAATATAAAATTGTCACTCAGATGCTTGATTTACTTGATACTTGTAGTATAAAATTGTAAATCAGACCAATCATAAAATTGAGAGTCCTCAGCTTAAATCTCAATAAAATTGTAAATTAGACCAATCATAAAATTGCACTTGATTTTAGAAAAAAATGGGACAGTGGTAGTATATATTTTAGTAGCTGGATTTTTATTTAGAAATGGAGTTGATCTTCAAGGTGAATGCTGTGTGTTTTTTGCTCTTTCATCTTTCATCCTTCCTTCAATTTGTTTTCAGTGTCTTACAGAAAGAATTGTTATGGCTTTAAATGTTTTGAACAGAACACTTGGTAATGATATGGCTGATTATTGATTTGATGTAGTGAATACATTATTGATCTAATGGGTGCTCCGGGCACGCTAATTCCTGCTGAGGTTCCCAGTGATCATCTTCAAAATTCTGGGTTAGATACGAGGAGCAGTGCAGATTATGCTGAAACTACCAACAATTTCTGTCCGATGCTTGAAGAAGGAACTGGGACGGTGGCAGTTTCACCTGATCTTGATAAAGAAAATCAAACCCAGATGTTTGAGAATGAGTTTGGGAAGCTTCTTCCTGCACTATGTAGATCACATGCAGAATTGTCAGGCACTAGTGGGAAGGGGTCACAAGCACAAAAGATGAAAGTTAAAGATGTTTCCAAGTACGTCATCAGTGCAGCAAAAAACCCACAATTTGCTCAGAAACTTCATGCAGTTTTGTTGGAGAGTGGTGCATCACAACCTCCCGATTTTCTTCTGGATATGAATCCTCGTGATCTCAGAGAAATGGAAATGCATGAAAAAATACGTCTGTTAAATGGGGAAAAAGTGGGTGATGGGGCTCAAGATTATCCAGATATATTCTTGTCAAACAATAAACTGTTGATTATACCCTCAACCAGAGTGGAGTCCTTTAATGGTGCTCATTATGACAGCAAACAAAAGCACTCTATTGAGGATTTGACGGCAGAACGACTAGAGTTGGGTTCTACAGTCATTAATACGACACATCCATTACTTTCTGATGCTACAAGTGAAGGATCTGTTTTGCTTGGAATGGCACTGTAAGTTATATTTTAGATGCATTAGTGAATTTGATCGAACCTTTTGTCAATAGTTGCTTACAGAAATTATAGTTTACGACTCTCTATCTGGTGTAAAATGTGATTCCATGACAGGAAGTTGCTGTGAAGAAGTTCATGGACCAAGATATATCAGGCGATGCACTTGTTCAATTCAAATGCGAAGTACCAAATCTGACATCTTGCATCATGTGCTGTTATTAATGATCCAAGTGGTTGTCTTTTTAAGAATTGAACTAGACGACTGCTTGTTTGCTTTGTGCAGGTTGAAATCATGTTGAGGTTGAGACATCCTAATGTTGTTCTTTTCATGTGAGCAGTCACTCATCCACCAAATCTTTCTATATTGACAGAGTATCTTCCAAGGTTGATGTTTACTTTAAAGTCTTGTTAGAACTTATTGTTTCAAGAATTGATGCTTTTGTTCCGTTTTCATCAAATGTTTGCCTTCATATTTTTAATGGTAACATAGTTTCACACTATCATTCTTACATAATAATAAGAAATGACAATTGGGTATAAATATTGCCAAGCTTTTATGTCTAAAGAAGAAAATAATTTATTTTAATTTAAGTTTTTTGTGGGTTGATTTTTAGAAGAAGATATTTCACCTGAAAAAAATTTCAGTTAATTTTATCATTGTCCATGCAGGAAAATAGAATTTGATTTCAGCCTCAATTAACTATTTGTTTGTTCAATTTGGTGTTTCTCAGCCCCGTTTATTTGTATGCAGGGGAAGTTTATACAAGCTGCTGCATCGACCAAATAATCAACTCGATGAAAAGAAGCGACTGCGGATGGCTCTTGATGTTGTATGAGTTGGAGAATGTTGAATGGTGTTGCCTTCCGTTTCTGCTATCTAGTTTGGTTGGTTTAAGTAAGTTTACTAATTGCTTGCAGGCCAAGGGGATGAATTATTTGCACACAAGCCATCCTATTATTGTGTATCGAGATCTTAAGACTCCAAACCTTCTTGTTGATAAAAACTGGGTTGTTAAGGTTTGTTGAAATTAGAACTTGGCATTTGAAATCTCCCATTCCTTCATTGATTATCCAATTGTTGCTGTATTTAATGTAATCTAGAAAATGCGTAGTTAACAATGCCGTGACTCACCATGGACTTCGTCTCTTTTACTAAGATCTAGACTTTTTCATGCTTAAGGGTGTTTTTTTGAAACTTCTCTAATTTATTGTTGTCTCTACAGGTTTGTGATTTTGGCTTATCACGAATGAAGCACAATACTTTCCTGTCTTCAAAATCTACTGCTGGAACGGTAATTGATGTCAGGATAGAATGTTATATTATATCAATTATACTGAAGTTGTGCCATTGAACTGCAGGCGGAATGGATGGCCCCTGAGGTTTTGAAAAATGAACCATCCAATGAGAAGTAGGTTTATTTTTTGTATTAGACTTGAAAGCCATGCTAGAGAGTTTAATTCATTTTTTAATGTTTCATGCAAGTCTTGCTGATAAAATAATTGCGGACTGGTTTGCAGGTCCGATGTGTACAGCTTTGGTGTGATGTTGTGGGAGTTGGCAACTTTACGTGTGCCATGGACTGGGATGAACTCAATGCCGGTTGTTGGAGCTGTTGGATTTCAAAATAGACACCTAGACATTATAGAGGAGATTGATCCAATGGTTGCAGAGATAATAACAGATTGTTGGCATTGGTAAGTCGTCAGTTTTGTACTTGTCTGTTTTGTTACTGGTACATTCACTACAGCAAATATGGGGTTAGGTGGCGTTTTTTTAACGGCATTTCTTAAAACGCCATTGTTTCTAATATTTAATGGCGTTTTATAAACGTCTTCTTTTTCTGTAATTGAAACGGCGCCGTTTCAAGAATCAAAAGACGTTTTCAAACGCCTTGGAATGGTTTTTCTCCAGCTTCCTGTTTCACCTTTACTTTGAATCTGATAAAGCAAGTATAAGCGGAAAAGATTATAATTTGCAACAATTATTTATTGCTTTGTTCATGCTTTTGATACAATTTATTGCTTTGTTCTAGATTTTCTTTAAAAAGATTATAATTTGCAACAATTATTTATTTATCTGTAGGTCAAAAGGATAATTTTGCTGAAGGAAAGAGCTGATTCAAGATGTAAGAGGAATTTGCAACTTTTTTTTTTTTTTTTTTTTCAGCAGACCCAAAATTGAAATCTTGTTAGAATTTTTTTATTTTGTATTTAGTAAAATATCCAGATGTAAGAGGAATTTGCAGGTTATTTTTGAAAAATCTAGAAATCCCCTAGATGTTGATTTGTGATTATGTATCAATTTTAAGCAGAATATAACAATCCCAATCAAACAATCAAGACAAAGAGACACAACGATTTAACGTGGAAAAAACCACAATTGGACACCTCCAACTGTGATAAAACAACCACGGGCAACAGCCACAAAACAATCCACTAAGAAGATTTAAAGGAATTACACAGGTATACTCTCAATTACCTAGCGAATCCACAACGCCTAATTGAACCAACCTCTATGTGCCTCTTCCAACCCCATCTTCACCACGGAATTGTCTTTCTGATGAGCCACTCCGGATTCCACCAAAGCTTCAGGCTCGAATTCTTCAGAATCCACAACTGAAGAATAACTCTCTCTTTTGTGTATAACAAACAAACCTTTGATGTACTCTCTTTAAATCAGGAGTTGAAGACTCAATAAAAACATCAAAGAAAACAAACAAAATATCCCCAGATATAAACTTTAAGAACCAAAAAGAAGATCTGGAGGACTTCAATCAATTCCTTAGTTTTGGGAGAAAACCAAGTATTTATAGAGAACCAAAAGTAATCCAAGATTGGGAAGAAAACAAACTTCTTGAGAAATCCGGATTCTGAGGTTCGCTCGAGCGAAGCTTTTCTGGCTCGAGCGAGCAGTGTATTTTTCATGATTTCTACTAGTGCCTTGGCTCGAGCGACGGATCCTTGGCTCGAGCGAGGAATACACTCTTTCAGGTTTTTGTATGGACGCAATCCTTGGCTCGAGCGCGCATTCCTTGGCTCGAGCGAGCAAGCCCTAGCTCGAGCGAGAATTCCTTGGCTCGAGCGAGCAACGACGGACATGCAATTTTGAATGCAATTTTACATTTTGCTTCGGCCGCGAGCTGACCGGGCAGCTCGACCCCCGTAATAATCAGCGAAGTGGCAATCTTGAAAGCATTAACATCACAAACTTCTCTGCATGGTTCGATTTGGGTTTGGATTCGCATCTAATAAACTCATAGCCTCACTGAAATAAAAGTGCGAAAATAAATACATCTGAAAGGAGTTTTGTCAAACGGGGTTGCCAAGAATAAAAACCTAACAATTTTGATTTTTTTTGCTATGTCGACGTGCTTTATGGTTTTGTACAAATTGGAATGTGAATAAATAAACAGCTCAACAGCATATTTTATATTAATTAAATTATGAAATAAAAAAAGGTATTTTTAATTTTGTTTTCAAGTTTAGTTTATTATTTTAATAAACATCAATTATTAGTTTGACAGGTTTGTTCAATCATGTAAAATTAAAAAAGGGCTATGGCGGCGTTTAAAAAACGTCACTAATCCCACCTCAACGGCTAGATTTTAAAAATGTATAAATGTTTATGACGGCGTTTTTAAAAACGTCGCTAAATGTCATAGTGACGTCATACTACGTTTAGTAGGATATTTGGCGGCGTTTTAAAAAACGCCGCCTATACTAATATAACGACGTTTTTCAAACGTCATAAAGTTATAGCGACGGCCGCGTTATCGGCGTTTGGTACTAAACGTCATAAAAAGAATTAGCGACGTTTTTCGTAAACGCCGCTAAAAGTAAATTTTCCAGCAGTGTGTTTTCCATTAATGATCTTTGCATAAAATTGAAAAATACAATTCAAATTATTAATTTAATATGAAACCTGGGATTCTTCCACTCTACCAATGTACCTGATCACATGTTATTGCAATCTCCAATCACAATCAAATTACCAACCGACTAAATAGTCAAAAACTCTACATATACAAGGAAATTTATTCAACTATCAATGTTCTCAGAATTCTATGACATCATATAAATCATATAACACTCACATTAATTCTCACACTGCAAATATGATAATTAACAGAAAACAATATACGTGACCTAATAAATTTTGAAAACAGAAAATTCTGTGCCACCTAACAACAACATCGAGCATTGTCTTTAAAAGGAGCATTCATGTTCTGGTAATTGGGAGCATCCTCATCTTCCAATTCTGATTGAGGATCTTCCAATTCTGATTTTCTAAAACGGTAGAAAAGTGCCGTCACAATGTATAAACCAAGATTCACAGCACTCAACCAAGCCAGTGTCCAATAATACTTATGAAGCCGACTATGGTTCAATGTGTCCTGAAACCAACTCTGTTTTCCTCCTCTTTCACTCACCTTCCCTGCTACATACACTGATAGAACACTCCCTATACTCCCCAACCCCCCCACACCGATACCAAAATGGATCGTGTATGCTCTCATTGATGGACCAACCTGTTCAAAAGAATAGATGAGAACTTATAAGTAAACATGGAGAGAAGCTAAATCCTTATAAAAACACAACACTTATTGAAGACGAGAGGTATATAGTGACTGTCTGAAAGATTTTTATTTTGAAATAAACTTGAAATTCCAACCCAACCTGATCGATCAAGATTGCGACAATGCTGTTTTCAAGAATCCCATTAAGGGCACCGATGAGTACAAACTGTGGAAGCAACCAGAACACGCTCATTGGAATTCTATCCTCTGGCTTGTCGATTAAACCGTGTGTCCTCACCGCATTTAGCCTTCTTGTCTCAACTTTGGCAGCAGTAATGCAACTTAGAATTGCGAAAACCATTGACACAGCGATGCCTATGAGAGGAGCATAGTGTCGTGCCCCTGACCCGCCTAGCTTGTTGGCGAGCTTGTAGTAGAGATTGGCGAAATGTTGCTTGCCTTGGTCGTGGAACCATAGAAGGATGACGATGGGGATTGAGATTTTGCCGAGCTTGTGGTTCATGTGGTTTGCTTGCACGATGAAGTATGTGTTGCCGATGGAAGATACACGCCGCAGAAAATGAAAGTCATGCACAAGGGGATCATTCGTATGGTGAGTTTAGTTTCTTCTACTTCTGTGACTCTGCAGAGTTTCCATCTCTTCTTCTGTTGTTCTTCTAGAGGTTTTGTCGGTAATATAATTGCAGCCTTGTCTAGACACCTGCATTTCAAACATAATATGGATTAGAAAGGCGATTCTAGGCTTTAAATGTACGCGTCGGGTTATGTCAAGCTCAAAGTTAGGGTCCGTGCAACTTATCATGGGCCTGTTTAAATAATCCGAACGATTCATTTTATAATTTTTCATATATATTATTTATGAAAAAAATTAGGTATATTCATTAATTGTAGCAATTTTATTTATCAAATTTGTTTATGAAAAATGAATGACAAGGTTGATTTTAAAAACAAACACGATAAAATAAAAATGTTATGTCTAATACTGTCATTTTGGTAACTTTGATGGAGAGAATGAAGCATAGCTTTACAATATTTAGGGACGAAATTGACAAAACTAAAATTTTAAAAACAAAAATAAGACACATGCCATATTTAGAGAAGACATTGCACAACTTTAAAGTATTTAGGAATAAAATTGATAAAAATGAAACTTTAGAAATTAAAATTACACGAAATGCATATTTCTTGAAATAAAAAGAAGAAATTCAAAATGTTGAGAACCAAAGTAACAAATGCCATCCTGTAGGAATTAGAAATGAATCTTATTAATATCTCGCTAATGATTTAAATGCCAGTATGAAATTAGACCAATTTAGATCAAATCAAAATTAAAAAAATGAAATTGTTAAATTATAAATTTAGATAATGGATGTGACATGGAAAGGTTGGTTTAAAAAAAAACAAAAAATGGCACCGAATACCTTAAACACAAATAACATATACAAAATCATGTGATTTTTTTTTGTAATTTTTTTAATCTCAAATTAAAATATTCACTATTTAAACTCATAATCTTAAAAACGACATTCCCACATCATTTTTAAAATTTTTTTTTATTAGTAAATCATTTCTCATAAATAATTAAATAATTGAAATTGTAAATGTAACGGTTGAATATTTTAATTTGAACAAGTAGAGAGAGAGAGAGAGACCTTAGGCGACGGGAATGAGGCACCAAATCAACATCATCAACATTATCATCACGGGTTTCATAGAGCCCATCAGCCTCTTCTGGGCACTTACAAAACATCTTAGAGGTTGCAGCCACAAGCACTCTAAACACAGTAGTCAGCGAGCTCCCGCGTGGTTTAACACAATTATACGAACCCGAACCACTCAAGAATATCAGTGTCGCCACCACCGTACAAATAGCGGGTATGCCAAACCGAATTGACCATATCCTTATATATGAAATCGCCACAACTCCGCCTATAACGACAAAGATTGCCATGTATGAGGCCACAAACATGGTGATGCACGAGCGCGTACTGATGTTTTCAACGACCTCTTCTGTGACTTGCTCGGTCATGAATGTGGTTAGTGAAATTAGGTGACCAGATAGTCCCAGGGCTATTAGAACTAGTGCTGCGTAGAAGAGTATTTTTTGTCCCTCGCCAATGCATTCGGGCTCGTATAGACTGCAGGTGCCTGTGGCCTTGGCGAGCACTGGAGGTGTTGACATTGTTAGGAATCCAAAACCCTGCATGCAAAAAAAAAAAAGTTGTGTGTGTTTGCCTCTTATAGAAGATTTTGTTTGGCACAAAAAAGGGTTTTTAGGTACCATATACCTAAAACTGCTCCTAATCATTAGATTTGGATATGTAAAAATTCCAGTCATTATTGTTTGGTTATGGTTAAAATCGGCAACAAAAATTTAAATGGGCTTTTGGAAAAATAAACTAATTTTAGTGGTTTTATTTATTATTAGAATTGATATTACTTAGGACTAAAATGGATCTCATTTATCTTATAATATAAATATCTATTTATTATTGAAATTGACATTACTTATCACTGAAATTGATCCTATTTGCCACATAACGTGGCTGTATTTATTTACCTTTTTTTAAAATTATTACTTCTAAAATATGATACCCAAAATCACTATTTTTTGTAACATGGTTGGGACCTTTGTGGAGATTATAGCATCACAGTTGACCACCAAGAGTGGTGGTTGGGGGCCTATTCTCAAGTAAAGTGAATAAAAAATTGGAAGATTCACATGTAAATCTTAATAGGTGAACTTATTGTTCAATAAGTTCTATAATAATTAATGGTATCTTTCGTCAAATATCATTAAAAAAAAGTCATTAATTGTTAATTTTCAACAACCATTTAAAAATTTTCACAAAAAATGTCACTTAATAAGTTTTAGCGACAGTTTAACAAAATCGTCATAAAAAAATTACTAATTTTTAACTTTCAGCAACAGTTTGAAAATTTCGTTACAGGAAAACGTCACTAATTATAAGTTTTAGTGATAATTTATAAAAATCGTGACAAAAAAAGTCACTAATTATCAATTTTTAGTAGCGCATGTAAAAAATTGTTACAAAAAATTATTTTTAATGACTATTTATTAAGACTTATTTTTAATAAAGTTTGATCAGAATTAAATTCAATTATTAAGAGTTATTGATAGTTATACCTTCAAAAATTATGAGTTTCTCCTCAGCAATTATGGATGGGTCACGTGATTCAATCTCTGGTCACTAACACCTTTACCACTATGCCCACGGTTGGGTTGAGGTTAGGCTATGATTTAGCCCATCTTAACAGAGTGTGTTAGGATCCCCACAAAGCAATGTCTTAATCGCTCCCTTCTACCCTTTTTGGACTAACCAAAAAAAGAAAGAAAAAAACATCACAATAGGGAGGAAGAAGAGACACTCACAGCACTATAGGAAAAGCTGGAGATGAGAAGCATCCAGTAGCTACCCATGAAGGCATCAACAAGGAATTGTATGGGCAAGACCATAATTGCCATCAAACCCCAAAACACATTGATAATTGCAGCAGCATGAGTGAAGTTGAGCTTCCAAACATTTGTTAAGTATAGCATCATCATCCACATGGCGTACATGGCTAGTATGTCAGCCCATATCAGAACTAGCATACCATTGATAAACATAACAACACAAACCACCAAGACTTAGCACTCCATATATGATGTAGGAGCATGGTTTTAAATCGCGGTATCGAGTAGTGTAACGGTATCGATCGCGGAGTATCGGTATCGGTAGTATCGGCCGGTACGTATCGGGAATCGGGTGTCGCGACTGTGAAATTTTAAAAATCATTAGCAATCCCTCTGAAACTCAATTTTATATATTTTTTGACTCTTTTAACCTTAATTTGTCACATTTTAATCAAAATTTTGATATATAAGAACACTTTTAACCCATTTTTTCAACTAAATGATATATATTTATTTTAATCTTGAGTTTTTTTTTTTTGACATATATTAAACTTTTAATAAAAAAATTAATGTGAACAAATAAATAGAAAAAATAAAAACGTGAACATTGTATGGTGCACAAAACATGAGTTCAAAAAAAAAGAAAAAAAAATTAAGTAACAGTTGTAACCAATTTAGAATTAACTCTAATTTAAAATTAATTCTAGTTAGATTCATCAATATAATAAAACAACTAGTCTCTATTGATTAAAACAACTGGTCTATATTGACTAGACCAAAATGTCAGGAGGCCACTGACCTCTTCCCCTCACCTCTCTTTTTCCTCAGACTTCATACCTTTCACTCACGCTCACCTCTCACCTCTGTATAGCCCAGGTCTCTCTCTCTCTCTCTCTCTCTCTCTCTCTCTCTCTCTCTCTCTATATATATATATATATATATAAACTACGTATATATCTATTGATTTGAATTTCTATCTTCGATTTTGTGAGGAAATGAAAGCAAGGTGAGAATTTGTGTAAAAAATTGTATTTTTAGTTTATTGAAATTGTGTTTTTAGTAATTAATTTGTGAAATTCAAGATTTGAACTTCAGAGTCGTATCAGAGCTTCAAAGAACTCCAACAAGCTTGAAGATCCTTCAATGGCAGAAATGGTTCTGTCGTCGTCTTAATCTTCCTCTTTTCATTACCTTCAAATCTCACCTTCTTTATCTCGAATCTAAGTTCTTTTGCTTTTCTTTCTTCGTCTTCATCTGGTTCTCTGCTTCAATCTTCTTCATCTGATTCTCTGCTTCAATCTTCACTGTACCAGCATGTATCGGCATGTATCACTTCGTGTATCGGATTCAGGCCGATACGAACCGCGAATCGGACGCTACGGACGTGAATTTCAGTCTCACCGATATATCGGCCCATATCCGACTCGGTCCTCTGATTTTCCGGTACGAATCGGCCGGTACGTACCGTACCGGCCGATATTTAGAACTATGTGTAGGAGATAATAGAAATAATAGTACATCAAAATTGATTAAGGAATTTGATAAATGTACTAATTACGCAAAATTCTCACAAATGGCACCATTTTTTCGGTTAATTTTGTTCTTTCTCTCGCTTCCTGTGAAAGATATGAACAATTAACAATAAGATGAACACGCTATCTAAAAAGAAATAAAACGAACACACAACGAAATTGTGCATTAAATAAATTAGCTTTAATGCTATAGACCTATTTGGTGCAATTTTTAGCAAACACGACAATTGATAATAAAAAAAAATTAAGTTAAAAGCACGTTTTCTTCTTAATAATCAATATTTTTTTAGCTTATTTATTTATTTCAGTCTCAAAAACTATAATCAGAAATTATACTAAACATTTTAGTACAAACTTTCAGGGAAAAAATTAGAGAAAATTATATTGGTAGTCCATGTATTTTGATCTGTGTAATTTTAATTGACTAGATTTTGATTTTGAATTTATGATTTTGTTTCAATTTAGTCAAATTAAAATAAAAATAAAAAAATAGAATGAATGAAAAGAAAAAGATGGTACTCACAATCAAATATATCTTTCTAAAGCTTGAAGTAATCCAAACTGTGATAGTGCATATATAAATATAAAAGATATATTGCTGAAGAAGATGAGAGAATGGTGGTGGAATTTAAGAGTATATGCATATATATATACACAAACATATATAAAAGAAAAAATGAACGCGGAATTTCAAAGGGAGAGAGAGAGCCTGTGCCAGCCGCGTTGCTACCTATAAAATATTATTTTTTACAAAATAAACAAATAAAAACACTCATGATTTGTACAATTTTTTAATTAAATAATGTTATATTTCACTTTTTCTTTTTTAGTTTTATATTATTCATGCATCTAATAAGATATTATGTACTTTCGTTACCCTTTTAGTGATATAAGAATCAATCACAAAAATTCATGTAAAAAATTTGATAAAATATGGGTAATATTACAATTGTTTTAGTAAGCAATGCTATATATCAATTTATTTTAATTTTTGTGTGAACTCACCAATATACTCCAAGTTAAATTTATATCGTATTAGGCTTCAAGTTGCCTTGTCTTTATGTTTTTTTGAACGAGTTCAAGTTGCCTTGTCTGTACCTATTCATTCTTTGACGTTATAATTACTTGAAGTCCAAAGACAAGTGGACGACTTTCTCTTTCTCATGAATATGTTTAAAAAATTATAAATATTCTTTATCAAATTTTTTTACTTAACATAATTAATTAAATAAATAAAATTTATAACTCATAATTAATTAAATAAATAAAATTTATAACTGCTCTTCTATATAATAATAATTTTTTTTAAATTATTGATTAAGATAAATTTATGATATCATTAAAAAAATTATTAATTGATTTGATTATTTATTAATAAAACAAATTATGTGTTATGAAATTAGAAAATTCAAGAAATGAAATGTAATTTTCAAAATAACATGAGACAATTTGTATTTTAATAAAATCTTAGGGGATGTATTTGTGATTTACTCTAATTTTTATTATTTATATTTTTAGGGAAATTTCTTAGTAAAAAATGGTAAATTACAAATACATTTATTCATATTTACTTAAAATACAGATTGTCCCTTATAATTATGAAAATTACAAATATCCTTTTTTCTTAATTTTTTATTTAACAAAATTTACAGAAAAAATAAAATTTCTAATTTTTTTTTTTTTATCAATCAATAAGGAAGTAATTACAAATATGAGAATTATTTATATCATGAAATAGACTACTAACCTACAATAATTAGAAAGTTAACAAAGTCTAACGCAACAAATATATCAAACGCATCAAGCCCAAGCCCAAGCCCAACAGCAACTATTATTTACACCACAATAGTCTCTAATTTCTTTTCATTGGAGTTAAACTTGAGACATAGCTAGAAAGTTAGTAAAACATAACACAACAAATATATCAAACGCATCAACTGTTAAGCTATACCACAAATGTATCAAATTTCTCTCTATAGGAGTTGAATTTGAGACCTTACATACAAAGCATGTAACACAACCATTAGTCAAAATGCCCCGATTAAATCTTTTTTTAGTTACTCTTCTATATAACAATCAAATTACTTGAATTGTTACTTGAAATATATTTCTAATATTATTAAAAAAATTTAATTGATTTTATAATTTATTAATAAAAATTATTTTTTTATGTGATTACAAATTTAAAGAGATATAATATAATTTTTCAAATCACGCGTTATATTTAAGTAAACTGTATTTGTAATTTGTAATTTAAAAACAAATAAAGAAAGACTTGACTTAGGAATAGGGCCAAGAGTACAATGAGTGATGAACTAGGTGCATGCATGTGCTATGGCACATTCCATATATTTCTTTATCCGCGTTTTTGATCTTATCATTTTGACAATAATAAAATAATATAAAAATTGTGGTGTTTTTATTTGAACAAATGAACACGGTATTTTGATTCTCACGTTATTTTGATTATTGTAGTTTTAATTAGTTTGATTTTAATCATAAATTTATAATTTTATCTCCCTATGATCAAATTAATTATAATTTTTAGTTTTTTATATACAGAAAATACTTAAATAATTGATATGTCATATTTTTAAAGGTAAAATTATAAATTTATTATTCAACTAATTGAGTTAATCTCAATCAATTCAGTAATAATTTTTGTCAAAAACATTAATGACATTATCAATTAGACTAAATTGACACAAAATCATAAAATCATAGTTAAAATTGAGTTAATTGAAAATATAGAAACCATAACAACACAATGAGCAAAATATAGAAACTATCAGTGTAATTCATTCTTTTTGTTTTTAATTCTTTAGGCAAATTGTACTGGTAGTCCCTATATTTTGATTTTCATCCCTATAATTTAAAATAACTCGATTTTGATTCTAAATTTATGACTTTGTCTCAATTTAGTCCAATTGAATACAATTGCTAGCATTTTTAATAAAAAAAAATACACAAGTAGCATGGGTCATGAGTTTAAGGGAAATATAAATTTGCTAAACTCAGTGAGTAATATTAATCAATTCGGTGATAATTTTTTTGTCAAAAACACTAACAATATTATTAATTGGAGTAAATTGACACAAAATTTAAAATTTAGAGTTAAAATTGAATCAATTAAAAATGTAAGGACTAAAATGATACAAAAGATAAAATGTAAAACAATTCACCCTAATTATTTTATATATAATTGACGATAAAATCTTGGTGTCTATTTCATAGTGGCTCGCATTTTTCACATTGGATCTAACCACATAAAAAAGAGGGAATTTACAATCTAGTGACACACTTATAAAATAATTATACATATATAAAAAAAATTATAATTTTAATTATTAAAATTTATAATAGTTATCATTAATTTGTAATTTTTTTAAAAGATTGCACGAATTGTGATATCCCCTAAAAACAATGCTGAGTTTGCATGAAGTTAAAGGCTATGAATCATACAAAATTATTAGATATTTTCAAAATATTATAGGATTGTAAATGGGGTAATTTGGTCAATGAGTTTTTTTAATTTATACTAAAAGTCATGTCGTGTTCTCCAACTATTTAACAAAATTGAATCATCATATTTTATCCGTATGAATTCCTACTATGTTATTGGTTTAGATTACTAGGTGGATAATGTCACATTAATGTTTTAGAAGTATTCAATAATTACTTGATATATAAATATGAAACTAATCAGAACTTATATACAGAATCACGTAGTAGCGTTGATACTTATTGGGGTTGGTTACACCAAGACCCTCTCAATTGTTTAGTTACACCAAGAGTTTTAATGACTAAATTTTTTGGCCCCAAAAAATGAAAATTTTGTTGCAAAAAAATATTTAGGAATCAATTTCTATCGTCGTAAGAATAGTCGATAAAAGATCATCCAAAAAAGTCAAAAACATGACTTTTAACGGCAAAATTTTAAAAATGTCACTAATAAATACACTTTTAGGAACAAAATAATTTAGTCTCAAAAAGTTTATTTTTGTAGATAAAAAATTTGGTCCCAAAAAAATAATAATTCATTACTAATTTTTAATTTTCGTTGCTAAAAATATATTAACGACCCTTTTTACAACAAAAGTATTTAGTCCCTAAAAAATAATTTTGTTCTTAAATTTTGATTTCTAAAATCTTAATTTTTGTAGCGTATGAATATGTACATTTTAACCCCATCACCTATAAAAAGTATCATTTTACCCTTGTAGATCACCTTTGAATGAGATCTATTTGTACGATTTTTATAGTTGAAATAATTAATATGTACGAATTCATAAATATTAGAGATAAATGCCTATTTTGGGAAGTAGATTAAATGTCTATTTTGAAAAAAGTAAATAAGTGATATGATTTAAAAAAGTTTAAAAAAAAAAAAATGACTTTTAACCTAATCAGGTTAAAATAATATTTACTAATAGTTGAATGAATGTTAGTCCAATTAACCATACTCGTTATTTTAAAATAAAATGTCCATTTAAATAACATTCTATTATAGAAATTTACTATCAAGTTATTCTTGACGACAAGTTCTATATAAAAATTTTCCATCTAAACAAAATCTATATAAAATTATATATGAATATAATTTTTCATACTCAATTCTCAAATATAATTCCAATTTCAACCATTCAAACATAATTTCACAATAGGGGTATTACCCGTCAGTGGAAGTCTAACAAAATAATTACAATTACTCATAAACTTTACAAACATAAAACATAAAATATAAAATGATAAATTTTTTCATTAATTAGTAATGGACAAATTACGACAGTAGTCCCTATACTTTGATTCTTGTGTCATTTTAGTCTTTATAATTTTAATTGACTCGATTTTTATCTTAAATTTATGATTTTATCTAGTAAAACGTGTTTTCTAATCACGTTTAGCCTTCGCGTTTCCATGCTTGTAGCAGTAATGCAAGTTAGGATGGCGAATGTCATTGATGCTGCAATGCCAACTGGGGGAGCGTATTGTTTGAGTCTTGTTAAAGCGAAGTATAATTTGGCAAATTGGGATTTTGAGATGTCTTGGGAGAGGGAGGTTTAAACGCCTGATCTTGTGGTTCATGTGGTTTGCTCAAAACCTGAGGCTAGCAGTGTGAGGCATCAACTTAATATCGTGCCATCTTTCTCATAAAGTTCATTTCCATCACTAGGGAGGAGTTGATGTTAGGATTATGAACACCTAGAAAATAATCAACAAACAATCACACAGAGCAAATACAAAAATAGAGGAGGAAAAATGCTCTCACTCAACTCACAACTCTCTCTCTCAAATTTCTGATACAATTCACCCTCTACCTCTCGTCTCTATTTATACATAAAGATGAGAGAGAGAGAGAGAGAGAGAGAGAGGGAGACAAACCCACCAAAATTTCTACCTTCTGTTGGTGAGAGTCAACAATGGCAAGAACGCGAAGAAAAGGGAGAGCTGGTCTTGCAGATGCCCAGTTCAGACTTCCTTCACTTATGATGGAAGTCCTCGTACGCCATCCTTTCTTGACTCTTTACTCTGCATGCATGTGGGTTGGATCTAATAATTCTCCCCCTTCATACCCACACGCGTGACTAACTTCTCACTTGAAGTCCATCCCGACAATGTCTCTGCAAATTTCGAGTTTCTTTCTCGAGACCACCTTTGTAAGCATGTCAGCTGGATTCTTATCTGTGTGGATTTTGATTACTTCCAATAATTGTTTCTCTATCACTTCGCGTATCCAATGATACCGAACATCAATGTATTTCATGCGAGAATGGTACATAGAATTCTTGCTCAGGTCTATAGCATTTCGGCTATCACAATGTACCGTGAACTTTTCTTGCTTTAATCCTAACTCTTGGAGAAACTGCTTTGACCACAATATTTCTTTCCCAGCTTCTGCTGCAGCAATATACTTTGCCTCAGTTGTGGATAAAGCAACACATTTCTATAGCTTGGACTACCATGACATAGCTCCCCCTGCGAAAGTGAACAGAAATCTTGATGTAGATTTTCTACTATCAAGATCACCTACTATATCTGAATCAGTATAGCCTTCCAAGATTGGTTTAGCATCTCTAAAGCACAAACACATTTGTACCCTTGAGGTACCTCAGAATCCACTTGACTGTTTCCCATTGCTCTTTCTCTGGATTGGAAAGGAATCTGCTTACTACTCCAACAGCATGAGCAATATCTAGTCGGGTAGACACCATTGCATACGTTAAACTCCCTATGGTGGATGAGTAAGGAATAACCTCCATCTCTTCTCTTTCTTTAGTAGAGGAGGGACAAGACGTCTTGCTCTGCTTGAAATGATTAGCCAGTGGAGTACTGGTTGGCTTGGCATATTTCATGTTGAACTTTTCAATTCCCGTTCAATGTACTTCTTCTATGACAACCACAACTTCTTGGCTTCCCTGTCACGCATAATTTTCATGCCCAAAATTTGTTGTGTAGGGCCTACGTCCTTCATGTCAAAGGACTATGATAACTCCTTCCTTAGTGATTTGATTACGGTGGCATCTTGTCGAACAATCAGCATGTCGCCAACATAGAGCAAGAGCATGATGAAGTTTCCACTAGGAAATTTCTTGACATATGCACACTGGTCTGCAGCAGTTCTCTTGTACTTATGACCCACCATGAATGAGTCAAACTTCTTATACCACTGTCTCGGTGCATGTTTGAAGCCATAGAGACTTTTCTTCAATCTGCAGACTAAGTTTTCTTTCCCTTTTATTTCAAAACCTTCTAGCCGCTCCATGTAAATTTCTTCCTTCAGAGCATCATGGAGAAATGTCGTCTTCACATCCATTTGTTCAAGGTCGAAATTCAAACTGGGCACTAGTTCCAAAACTACTCGAATGGATGTCCTTTTCATAACTGGCGAGAAGATTTCATTAAAATCAATTCCTTTCTTCTGGCCAAAACCTTTGACAACCAATTGAGCCTTATACTTGACTAGCTTTCCGCTGCCATCTTTCTTCAACTTGAACACCTATTTGTTCTTCAATGCTTTTCAACCTTGGGGAAGTTTTACCAAATCATAAGTCTGATTTTTCTGCAAGGACTGCATCTCTTCTTGCATAGCTTGCTACCAGGTACTCTTCTCCTTATGATTTTGAGCTTCTTGAAAACTTTTTGGCTCCCCCTCATCAGTAAGCAAAATATACTCAGAAGCAGGGTATTTTGTCGACGACTTAGACTCTCTTGTTGATCTTTGTAACTATAGACCAACAGTCTCTGGCAGAGGGGGTTGTGCCTCTTCCTGTTCAACACCCTCTTCTTCTAGAACTTCTTTTTTTAGAAAACCATCCTGCAACTCTATATCATTAGCTGCATGCTGTGGTAGCTCTTCTTCATCAGTGGCATGTTGTCATGGTGTAGGATTCGGAACAATTTCTAAAACATCATCAACTTTGGGTTTGGCTGGTTGCCCAAAGTCTTCTAAGGTCTAGCCTTCTTGAAATACCACATCTCGGCTTCGAATGACCTTTTTGTTTTTCGGATCCCACAATCTGTATCCAAATTCTTCATCTCCATAGCCAATAAAGATGCATGGAGTGGTTTTATCATCCAGCTTCTGCCTGTGCTCCTTAGATACATGTGCAAATGCTTTGCACCTGAACACTCTCAAGTGAGAGTAAGAAACCTCCCTTCTAGACCACACATTTTCTAGAATCTCAAAATTCAATGGAACTGATGGCGACCTGTTGATCAAATAGCAAACAACATGAACAGCTTCTCCCCAAAATGACTTTGGCAACTTTGCCATTTTAAGCATACATCTGACCTTCTCCACAGTGGTTTAGTTCATCCTCTTAGCTACACTATTGTGCTATGGGGTTCTAGGAACAGTCTTGTCATGTCGAATATCGCGAGTAGCATGGTAGGCTTCATACTCTTTTGACGTGTACTCGCTTCCATTGTCTGTTCGGATACACTTCATGTCACGACCCGAACCCGCCCCCATGGGTTAGGGACGCAACCGGCCAGTAACCATGAGATTACCTACGGCCTCAAACCAAACCAAATGTATTTTAACAGAGTTAATGGGGGCCAAACGGAAGCAAAATTAAAAACTTTGTCCATAGAGCCGTGCTTACATGCAAATCAAACAAACCATACTCAGATACGTTAATAACTCACATCAAAAGTACGGTCTCACAAAAATTCATTACAGACAGGATCGTCCAAAACGAGTCAACCTATAACAGACTATGTACGTACAGACATGCACTAGGTCCTTGCCAACAAGACAAAACATAGGTACATAGTGAAAGGGCAAGGATGGTCTCATGCGCGAGGCACAAGGCTGACTCTCCCAAAACTCCTGTTGTTTCTAGCAGACTTCACTGAGGCTGGGTTTGGACCTCCCTTGGCTCACCTACAAATACATGAATGAGCGTGAGCGATAGCCCAGTGAATAATATCAAATATAACAGTTGCACAACAATATGTAGAACAACATGCTCCGAACGGCCTTGGGCCCAATTCATACTTCTGTTTAACAACCAAATATATATATAACTATACGAAATGCAAGTCAAGTAACTGTAGTTCCAAACATTCTGGCCTTTGGCCCATCCGGGTTTCCATTCATGGCAAAACGGCCTTCGGCCCATTCGTTCATGTCAAAACGGCCTTTGGCCCATTCATTCATGTCAAAACGGCCTTTGGCCCATTCGTTCATGTCAAAACGGCCTTTGGCCCATTCGTTCATGTCAAAACGGCCTTTGGCCCATTCATTCATGTCAAAACGGCCTTTGGCCCATTCATTCATGTCAAAACGGCCTTTGGCCCATTCATTCATGTCAAAACGGCCTTTGGCCCATTCGTTCATGTCAAAACGGCCTTTGGCCCATTCATTCATGTCAAAACGGCCTTTGGCCCATTCGTTCATGTCAAAACGGCCTTTGGCCCATTCGTTCATGTCAAAACGGCCTTTGGCCCATTCGTTCATGTCAAAACGGCCTTTGGCCCATTCATTCATGTCAAAACGGCCTTTGGCCCATTCATTCATTTCTTCTTGTCAGACTTTTGTCCACAATTCCAATTAACCGCTCATAATATTTATAGGGGAATAACGATTGGACATTGACAAGTTTTCAAATATTGATATTACTCACAGTGATCGGCTTGTGGATGCGCCCTGGAGCTTGACCCTACACATTTCATGAATACAAAAGGGTCACTAACAGTTCAATCCGTTCTTTAATTCACATATTCCTCTTTAGGCTTTGTTCGTATCTCATTAACTCATTTACAATGCTTAACATATGCCTAAGAGTGCTTACAAGTGAAAGAGAACGGAAAACGAATCACAGAATGCATGAACAAAATTCCAGGAAACGGGGTCCCCGCTCGAGCGTAAACTTCTCCGCTCGAGCGGACCCTTAAGGCCTGCTAAAGTACTGGTTGCACGAAAGATGCGCTCGAGCTGAAGGCCTGTCTACAAGACTCCACGCTCGAGCGTAAGGTGTCCCGCTCGAGCGGACATCCAACTCTGCAAAAATGCTGGGAGCACGATTTTCCCGCTCGAGCGGCCATTACCCCGCTCGAGCGGACCTCAAAAATCTGGGTTTCCCAGATCGTGTTCTTGAGCTCCAATACGGTTTTCCATCTACATTTCTTGCATGCAATGGCTCAAATTACACATTTACACATGCTAACATGCTACTAATACAAGATTACAACATTAGGAAGCTCAATTTCATGATTTATCTACATGCATGTCCCAAAACATCTCAAACCCATCATCAACATGCTCAAACTCAAACATTCAAGACTTATACTTCCATGATTTGTACATGCATGTGGGAGATGCTCATCATTCCCAACTCAGATGGTACAAATGGCGATTACAACATGAGCTTTAACCAAAACTCTACATGGATCATGTGTTTCAAGCTCAAACATGCAAATTCAAGGTAATCTCTTACATGCATGAGTTCTAAGACTTCAAACTCAACAAAAATCAACTTATTACATGCTCTTGATTACAAACAACTCTTGAACTCACAAGATTACAAGTTCAATTCATAATTTCAAGAGTCAATGACTTACCTAGAAGTCCAATTCTTCAATCTATGGTCCAATTTGAGTTGGACTCCAAGATTCCAAGCCCTCAAGATCAAACACAGATTTTTCTCTCTTCTCTCTCTCTAAAGGTCGGCCCTCTCCTCTCCTTAGAGTGAATATCAGCCAAAATGAAGGTATATGAGAGAATGAGATGTGTAGTGCTCAAATGCAAGAGGCCCCACTAGCCACAATTAAGATATTAAACAATTGGAGCACAATGTCATTAAATAATTCAATTTAATCTGGCCCGAATAAATTTCAATTAAATTTCACCGTAGGCTCTAAAAATTATGCCAAACACAATGGCGTAATAAATTTCGGGTTCTGTGGCCGATAAGGCCCTCGATTGAATTTCCCAAGCTGATTATTCGAACAGATATTCCTATGGTGAACAGGTAAAACTTCAAAATCATATATATTCACATAATGGCACACAAATCATATCAAAACATAAAATCACAATGACATTTGGGACCAATTAGCATAATACAGAACGGGGGTATCACAGTCTTCCCCCCTTTAGGAAGTTTGGTCCCTCAAACTTAATTTACCTTCGTCGGGAAATAAATGTGGGTAGCGTAAACGCATTTCCTCCTCTTTTTCCCATGTAGCATCTGTCCCATAGTGTTCCTTCCATTCCACTTTCACCATTGGAATGGATTTGTTTCTCAATTCTTTCACTTGTCGATCAATAATTCTTTCCGGCCATTCAGTATATTCCATATTTTCATCAATAGCAACCCGGTGATAATCAATCACATGTAACGGGTCTCGGAGGTAACCCCTTAACATCGACACATGAAACACGTTATGGATCTGCTCAAATCCCGGTGGCAAAGCAACTCTATAAGCCACTGGACCAAGTTTCTCCAAAATTTGAAACGGCCCAATGTAACGGGGCGACAACTTGCCCTTTTTCCCAAACCTGACTTGGCCTTTCATCGGAGAAACACGGATGAACACATGGTCGCCGACCTCATATTCAAGAGGTCTTCTCCGAACGTCTGCATAATTCTTCTGTCGGTCTTGGGCTGTTCTGAGCCTTTGCCGAATAGTTTTGATCTTTTCAGAGGTGTCCTGTACAATTTCAGGCCCAAGCAAAGCTCTGTCTCCGACCTCTGTCCAACAAATAGGTGATCTACACCTCCTACCATACAAAGCCTCGTATGGTGCCATACCGATGCTGGAGTGGAAGCTATTATTATAAGCAAATTCTGCAAGTGATAAGTAATCCTCCCAACTCCCTTGGAAATCCAAGGCACACATGCGAAGCATATCTTCCAAAGTTTGTATCGTTCGCTCTGACTGGCCATCTGTCTGTGGGTGGAATGCAGTACTGAACCTTAGTTCTGTTCCCATAGCCTCCTGCAAACTTTTCCACAATCTAGATACAAATTTCGGGTCCCTATCTGACACAATGGACACTGGGACTCCGTGCAATCGGACAATTTCGCCAACATAAATAGTAGCCAATCTGTAAGCAGTAAATGTAGTTTTAACAGGCAGAAAATGTGCAGACTTAGTCAGTCTATCAACTACAACCCAAATAGAATCCATACCTCGGGAAGTCCGAGGTAGGCCAACAACGAAATCCATAGTCACATGTTCCCACTTCCATTCAGGAATAGGAAGAGGTTGAAGTAGGCCGCCTGGTTTCTGATGTTCAGCCTTAACTTGCTGACACTGAAGACACTTGGACACATACTCTGCAATCTCTTTCTTCATTTTAGGCCACCAATAGGTTTGTTTCAAATCTCGATACATTTTATTGTTACCCGGATGCATAGCAAATACAGATCTGTGGGCTTCATCTAAAACCCTCTTCTTTAGCTCCGGGGTATCAGGAACACATATTCGGTTTCGAAATTTCAACATTCCATTTTCAACACTGTACTCTGCTTTTGGGCTTACTTCAAATTCATCAATTACCTTTCTGAGGAGCTCATCTCCTTTCTGTTTCTGCTTGATCTCATCAACAATTGCCGGTTCGGCTGTAATAGCGGCTATCAATCCGCCCTGTTCACATACCACTACTTCAATTTCAGACTTTTCAAGGTCTTGCCAAATCTCCCTTTGTTCAGTAAGCAAACAAGCCATACTCCCTGTTGATTTTCTGCTCAAGGCATCAGCCACTGTATTAGCTTTCCCGGGATGGTACTGAATCTCTAGGTCGTAGTCTTTTATCAGCTCTAGCCATCTTCTCTGACGCATATTCAACTCTTTCTGCGTGAAGAAGTATTTTAGGCTCTTATGATCCGTGTAAACTTCACACTTTGCCCCATACAAGTAATGCCGCCAGATTTTCAAAGCAAAGACAACTGCAGCCAATTCTAGGTCATGTGTTGGATAATTCTTCTCATGTGGCCTCAACTGTCGGGAGGCGTAAGCAATCACCTTCCCGTTCTGCATTAACACACAACCCAAACCCTTATAAGATGCGTCACTGAAGATCACAAAATTTTCCGTACCTGAGGGTAGTGTTAAAATTGGTGCGGTGGTCAATCTTGTCTTCAATTCATGAAAGGCTGATTCTCTTTCACTATTCCACTCAAATGGTTGTCCCTTACGCGTCAATTGGGTAAGAGGCACAGCTAATTTCGAAAAGTCCTTTACAAATCTCCTGTAGTACCCGGCCAAGCCCATGAAACTGCGAACTTCTGTCACGTTAGTTGGTGTAGGCCAATTCACAATTGCTTCTATTTTCTGCGGGTCCACTGAAATTCCTTCCTTGTTGATTACATGCCCTAAGAAAATGACCTCGTCCAACCAAAACTCACATTTCTTTAGTTTAGCAAATAATTTCCTTTCCCGAAGTATTTGTAAAACAGTCCTCAAATGATGTTCATGTTCAGGTCTATCTTTAGAGTATATCAAAATATCATCGATGAAGACTACAACAAACTCATCAAGGTAGGTTTTAAAAATTCTATTCATTAGGTCCATAAATGCTGCCGGAGCATTAGTCACTCCAAATGGCATAACAAGAAATTCAAAATGACCATACCTCGTTCTGAATGCGGTTTTCTCAACATCCTCTGCTTTAACCTTCAGCTGATGATACCCAGATCTCAAATCAATCTTAGAAAACACCTGTGATCCCTGCAACTGATCAAATAAGTCATCAATACGGGGTAAGGGATATTTGTTCTTTATCGTTACCTTGTTCAATTCCCGGTAATCAATGCACAGGCGTAAGGTACCATCCTTTTTCTTTACAAATAACACTGGTGCGCCCCAAGGCGAAGTGCTAGGCCGGATAAACCCTTTATCAAGAAGGTCTTGCAACTGTTCTTTTAATTCTTTCATTTCGGCGGTAGCCATCCTGTAGGGAGTTTTAGAAATAGGCTGGGTGCCTGGCACAGTTTCAATAGTAAACTCTATCTCCCTATCTACCAATTCCCCTGGTAATTCACTTGGAAACACATCTGGGAATTCTCTAACAATGGGAATATCATCCAATTCAACATTCACGGATTGTTCAGTCAATACATAACACAAATAACCCTGGCATCCCTTCCTGATCAGTTTACATGCTTTCATTGCAGATATCAAATATGGTGGAGGCACTACCCCATTTCCCACAAACACAATTTCCTTCTGTTCTGGTGGTCTAAACACAACCCTCTTTGTCACACAATCTATAGTGGCACAATATTTGGTCAACCAATCCATGCCCAAAATTACATCGAAGTGTCTAAAGTTTAAGGGCAACAAATCTACATATAGGGTAGCATCCTCAATATGCATGTCACAAAACTGATATATATAGTCACATAACACAGATTCCCCCGATGGAGCAGACACACATAACAAATATGGCAACAATTCTAGGGGTCTTTTCAGTCTAGATGCAAATGCATATGTCACAAATGAGTGCGTCGATCCAGAATCAATTAATACAAAGGCATCCTGATTACATATTGAAATAGTACCTGAGACAACGGCATTGGCATTCCGTGTATCACCCGGAACGAGTGCAAAGACTCTCCCTTGTCTCACTGTATCCCCAGTAGTAGCAGATCTCAAAGTGTTTCCCGGCTTCGGGATCGATGCAGTGGAGCTAGCAGCTATCTTCCCACTATTCTGATTACAATCTCGGGCTATATGCCCTTGTTTCCCACACTTAAAACAGGCTCCTGACGTACGGTAACAGACTCCACGGTGCTTTTTGCCACAAATGTTGCACATGGGAGCTGCGTCTCGGGAAGAATTGGAAGTAGTTGAGGAGCCCGTGTTCTGCTTTTTCAAAAATTTCTTCTTCGAAAAGAAGCCTTGCCTTTTGTTGCTTTTCCATTCGGTTGTTGGCTTAGCTTGTCTAGCTATATTAGCCTCTGATATGATGGCCCGATCAAGCACCCCGATGTAGGTCTCCAACTTCAGGACATTCACTCGCTCTAGGATGTCACTTCGGAGCCCACCTTCAAAATGCCTTGCCTTCTTATAATCAGTGTCAATCACGTGTGGTGCAAATCTGGCCAACTCAGTAAATTTGGCCTCATACTCAGCTACAGTCATGCTGTCTTGCTTGAGTTCCATGAATTCTGCCACTTTCCTGTCCCGGACACACTGTGGGAAGTACTTGTCATAGAAGATTTCCAAAAATTTCACCCAGTCAACACCCCGGTGGTTTTCTCGCATTAACATCCACCATCTTCTCGCTTCGTCTTCTAGCATAAAAGTGGCTAGAAGCACTTTCTGTGTATCCGAGCACGGAAATACTTCAAACAGTTTTTCGATCCCAAGAACCCAAGCTTCCGCTTTCAAAGGATCCAATCCACCATGAAACTGTGGTGGTTTCATTTTTTTGAACTCCTTGGTGAGAGCGATTATCCGATCATCATTTTGGTTATCTGGTACGGGTGGTGCCGGAGGTGGAGGTGGCGGGTGTGGTTGCTGCCACTGTTGTTGCCACTCCTGTTGCTGTCTCAAAGCTTCTGCCATTTCCTGAATCAGTCTTTCCATTCTGTCCAGTCTGGCAGTAGAGGATTCCTCTAACTCATCACCTCTGGTTCTCACCATCTGATTAAACTTGCATTATATTCCATACCAAAGGTACACAAGTACACATACACTAAGGAGCACATATTTCCAGATAATTTGTAATGCAAGTAGTTCACAACTTACACATATAATTATTCATAACAGAACATTTAAGCATATAATCAATGCTTCCAAACTCGTACTTATCACATGAATGCATCCTAGATCTTATCTAGACGCTTATTGCTCTTCTTGGACAAGTGTGTGAGTTATTAACTCGTGCTCTGATACCACTCTGTCACGACCCGAACCCGCCCCCATGGGTTAGGGACGCAACCGGCCAGTAACCATGAGATTACCTACGGCCTCAAACCAAACCAAATGTATTTTAACAGAGTTAATGGGGGCCAAACGGAAGCAAAATTAAAAACTTTGTCCATAGAGCCGTGCTTACATGCAAATCAAACAAACCATACTCAGATACGTTAATAACTCACATCAAAAGTACGGTCTCACAAAAATTCATTACAGACAGGATCGTCCAAAACGAGTCAACCTATAACAGACTATGTACGTACAGACATGCACTAGGTCCTTGCCAACAAGACAAAACATAGGTACATAGTGAAAGGGCAAGGATGGTCTCATGCGCGAGGCACAAGGCTGACTCTCCCAAAACTCCTGTTGTTTCTAGCAGACTTCACTGAGGCTGGGTTTGGACCTCCCTTGGCTCACCTACAAATACATGAATGAGCGTGAGCGATAGCCCAGTGAATAATATCAAATATAACAGTTGCACAACAATATGTAGAACAACATGCTCCGAACGGCCTTGGGCCCAATTCATACTTCTGTTTAACAACCAAATATATATATAACTATACGAAATGCAAGTCAAGTAACTGTAGTTCCAAACATTCTGGCCTTTGGCCCATCCGGGTTTCCATTCATGGCAAAACGGCCTTCGGCCCATTCGTTCATGTCAAAACGGCCTTTGGCCCATTCATTCATGTCAAAACGGCCTTTGGCCCATTCGTTCATGTCAAAACGGCCTTTGGCCCATTCGTTCATGTCAAAACGGCCTTTGGCCCATTCATTCATGTCAAAACGGCCTTTGGCCCATTCATTCATGTCAAAACGGCCTTTGGCCCATTCATTCATGTCAAAACGGCCTTTGGCCCATTCGTTCATGTCAAAACGGCCTTTGGCCCATTCATTCATGTCAAAACGGCCTTTGGCCCATTCGTTCATGTCAAAACGGCCTTTGGCCCATTCGTTCATGTCAAAACGGCCTTTGGCCCATTCGTTCATGTCAAAACGGCCTTTGGCCCATTCATTCATGTCAAAACGGCCTTTGGCCCATTCATTCATTTCTTCTTGTCAGACTTTTGTCCACAATTCCAATTAACCGCTCATAATATTTATAGGGGAATAACGATTGGACATTGACAAGTTTTCAAATATTGATATTACTCACAGTGATCGGCTTGTGGATGCGCCCTGGAGCTTGACCCTACACATTTCATGAATACAAAAGGGTCACTAACAGTTCAATCCGTTCTTTAATTCACATATTCCTCTTTAGGCTTTGTTCGTATCTCATTAACTCATTTACAATGCTTAACATATGCCTAAGAGTGCTTACAAGTGAAAGAGAACGGAAAACGAATCACAGAATGCATGAACAAAATTCCAGGAAACGGGGTCCCCGCTCGAGCGTAAACTTCTCCGCTCGAGCGGACCCTTAAGGCCTGCTAAAGTACTGGTTGCACGAAAGATGCGCTCGAGCTGAAGGCCTGTCTACAAGACTCCACGCTCGAGCGTAAGGTGTCCCGCTCGAGCGGACATCCAACTCTGCAAAAATGCTGGGAGCACGATTTTCCCGCTCGAGCGGCCATTACCCCGCTCGAGCGGACCTCAAAAATCTGGGTTTCCCAGATCGTGTTCTTGAGCTCCAATACGGTTTTCCATCTACATTTCTTGCATGCAATGGCTCAAATTACACATTTACACATGCTAACATGCTACTAATACAAGATTACAACATTAGGAAGCTCAATTTCATGATTTATCTACATGCATGTCCCAAAACATCTCAAACCCATCATCAACATGCTCAAACTCAAACATTCAAGACTTATACTTCCATGATTTGTACATGCATGTGGGAGATGCTCATCATTCCCAACTCAGATGGTACAAATGGCGATTACAACATGAGCTTTAACCAAAACTCTACATGGATCATGTGTTTCAAGCTCAAACATGCAAATTCAAGGTAATCTCTTACATGCATGAGTTCTAAGACTTCAAACTCAACAAAAATCAACTTATTACATGCTCTTGATTACAAACAACTCTTGAACTCACAAGATTACAAGTTCAATTCATAATTTCAAGAGTCAATGACTTACCTAGAAGTCCAATTCTTCAATCTATGGTCCAATTTGAGTTGGACTCCAAGATTCCAAGCCCTCAAGATCAAACACAGATTTTTCTCTCTTCTCTCTCTCTAAAGGTCGGCCCTCTCCTCTCCTTAGAGTGAATATCAGCCAAAATGAAGGTATATGAGAGAATGAGATGTGTAGTGCTCAAATGCAAGAGGCCCCACTAGCCACAATTAAGATATTAAACAATTGGAGCACAATGTCATTAAATAATTCAATTTAATCTGGCCCGAATAAATTTCAATTAAATTTCACCGTAGGCTCTAAAAATTATGCCAAACACAATGGCGTAATAAATTTCGGGTTCTGTGGCCGATAAGGCCCTCGATTGAATTTCCCAAGCTGATTATTCGAACAGATATTCCTATGGTGAACAGGTAAAACTTCAAAATCATATATATTCACATAATGGCACACAAATCATATCAAAACATAAAATCACAATGACATTTGGGACCAATTAGCATAATACAGAACGGGGGTATCACACTTCAGCTTCTTTCCTGTCTCCTTTTCCACCATGGCGTGAAATGTCTGAAAATGCTGGAACACCTCAACCTTGGTGTTTAGGACATATACCCATACCTTCCGTGATGCATCATCAATAAATGTCACGAAATACTTTCTACCACCCAAGGATTCCACTTCTATGGGACTGCATACATTAGAGTATACTCTGCTCAACAACTCTGATTGTCTTTTGGATGAAGAATGGAAAGTGACTCTATGATGCTTTCCAAATAAACAACAGTCATAAGAATTCAATTTTGCATCTTTGGCAAAGGGAATATGAGACTTCTTTGCCAAAATTTGTAACCCTTTCTCACTTATGTGACCCAATATTTTGTACCATAAATTTGGTGATGCCTCATCTTCTGCCGCATTGTGGCTATTTGAATTCACCTCCACACGAGTCTTGTACAGGGTACCGGTTGTCATCTGGCTACCACCAGAGATCCTTTTTTCAATTTCCACATGCCTTTGTCGAAGTAGTTCTCATAGCCTTGTCGATCTAAGGCTATCCTTGAGATAAGATTCAGCCGTAAATCGGGAACACGCCTGACATGTTTCAACACCATTGTGCACCAAACTTTGGTTTGGATGCAAACATTGCCGTTCCCCACAATCTTTGAAAAACTAGAGTTGCCCATCTTCACTATACCAAAATCACCAGCTTGGTACGTACTAAAGAACTCCTTATGGGGTGTGACATGGTAAGAAGCTGCTGTATCTACCACCCACTCGGTATCGTTATTTGACATATGAAGACATTCTTCTTCTGTAACAGAGAATAATGAAATATCCTCTGTGACAGTAACTGCAGTGTTCCCATCTTTGGTCTTTGGTTGTCCATTGTCTTGTTTTTGTTCTTCCTTCAAAGCATAGCAATATTTCTTTATGTGACCCTCCTAGTCACAATGGTAACACTTGAACTTTGGCCGACTTCTACAATCTCTAGACTTCCCTCTGTCTTGAGATCTTTCTCTGCTGCATCCTTTGCTTTTGCTTCTTCCCCTGCCTCTGCCTCTACCTTTATTTTCTCTAATGAGAACATGGGATTGATCTCCACCCATGTCTTTCTTTCTTGCCTCTTCACTGAATAGAGTATCTATAACCATGCTTATGGTTAGTTTTCCTTCTAGTGTAGAGTTGCTGAGGGACACCACCAACATCTCCCAACTGTTTGGCAAAGAATTGAGCAGCAAGAGGGCTTGTATTTCATAATCTAACTCCATTTTAACGGTTGCCAGTTGGTTCACCAGATTTTGAAACTCACTAGTGTGTTCAACAACAGAGATATCGCCTTTCGACTTCAAATTTACAAGTCTTCATTAGGAGGGCTTTGTTCCGAGTAGTTTTTGACTGGTACATGCCTTCTAACTTCGTCCAGAGAGCATAGGCATCAGTTTCCTAGGTGACATAGTGGACGACACTATGATCGATCCATTGTTTGATCTGGCCAATGGTTTTCTGATTCTTCCGCTTCTAGTCTTCGTTGTTTTCCGTTGTTGTTTTGACTCCATTAGGTTCAATAGGGTCAAACAAATCTCAGCAATACAGGACATTCTCCATTCTAGGCTTCTAGATTACATAGTTGGAAGCATTTAGCTTTATCATAGATCTCGAAGTCAATGCTGATTCCTCCATCTACAATTGTTTCTACAGAAAATGAACTCTGTCTGAAAAATCAGACGTCGCTGTTGAGTCTAGACTGGTCAACTTAGCTCGAAAAACACTTCGGATTGCCAAAATAAAGACTACAAATTTTTGAAATCTTATTTGCAAAATTTGACCATATGGATGTGTCCAGAATATTTGAAATAGTTGGAAAACACTATTGGATCGTCAAAAACAGACTTAGAATGAATCAAATCAAGCCAAAACAGGTTGAACGGTTCAAATCGGCAGAATCTGGAGTGGCTGAGAAGGAGCGAATAATTTCTCAGGTTTGGCTGGTGTTAGGCTGACGTTAGCGGCTAGATGCGAGGCTTGGTCAACGGCTCGGTCAGTAGTGGCTTGGTTAGTGGTGCAGCTTTGGTCAACGGCTCCGGGTTGGCTTTGGTCAATGCAAGTCAGCGCAGTTGAACATGCGTTAGCGCGGGTCGGTGTAGACAGCCCATTTTGACTGCCCGCAAGACTTAGGCGCTTGGTTCGATACACTCAATGATGAAAGTTGAATTGTGTCCTTTGAATTCGCAGCGATTCGAATTCAGTCAAGCTCTCGAAATAATCTCAAATCTTTAACATTTACTTTGTTTGAACCTCTAAGTCCTATTTTTGGACCTTTTTCCACCCTGAGCTGAGTTTGAACCAAAAAAAACAGGGGAGGGCGTCAAAGCCCGGTCGGGCATCAATGATGGCCGGCCGATCTCTGGTGGAAAAAAACACTGTTTTGGGTAGGAGGCCACCAACTGTCCATTTGTGAAGATATTTATCGTATTTAGAGCTCAAATTCTATAAAAATGAAGCCGTGTTATTGTTTTGAGGGTTGAACAAAATTTAGAAAACCTATATACACCTTGAGAGCTCTTTCGTCCTCCTTCTTCGTTAGCAAGCAACCTTTGAGCTAACCTAACTTCCTTGTGTCATCTCCATACACCATACACAACCTTGTCTCACCATCTTAGAGCCTTGGTGATCTTTAAGAAGCATAATTCAAGTTTGAGAGTGTGTTGGAGCTTAGTTTGATCACAAACAACAAGCTTACTCCTTTGAGAGGTATAAACTTGTTATCTTCCTTCTTGCTTTCATTTCTTTCATTTACTACTTAGTTCTTATTGTTTTATGTTGTTTTGATCCTATTTGAAGTGTTTAAGATTGGGTTAGAAGAGGTACCAAAAGGGTAGAGAGAGTTTGCTCTTTCTACACCTTTACCTATAGCTCAAACCTCTATTTTACACTCATTTTCTTTGCTCATTGCACTGATTTTCAAAGGTAAAAAGGAGCTAAAAATCATGTTTGAAGTTTCAAAAGTGAAGGGATTAGGCACCGCTCCTTGTTTTTGCTTCCTAGCCTTGTTTCATCACTTTGTTGTTTTTCATGCATTTTTAACCTCTGTTTTTCATGTATTAAGAGTTGTTTTAGGGTTGTCCAAGCCTTTTAAATTGGTTCATGCTTTGGTTAATTCATTTGCTGTCTCATAAGTTGGCATACATAACTTGTTACATGTTGTTCCAAGCTTTTCTTTGCTCATTTTTCATGTTAAGAGTCTAATTTTAACAATCAATCCACCATCTATCCCTTTCATTCTTGAGAATGATTTCAACCGATTGAGGTTGTACAAAACATGCAAGAGAGACTTCTACTTGACGGCTTAATCTTTTCGAAGATTCATTGCCAACAGTATAGTCTTTCTCTCATGCTTTAGAAGAATCTCTCATTGGACATTACTTTTTGTTTAGAGAACTTTAATATCACCATGGAAAAATGGACTAAAGAATGGCAAGGCTTCATAAAATTAGCTTAAAACTTGGAACAACCCATATAAAGAAAACAGTTAGAATCCCTTGAACTTGGCCAAATGTTATGCCAAGTTCCTTGTGTCAAGAGTCATCACATGCTAATTCATGGCATTTTGATGATTCATGAAGCGTTGCAACCTCCCGCTTTGAGCTCATTCCATGACAAGAGGGAGGGGTGGTTTTATTCATTGCATTCATTGACTTTTGGTCCAAAATGGTATCCGAGACCATCAAGCAATCAATTTGCTCATTGATGGCTTTGGGATCAATTTCAACCTTCTCTCGAGGCTTTCCCATGACAGAGAAGGAAGATGAGACAAACAGAGCTTGAGAACACTCTGTCAGCACTAGTTCACCTCAGAACACAAAAATAGAGTTTTGTACCAAATTGATGCACGATCGATCATCTGTAGACTCGGTCGGCCATCATTGATGCACGACCGGCCCTCGGTGTGTAGCTAGCAGTGCAGTTTTGCAGGAAAATAGAGCAGTGGCTGAAGGTGAAACAGAGTTGGCTTGGACAGATAGAGTAGCTCTCAGGCGCTATACATGTAACCTTCATCCATCTTCACTTACGCCTTTGTCGAATGCGATTAATTGTTCCATTAGTATTATGATTATTAGTGTTATAATTAATCTTATTATAATTAGTATTGTTGTAGCCATTAGCTTATTGATAATTGGGGTATAGCTAGTTAAATTGTTGTAATAAAGTAATTAATTAGCTTAGTTAAGTTAATTATTACCCATTCGCCCAGTTTTCTAATAGTTAGTTAATTCTTCAGACATTGATTCGCACCCTCCTACATGAGGGGTCAAATGTTGTAATAACGTGTATGTCTTCCAATCCCATGTCTTTCTCCCTTTTATTTAAATCGCTTACGGTGGTTAGTTTAGAGCACGTTTCATTAGCATTCTTATGATTTGCATCCATTCATCTTGCATGCATCTAAGGTTTGGCTCATCATACTAACCAAGTGTTAAATTCATTACTTGAATACGTGATTTATCATATGTCTTGAATGAAATCATATGCCATGCTCATAACCGAGCTTATAAAATATATAATGTGTGTGTTGCATTAGCCATAATTGCATAATTAGGAACATACATATTTTGCTAACTTTTTCACACTTTTTTTGCTCGGAGTACTAGGTGAGCTTTTATTGTTTTAGCATCTTGCATTGAATGTTTGTGTTGCCATGTCTAACATGCTTACCATGAGGCTAATTGCTTAAATGATATAATTGCTTGAATGCCTGTGGATGAAGGCTAGTTGCTTGAATTGGGATGATTTGATTAAATGTCCATTTTAGCCCACTTTTTCAAATGGCAAATTCACAAAACAATTTCAAAAAAAAAAAAAAAAAAACATGAGATCAAATGTTGAAATTCTTGCAATTAGTCCATATTTGTGTGAGCGTCACACAGTAAAAATAGCTAATAATCGGAACAAGAGCATATAATGTAAAAAAGAAACACATCATGATTAGTAGAGGCCGATCTTTGATCAGGTGAGTGGGGTGTTTAATTCATGACCTTCCCCTCTCATACCTAAGTTCGTAAGCCGAGACACTTTGGTGATGACAGACTAATGGCCTTTGGCATGAGTCTCAAGTTTCCTAAATTTTTCAAAAATATTTAGGTGGCGACTCCGAAATCTGGTAAACATTCTATTTTTGGCATTTGATTCAAACATTGATTTTCCAAAAAGAATTGCCGGATTTGGACTCTTTTTGTGTTTTCACCGTTTTACATTGCATTTGTGAAATCAGATTCAGAACCGCAAGTGGAGTCTGAACTGTAGGGCTATTTGTCTTTCGCAAGGAGCGCAGAAAGTCTCGCTACAGTCGGATGACGTCGGTGCTGGCGGCAATATGTCAGCGATCGATGAAGGGGATGACATCAGCGACTGGTAGAACGAAGAAGACGCGTAATGTGCATGTAGCGCATTTTGCGCGTGTGGTCACGACATCAGATAACGCGTAACGGCGTGTGCGGCTTCGTCCGAGCTCATTTTTCGACGCGATTTTCACCCTTGTGCTCATCTTGTCGAGAACTTCGACTTGGTGTGATCAAAAGTGGATTTCGACAACTTTGAATTCTAGGCAATTTTTGAGAACACTCTTTTTTTCTGAAAAACACACAACCAGGCTTTGATACCACTTGTTAGGATTATGAACACTAAGAAAATAATCAACAAACAATCACACGCACAAATGAGACACAAATATTTACGTGGTTCACCCCAATGCCTACGTCCATGGAGTAGAAATGAGAATTTTACTAATACACAGCAAATAAAAAAACAGAGGAAAAGAAATGCTCTCATTCAATTCACAACTCTCTCTCTCAAAATTCTGATACAATTCACCCCCCCCTCTCTCTCATCTCAATTTATACATAAAGATGAGAGAGAGAGAGAGAGAGAGAAAGAGAGAGAGAGGGAGACAAACCAACCAAAATTTCTACCTTCTGTTGGTGAGAGTCAACAATGGCAAGAACGTGAAGAGAAGGGAGAACTGGTATTGTAGATGTCCAGCTCAGACTTCCTTCAGTTACGATGGAAGTCCTTGTACACCATCCATCCTTGACTCTCTACTTTGCATACATGTGGTTTGGATCTAATAGTTGATACATCTTGCAAACAAAGGCTACAAAACTCTAAACATAGTTGTTAGTAGGCTTCCCTTTGGCTTTTCACACTCATATGAACAAGACACAATCAAGAACAGAAGTGTTGCAACCAAACTACATATTGCTAGAATTCCAAACCCAATAGACCATTGCTTTATATATGGAAGTGCAATGCCTTCAATTATGGGTACGAGGATGATGCCAAAGATGCCCATAATTTGCCATGGAATGTTTCGTCCTGTGTCTCTGTCATTGGTAGCTGTTGTTTATACTGTAAAAAATGGTGGTAGGGAGACCGTGTGGCCGGAGATTCCAACAACGATGAGAGATAAGGCAGTGTAGAAGAGGGCCTTATGTGTGTGGCCTATTTTGGTTGGTAATGCAAATGTGTGTGGATTTAGAGAGGATTGGTGGTGTTGACATGGACAGAAAGCCCAAGCCCTGCATACAATCAAGTCATTGTTATTATTGTTTTGAGTGAATTATACCATTAGTCATTATAATTTAAACGAAATATTACTTTAGTCTCTATAATTTTAAGTTGAACAATTTAAACTTTACATTTTTAATTTTGTTATAAAGTCTCAAATTAAAAGGACTAGTAGTGTAATTTATCCTATTGTTTGGGTTTTTATGGAAAAAAAAGTGTGGGAAATTTTAGGATAAATTATGCAAATGGTCTCTGTAGTTTATACGATGTGTCAATTTGATCATTGTTATTTTAATTTGCTCGATTGTCTCTTAATTTACGGATTGTGTCATATTAATCTAATAAGTAACGACTATTATGTTTAGTGGACAAAAAGTTAAACGATGTGTCAATTTGGTCCCTGTCAAAATTGAGCAAATTAAAATAATAGGGACCAAAATTTTATACAACCAAATCTTGAAGCTACCCAAAGATTCGAAGCTGAGCTAGAAAGTTAATTTAGAAGCAAAAAATAACTTTAAAAAAAGTAGCTCAAAGATGTATCGCTTTTGTTTGACAACAAAGAACGATAAAATTATATCATTAATTTTTTTTTATTTTAATTTGAATAATTTGATTTTTATACTTTTAATTTTGTTGTAATGTAATCCCTATGTTACTTATCGTTAAAATTTGAAATGAAAAAAGACAATATATAAAACTGGAGAGATCAAAATAAAATTCAAAATGGATTATAGAACCCCACTATTTGATTGGGGATTGAAACTAAGTACGTAAATTTTACTATATTTTAGACTATTTATTGGCTGTATATTTTGTAAAAGCCAATCCTAGCTCGACACGTGGCACTAAAAGGGCAATGTGGGGATTTAGGGTAAGTCTCTAATCAAAGACAGATACATGGCAACTCTTATTGGTAGTAGTGGATCTGCGTAGCATTGGAACAATTGAAAGGTGCAATGTGACGTATCTTAACAGTTACTTACAATTTAAATTCAAATCCATGAGGGAAGCCTAACTGCAAGAACGGTGTACTGGGGTTAATATTGAGAGAACATGATTAGCAATCGTGGGAACGTATTTTGACGGTTGAAGGCCCACTTCGACAGTTGCCATGGAAAAGTATAGATAGAAGAGAAGGCCCCAGAATGAGGACCCAGACTCAGATACAGAAATCAGTTTATTTACTTCATATTTCTTTCCAGTTTTATATTTCATGTTCTTTACATTTCAGCATTTCAATTCATGTACTGCACTTTATTTCTTAGGAGTAGTCTCAAGTAGTCGTTGCTGTAAACTTTTTCAAGGCTAGGTCATTTCATTGTAAGTTCTTATTTACTCAATGAAATTCAGTTTCTGAATTGTTTTGTACTTGTTATTTCTTATAAATTGTATCTGAAACAAGCCACCAGTAAAAGTCCTCTTCATTGAGACTGAAATAACTTCAACACAATCGTCTAATAATTGGTTAGCATTTAAATTCTATAAGGACTGATTGATTATTGCTGGCACACTCCAAATTACATTATTAACCTTCGAAAGCTAAAAAAGTCAACATATATTTTTTGGCACGCTCGGTGGGACTATTAAAAATGGCTTGACGTAGAGCAAGAGGAGAAAATGAACGCCTGGAAGAGGGTGTGGAAGGAGATGTAGAAATACTTAACCTAGAGGATACTGTATAGTCACATCCTATCGATGTACCCATCCTATTAAATCCTCCGCAAATGGTCGAACAAACCAGCACTTCAGAGTATGCAACACACGTCCAACATACTAGACAGGGCTAAGAAACTATCAAATGTCCATTTCTGCCCAACAACTGAATCCATTGGGAGGTTTAGTAGATGCTATGGGACAACAAGTAATGTATACAATGGAAAGATGGGCAACATCTTTTTTTGATCGAATGAATTCTCATCAACCAATTGTTGTAAGACAAACTAAAGAAAATGTAAATAGTTCTCAACAATGATTGGCTTGAGATAAACAGTCTATGCAAAATAATGGATAGGTCAGTGGTCAGACTAGTAGTTACAACCATAAGAGGCCAGCACCTGTGCCTTAGTCATGGTATGAAACTCTTTCAAGACTAATGGCCACTCAGAATGTACCATTCTCTACCAGCGAAACCATACAATTTGGTGGATCTAGGCTAGCCTAGGGTAATGGCATGAAGGCATTTCCAAATCCTATGTTTGAAAACATGCGTGGCACAAGGGGTTTCACCAATCCTGTGTTTGAGTTTGCACTCAGGGAGTTGGAAGGATTTCTTGCAGTTGGAAGAGAAGCAACATCTGCTTTTCCTCCTATGGTACCTTTTGTAGGACCTTTCACAGGACAGGCCCTAAGAGGCCAGCCATACCTTTAACAGTAGCTAGTACAGTAGGGACAACTAGCCCTGAATATACCCATACCTGGACCAAAGGCCCACAAGCACATGGAGTTCCTCCAAACCTTGTTTTTGTTCCTTCAGTAGTGGTTCAGCCAGCACAAAATATCGTTCCTAGGGACCAAATTGTTGATATCATTAGAGAAATGTGTGGACTTGTGGCTCGGGGGGTCCAAACTTTAGTGTACAGGATACCTTACCCAGAATGGTTAAACAGGGTACACGAATATCCAATGGGGTTTAGAATACTAGACTTCGCCCTCTTTTATGGAAATGGAAATCAGTCAACTATAGAACACATTGCTAGGTTTACACGCCAGTGTGGTGAGTTCACTAATAATGATTATATAAAAATGAGACTTTTTCCAAACTCTCTAACTAGGGCAGCCTTCGTGTGGTACATAAATCTTACACCTACCTGTATCCAAACTTAGCAGCAAATTAAGGAAGTTTTTCATGCCCAATTTTTCCAAACAGAACCTGTAGTTTCCATGGCAGACTTGGCAAGATTAAGCCAAAGGCCTGATGAGAAGGCCTCTCAATTCATTACCAGATTTAAAAGGGCACGGAACAAATGTAAGGTCTGTAGCTCGATTTTTTCGCACCTTCTTTCGGAAGACGAATAAACCTTATAGTATAGGACTCCCTCAGTTCTGAATTTGATCTCACAAGTGCAACGTGAAATAGATAAACACTAAAGAGTCCCAATCCAGCAAATCTTTTGAAAATTTGATTTTGAATCAAATTGCCAAAAATGGACTGTTTTGCCAGATACAGAGTCGCCACCTAAATATTTTTGAGAAATTTAGGAAGCCCATGACTCGTGCCAAAGGCCACGTGTCCGTCATCACCAAGATTGTCTCGGCTCGGGAACTTAGGTACGAGAGGGGAAGGTCATGAATTGAGCACCCCCGCTTGCCCGATCAAAGATCGGTCTCTACTAATCATGATATGAATCTTATGTACATTATATGCTCTTGTTCTAGTTTATTAAACTAGCATTACTATGTGATGCGCACACACACAAGTATAGACTAATTTGCAAGAATTAGAACATTTGATTCATGTTTGTTTTGAAAATTGTTTCGCAATATGTACCACTTGAAAAAGTGATCGCATATGAACATTGCTCAAATTATTCAAATTCAAGAAATTAGCCTTCATCCACAGGTATTTAAGTAGTTTATCAATTAAACACTTAATCTCATGGTAAGCATGCTACACATGGCAACAATCACATTCAATGCAATATGCTAAATCGAGTAAAGGCTCACCTAGTACTCCAAGCCAAAAAAGAAATGAGTTAGAAAAATGCATGATTCCTAACATGCGATATGACTAATGCAACGCATGCGATATGCAACTACTAGGCTCGGCTACTAATATGACACATAAATCAATTTGATAGCATGCGGTCTAAGTACATATTCAAAGAAGCTTTAAATTAACAATACAAGTTAGAATGATGAACCGAGCCTCGGTGCATGCAATACAAATGGATGCAAACATGAAGAATACTAAACAAAACGTGATGCCCCTAAGCTAACCATCATAAGCTAGTAAATAAAAGGGAGAAAGACGTGGGGTTGGAAAACATACACATTATTACAACATGAAGGAGAGTCCGAATGAGCTAACTAATTAAAGCTAAGCTAATTATTACAAAATAAATTAAATTAGCCAAACTCCTTAACTAATTATTACAAAATGAATGAACTAATTAATTAACTATTCTAGCTAATTAAAATAATTACAACACGAGACGAATTAGCTATTCTAACTAATTAATTACAAAGCTACTATTTTTAAGCATAACACTAATATATTTAACAACACGGATCCCGAGGATCGATGGAGGGCTCATGCGTAAATGCGGTCTCCTACCCGAAAAAGGCATTGTTTCTGCTACTGAATGTCTCGGTTGCACAGCAAAACACTTGCACTGATTTCCACCTCCAGACCAACTCTGCTCTGCTTCAGGAGAACACTGCTTGATTTTGCACTGGTGATCGGCAGAGAGCCTGCCGTCTACTGATGGTGGCCTGCCGGCCACTGGTGACTGAACTTCCCTGCTGCAATAGACAGCAAATAGAGCAGATATAATGTATTCTCAAGGGTTTGTTTGCACAATTTACCCCTCATTATTTGAACAGCTCAAAGGAGTAGTGAACTCGGTTCACAAACCACCAATGGATGCAATTTTATTGCATGATGGCCTATGAACCAAAGGGTGCAAGTTCAATAAATATAACAAAATAAGACTCTTAAAACCACCTCCCTACCATGAAAGATCAAGAGAAGTAGTTGACAATGAATCTTGAACCGTTTTCATCACTAATGAGTATGAAACAACTCAAGACTCAAGGGTTCAATTAATGTTCGATTAAACCCAAACCAAATTGCTATCTTGTACTTTTTTTAGCCTTAATTTTATTACTTTATTTTAGATTACCATCCATTCTTTAATCAATTGAGTCTAAAAGGTGAATTTAAGTTCTCTAATGGAAAGAAGGCTCAAACTAAGAGTTTCTTTAGGTATGAAAGAGACATCATACCCTTGGTAATGAACCCCCAAAGGGATTAAACCATTAAGCATGACATCTTAATCTCATGTTTAAACAAACAAGTAGTTGAAACCCCTTTCAAAGCAAAACAAAAGTCAAGAAAAGAGGGAGGTTGCAAAGGTGATTAAGAGTGATCACAAGTATGGAAAGCCATAAATAAATGCAATTAACTCAAATAAGATGGTGTCTAAGGCCTAAACACCAAACTCACGAGGACAATTACACTACAGGCATGCAAAACAAAGCTCAAATGCAACAAGCACTTAGAAACAGTCCTAAAACAGTTCTAAAACATGCTGGAATTAAGATAAAAATAGCTAGATTAATAAGCTAAAACAAGGATCATGCTAGGCTAGTAACCAAAACACAAGGAGGAGAGGCTAACCCCTCCAATTTTGGACTTCAAAACATGATTTTAGCCAATTAAATAACTCTGAAAATCCGTGTTTAAAAGTTCAAAAAAAGATAGTCCAAAGGTGGGAAACACAAGGGTAAAGGCCTTGAGAAAAAGGTGTAAAGAAGGATGAACCACCCCTTAACCTTTATTGGCCTTAAAACTCGAGTTTTAGCCCAAAAATACAGATTTTTTACAGCCCAAAAACAGTCAGAAAATAGCAAGAAAAATAATGACTACAACAAGTAAAGTGACAAAGCTTTATACCTCTTGAAGAGAAGAACCAATTTTAAGTAATAGAACAAAGAAAACACACCCTTAAGAGCTCAAACAAGGCTCAAGGATACCTCAACTTGAAGATGGAGAGGTTTGGTTAATAGTGTATAGGCAAAGGTGAAGAGTGTATAGACTAAGGTTGAGAAATTTGTAAGAGAGAAAGAGAATTGTAGAGAGAGAGGAAAAATTTTGCTCCAAAGTTTTTCTAACCCTATGGCAAGAAGGGAGGTCCTCTATATATAGAGAAACATGCAACTCCCTCAAAAACATCTAGCCATACACGTGGGAGCAATGCACGCATTTGTGCAAACAGGTGGCACAGTTGTCATAAAATATCTGTAAAACACATTGGTGGCCGGCTAGCCATCACTGGTGGCTGGCAGGCCATTACTAGTGGCTGGCAGGCCGCATCAGTGACCAACAACCAAGAGTGATGGTCGGCATCCCGAAAAAGTGGCCGACAGGCCACCAAGGGTTGCAGGCTTGAAAATCACGGGTTTTGTCCAAAACAAAAGCAACAGGGGTGTAAGGTTTGAATGGCTCAAAGCTGTGGCATTCCGCTGAGGACTTCGAGCATATGCATTCATCATTGGGTGTGCAAGCGATGGCGTCCAAGTTGTAAGGGCTGTCAAAAATGGGGTGTCTACAGGGTCATGTAACCAGAGCCTGAATTTATAAGAATGGCTCAAAATGGTTTGGAGTTTAGGCTTCGAAAAAAGTTTGACTCAACTGAGTTTCGCGACTTAGTAGAGTTAACATATAAGGTGTCTAGATATGAAACTTTACTCAAGAAAGAACAAGATTGAAGTAACGCATCATATAAGACCTACTACAGGGACCCTAATTATGAAATTGATGCAGCAGAGATAGTAGGAAAGAACCTACGACTTGCGAGGCATTAATTCAGAAAGATAGTACAATAGACTAGCAGTTTAAAAAGCAAGACCTACATAGGAAGTATTCTTTTGACTTAACAAAAACAGATGATAGTTTTGATCATTTGCTTGCAGTAAATTTCCTAAAGTTACCAAAGGGAGTCAAGATTCCTACCCTTGAAGAACTTAAACGAAAACTGTATTATAAATGGCACAATTCTTGGTCTCATTTAATTAAAAACTGTATTATTTTTCGGGACAGGATCCAAGAACAGATTTGGAAGGAGAGGCTAAAGTTTCTAGCCAAGTCTAAGAAAGCTATGGGAATTGACACCAACCCGTTTCCAGAGATTGGGGAGGCTGCAGGCAATGTTGGCATGCTAGATTTCCAAAACATATCCTTGAAAGAATTGGAGGAAGTTACTATGCAAATGCATGTGGCTAGCCATGCTATTCTCAAAAAGAACCCAAGAAGTTCACCAGTTGATAGACAAAGCTCTGTAGGCCTAAAAGAAGGCTCTAGTGAAGAGATGTTGGATGATGACTCTCTCAAAGCTGCTATAGTGCAGAGGATGTGTCCCAGGTGCAAGATATGTAACAAGTGGCTGAAAGGGCTCCCAGTTGATGGGAAGTAGCATTACAAAGAGGTGCAGAGGGACCGAATAACCAGCACCCATAACAAAAGGCCATACCCAACTGACCCTAGACAACATTCATCCTTGGTAGGTCCACCAGATACCAGGATGCAATCAAAAGGAAAGAGGTCTTTATACGAAACTAGGCCACCCCATTATTACAGAGTAGACAACCAACTTGAAAGGAAGCATGGATTCAATGCAAGGCATGGGACTAGGATTAATAATTGGCCCCTAAGGACTACTTCGAAGACTGCTTTAAAAAATGGGGTGACAAATCTAGCAGCCAGACCAGCGGGCTCATGGGTTCTAGGAGTTTCAGATTGGCTTGTCATGTAGAATAAACATAAGAAAATGCATACTCAAAGAAAGGTTTTTGGAGACTAGGGAAGAATGATCAAACCTCCCTTGGTGGCTCCAAATACCTAGGTGTTATTAAAGAATCCAAAAACAAGGAAGCCAGATGTGGTTCTTATAATTTTTAGATCTCAAAGGAGAAAGATCCAATGAAGATACACCTAGTATCAGAGGGATCTGAAAGAAAGCGGAGAGAGCACTTTCATGGCCCAAGAAAAAGACTAGACAGATAGAGGGATAGGTTCGAAGCTTGCTCCCAAGATCAAGAGGAGTGCCAGTATAGAACAGTTGGCTAAAGTTCATGCTGAACTAAGAGCCAAAGAAAAATCCAGTTTAGCAGGCCTCGAGAAGGCTTTAATGGAAAGTGATGATGAAACAGATGAAGGGATTAAGCTAGGCCAATAGAGAACATTGGTTGAAGATGGAATGTTTGAGGCCTTCATGGCTGAGCAAACTTTTTTGGTTGACAAGTCAACGGAGGTAGATCACCAACAGGCTGCTTCAAAGGAACCTGCTAGCACAAAGGTACCAGAGTGTAGTATGGAAGATACTTCCAAAACAAGCTAGTTTGAAAGGGAAACAAGTACAACTAGCAGTTCAGTTTGGCTCATTTCCTCTAGTGCCAGTAAACATGGTATCTATACTACCACAGGAGTTCCAAGCTAAAGAGGGAAATCAAGAAGGTTAGGAAGGTGACCTCATTCCGGTTTCTATTGAAGATTCACAAGCCAGCATGATTCAAGATGAATTTGAAGTGGCCACACCAATGGAAATTCAAGAAGAAAGTGAGGAGGTGAGTTTTAACCTCTTGTATCCTTTCAAGTACCCTACAACATTTATGACTTAGCATGTTAAGCCTTTGTATATCAAAGCTTACTTCGATGGGATACAAATGTCCGGGTGTTAGTGGACAATGGAGTAGCAGTGAACCTGCTTCCGAAGTCCTCCTTGAAGAAATTGGAAAAAAGAAACCCCAAATTAATCCCAACCAGCACAACCATTGCTGGTTTCGCTGGGGATAAGCAGATGGCTCAGGATATTTTGGCTATCAACCTGAGTGTGGGGACCAAAGATTGCATGATAGTTTTTTTTTGTTATAGATAACAATGCCAAGTATAATGCTTTGCTTGACAGGGATTGCATCCACACCAACAAATGTGTGCCTTCCTTTCTACATTAGAAAATAATGATAGCACTATGCAATGGAGAGACAGAGGAGATCAACGCAGACCCCCAACCCTTTATCGTTTGTGCTGATTTTGCAGAGGCCAAGTTATACACTAAAGGAGTGACACCACTCAGTGTACTGAGGAAGCTTGATGGAACAGCCAAAGCGACGGCTGGTGAGGAAGTAGCACACCTAAAGCACTTAGTGTAGGAGAGTGCTGATGAAGAGTTCGTCACCAAAGATGACAATGATGCCTGGTTGTAGGCAAGAAGATAAAATCTAAAAAGCTAGACCCTTGGTCTTAGTCAAGTTTTTAGCATTGGACGTAAAGTCAAAAGTCCAGAAGGTTCAAGAACAAGAGAAGGAAGCCATGGTGGTTGGCTGTAATCAAGGGCAACAAAAGGCTAGGCCTTTGGCCCTTGATAAGTACTGTGCATTAGACATCGATACAAAAGTACAAGAAATACAGGAAGAAGAAGTCTTATGGACAGATTTTGTCTATGAGGAAGAAAGCAAAGAGGTTGAACCAGAGAAGGTGGGAGTAGAACAAAATGAAGAAGTTTCTTTGAAGGCAGAAGAAGTCAAATGAGAAGCATTAGTAAATGTTCAAGTACAAGACCCCTTGGAAGAAGTCAATTTAGGGGAAGGTTCTGCACAGCAACCCACTTATATCAGTGCTTGGTTAAGTCCTATTGACAGTAACCAATTGTTGGTAATCCTAAAACAATATAAAGATTGTTTTGTGTTGTCTTATAATGAACTGCCTGGATTGGACAGGTCATAAGTGGAACGTAGGCTCCCTATGAAGCCTAACTTCAAGCCACACAAGCAGAAACCAAGACGGATGAGCCTTAAAGTGGTTCAGAAAGTGAATGAGGAGATTTTCAAGCTCATTAAAGCAGGCTTCATTAGAACAGTCAGGTATGTTGAATGGTTGTCTAACATTGTGCTTGTGGTTAAAAAGAATGGCAAGATGAGGGTATGCATCGATTTTAGAAATCTGAATTTGGTACCTCCAAAAGATGAATACCCCATGCCTATAGTTGATCTATTGGTGGACAGTTCAGCAGGGCACAAGATTTTGTCTATGATGGATGGGCATTCTAGTTACAACCAAATCTGCATTGCAGAGGAGGATGTCCATAAGACAGCATTTAGGTGTCTTGAGAATATTGGCACCTTCAAATGGGTGAAAATGCCATTTGGTCTAAAGAATGTTGGGGCAACTTATCCGTGGGAAATGAATACTATATTTCATGATCTTATTGGAGGATATCTAGAGTGTTACATTGATGATATTGTTGTTAAGTCCCAGTCTATGGAGGAACACTTGGTTCACCTGGTAGTTGTCATGACCTGAACCCGCCCCTATAAATTAAGGTCATAACCGGCCAGTAATCATGAGATCACCTACGGCCTCAAACCTGATATTAATTAATAATTAATAATATGGGGCCAGATGCGGAAGCAACTTAAAAATTTTGTCCAATGAGCTATGCTTACATGGCATATCAAAACATTTTACATAACTTAATAATAACTCACACCACATATCAGTAGTTAACATCTTGTATACCCAGGATCATTCAAATACATAGTCAGCTAAACCAAAAGCTTATACACATAAACGGTCTATCATGACTGATACAAGTAGCAAAAGAAATGCAAAAGATCATAAACAAGCCTCTTGCGTGAGGCACCTGGGCTGACTTCACAAAACTCGGGTTCCTTTCTTAAATTCCACTAAGGCTGCGGTTGAATGTCCCTTTGCTCACCTACAAACATATAAATAAGAGTGAGTTAACGCCCAGTGAATAATATCAAAATAACGAGGTCAATGAATGGGATTCGTTCATAAATGAGTCATACTTATAATGTACACATTTGAACCACTATTCTCATTCACATCAGATTTACAAATCTCAACAAAGCAAAACCTCGGGTCCAGCACATCATATCCATATGCAGACGACCTCGGGTCCAATTCTTATATAAAACAAATGACCTTGGGTCCATCTATACAAAACGACCTTTGGTCCAACTAACTCTTTATTCAAAACAACCTTTGGTCCAATTCGAACATATCAAATGGCCTCAGGCCCAATTCAAACATATCAGGCGTATCAAACGGCCTCAGGCCCATTCTCTTTATATTCATATCTATGCATATTTCATATTCATGGTCATGATCCCTTTTCATTCAAACGGCCTTTGGCCCATTACGCTCATGTTCAAACGGCCCTTGGCCCATCACGGTATTCAAATGGCCTTTGGCCCATCGTCATTATATTCAAACGGCCTTTGGCCCATCGTCATTATATTCAAACGGCCTTTGGCCCATCCTTATATTCAATCATATCAAACGGCAAACGGCCTTAGGCCCAATTCGGATATATTAAAGGCATCAAACGGCAAATGGCCTCAGGCCCAATTCGGATATATCAAACGCATCAAACGGTAAACGGCCTTAGGCCCAATTCAGATATATCAAACGGCAAACGGCAAACAGCCTTAAGCCCAATTCGGATATATCAAATGTATCAAATGGTAAACGGCCTTAGGCCCAATTCGAACATATCGAAGATATCAAACGACAAACGGCCTTATACAAAATTAGGCATATAGAATACTCATTCATATTTCAAATCAACAAATCCCTGAAACTTATACAGAAGTAGTATTTAGAAAGTAACATACTTGAAAATATCTTTACTAAGATATTACTCACAGTGTTCTGCCAGTGGATTCGTCCTTATGCTCGACCCTGCATAATACATAACACATATCAGGTCACAAACGATTCAATCCATTCTTAACTCATACATTCCTTTTAGGCCTCTTTCTTACCTTCTTAGTCCATTTACAATGCTCAGTGTATGCCTAAGAGTGCTTAGAAGTGGAAGAGAATGGAAACAAAACATAAAATCATCTTTACAAAATTTCTGAAACAGGGCTCTCCGCTCGAGCGTGGTTTTTGATGCTCGAGCGGACTCCTTTGGTCTGCAAAAGTACTGGTTGTCTCATTTTGCGCTCGAGCTCCACTTTGGACGCTTGAGTTGAGAGTCAAAATACGTGTACAGATGCTCGAGCGTAACTCTACCCACTCGAGCAGACATCAATGTCTGCAAAAGTTCTGGGAACTAACATTTCACGCTCGAGCAGCGCTTTCCCCGCTCGAGCGGACATGCCAAATTCTGGAATTTCCAGAACTGTTCTTGAAGCTTAAACTTGATATTCAAAGGCCCCAAACTCATGATCTTGGTTCAAAAACATGGAAACACATTATATAATATGAGAACATAACCAATATGAGGCCAATTATTCAAAATCATGATCTAACTCTCAAATTGATCAACATTCCCCTTGTCTGGTCAAAACCCATGTATTTGAACTTCATACAAGCCACATATCTCCATCAATCATGCATGCATGTAAGTTTTTGACTTCAATTCCATTTCAAATGGCACCAATGATGCTTATAATCATGAAACTCAACAAAACCATGCTTGAATTTATGCTTTAATGCTCAATTTTTCATAATTAACACATTACATGCTGACTTATGCAATTTCATGGCAATTCTAAACATGCATGTGCATATAGACTTCAATCTCTTCATAATCAACTCAATTCATGCTTTTGAACATCATTTAATTTTGAATTTACAAAATAACAAACTCAAACTCATAAATTTATGCTCAATCACTCACCTAGGAGCTTCAATCTTTCAAATTCTAGTTATTTCCTTGAGTTTAGCTTCCAATCCTCAAGCTTTGAGCCAAAATTCATAATTTGAGCCCCCCTCTCTCTAGAGTCGTCTCTCCCTCTCTCTCTAGAGTACATTCAGATTTTTGAGTTCAACAAATGAGGGACTTGAGTGTATATTAGCCTATTTATAGGCTTATCTAATTAGACTTGGTTAAGGCTAATTAATTGTACCCAATTCAATCAGTTTAATCTAATTATTTTGATCCAAATCAATTTCTAATTAAATTTCACTGTAGGCTCTAAAAATTACGCCAATCACAATAGCGTAGTCAATTTCGGTTTCTGTGGCCAATAAGGCCTTCAATTTTTAGTTCAAAGCACAGATTCTAATATATTTTCTTACAGTGAACAGATACAAAGCCAAAATCACATATAATCATGCAATTAACACCTAAATTCAAATTAAGCACATAATTACAGGACAGGGTTATTACAGTAGTAGCTTTCGAAAGAATGAAAAAGTTCAAGTTAAAGCTTAAACCTCTCAAATATGCTTTTGGTGTATCAGCTGGAAACTTTTTGGGGGTATGTAGTGCACAAGAATGGAATACAAATTGATCAGAATAAAGCCAAAGGCATTATTGAGGCCAAACCTCCATCAAGTAAGAAAGAATTACAAAGTTCCTTGGTCAGGTTAATTTTCTTCGAAGATTTATTTCTAACACTGTAAGGAAAACTAAAGTATTTTCTTTTTTTGTTAAAGTTGAAAAATGAAGAAGAGCTTGTGTGGACAACAGAGCATCAAGCTGCTTTCGAAGGAATTAAAGCCTACTTGGCCAAGCCTCCAGTGTTGATGCCACCAAGGAGAGACAAGCCTTTGAAGTTATACTTTGTTGCAGCAGAAGATTCATTGGGAGTTTTCCTAGTTCAGGACAATGAAGATTCAGTATAGAAAAATTGTTGGTTGAAGGAAAAGATGGAAGGATGGGGATAGGTGAAGGAGTAAAAGTTCCCCTCGCAGAGTCGATAGTCCTGGCTACTAACAAGTCTAAAGAAGAAGGCCTGAAGCTGGGTGGTGTAGACCGCTCCGAGAACTCCCGAGCTCTACGCACGAGGGCGCAAAATCGTTTTGTTCTTTAGGCTACTACAAGTTCGAACTCGTGTCACAATTCTGAATCTAATCTCACAAAGTGCAATGTGAGACCGATAAATCACCAAAGAGTCCAAATCCGGCAAATCATTTTGGAAAACTAATTTTTATAAAGAAGTGCCAAACATGGACTGCTTTGCCAGATACAGAGTCGCCACCTAAATATTTTGTTTTGGGGGAATTTAGGAAACCCTGACTCGTGCCTAAGGCCACGTGTCCGTCATCACCAAAGTTGCCTCAGCTCGGGAACTTGGGTATGAGAGGGGAAGGTCATGCAATGAACACCCCTGCTCGCTCGATCAAAGATCGACCTGTACTAAGCATGATGTTTTGTTTTTGAAAACACATGTGTTCTTATTCCGGTTATTAACTTAGAATTACTATGTGATGCGCACAACATACAAGTATAGACTAGATCGCCTAAGTTGGAACAAAACATTGCATGTTCTTTTGAAAACGGTTTAAAGTTGTTACTCGTAAGTAGGCTAAATCGCGAATTTCAATGAATTATTCCAATTCAAGTAATCCAACCTTCACCCACAGGCATTCAGGTAGTTAATCAACTAAGCAATTAGCCTCATGGCAAGCATGCTTTCATGGCAGCATTTACACACATGCAGCATGCTAAAGCGTAAACACTCACAGTGTACTCCGAGTCAAAACAAAGAACTAATTAGAAATCATGTATGATCCTAGTTCATGTTAAGATGCCTAATGCAACACATGCAAAAATACAACTAAAATAGGCTCGGCTATTCTAGAATGGCATATGAAATGCAACTTGATAACATGCTGTTGAACACGCATTCAAGTAAATGTATTGAAATACAATGCAGTTAGTATGATGCGCTGCCCGGTGCATACAATACAGATGAATGCGTGCACGCATGCGAAGCATAAGTATGTTAATAAAAATATGTCCTAAAACTAACCGTCGTAAGCGGTTAAGTAAAAAGGAGAAAGAAATGGAGGTTGGAAGATATGCATCACGCACATGCATGCTTATTACAACAATTGGCCCTCTCGATGGAGGGTCCAAATAAGAAGCTAACTAGCTAACCTAAGCTAATTAAACTAATTATTACATCACAAAACTAATTAACTAACAAGCTAATTAATTAAGCTATTACAACACAAATTGAATAGTTAAACGCATTAACTAATTGGGTACAAAACCAAAGCATAAACTAGCTAAGCAAATTAGTTAAGTAAAGCAGTAAAGCAATGTCCTCAGAGGGAGAAGAATGCACGCATGCTCGGTCGCCTCGTTCGGAAATCCGTTGCGATACCCTGATTTGCCTCTGTTTGCAATTGTTCTCAAAACCTTGCACCAAGCTCCAGAAAGCTTCTAACTCACCTTAGGGACCTGTGGGAGGGTGGCCGACCAGTTGTTGATGTGGGAGACCACCTGCCGACCACTTTTCTTTGCTGCAGACCAGATAAAGTGGTCGGCCAGCCACTTTTTCTGGTCTGCCGACCAGTTGTTGCTGCACTCCTCTAGTTTGCTGCAACAGAGATCAAGAAAGGGCATGTCAATGTATTTGAAAGATATGTGTGCACAACCACCCTCCCTATCATTTCATAAGCTCAAGGGAGTACGGTTCTCGACCCTCGGGCCACCAATCACGCATCTCAATGCATGATGGCCGAGAAGCCAAATTGCACAAATCAATGTAAAATGAATGCACACATAAACACATAAAGCCTTGAACTCTATCATGTTTGATCAAGAGCGTCGGCGACTGAGAATTGAGGCACGTTTCATTACTTTAAGTATGAAACGTCCCTCGATTCTCGTGTTTGGATTGACACCTAATCCAAACAAATGTAATACAACTCAAGTATGCAAACATGCAATGCAACTACATGGCATACACAATGCAAAGAATAACATGGCATACGCAATGCAATGTAACATGATCAATTTAACAAAGCTAATGACATGCAAACAAGGCTAATGCATGCATACACAATGCAAGGCAACATAAGCATGCAACAACATGATACAATGTGACAACATTCACATAACATGAAAGCAAACATGCTCAATGGACTTAAACCAAAATGGACAGACCTCAGTCATGCCTAAATCAGTAGCCATAATGATGAAACTAAGGCATGAAGTACAAAGTAAATGCATGCACAATGCAAAGGCCCATTGACCAGGCATAAGAGCACAACTCTCAATAGTGCTCAACGAGTAACAAACGCGGAAGTGTAGCAATACTATAAGCTCTAAAATAAAGTAAGAAATGATACCAAATCAGTCGAACAACACAAGCATGTCATACTAGAGTCTTTAAGGCATAAGGCTAGTAAAGAGGACTACAAAGGGGGCATGCAATACATGGCACAAATGCATGAACCAATCATGGGCAGAGCTCAAATGGGTCTAAACAAAGATCAAAACATGCTAAGATGAAGGCTCAAAGGCCTAAGCATGCATGCATACAAGCTAAGTCATAAACAATGCAACAATGCATAACACTCAAAGGCACTTAAAGAGTGAATGAAGTGAGAACATGGCAATGCTACATGCTCTGAAATGTCATGTTAAGTGATGCTAAATCATGTACACAACACAAATGAAGCATGCTATGGTGCCCGAAACTTGAAGCTAGCATAGGCATTTGTACTACAACTATGCAAAACATGAAGCATATGGTCAAGGTAATCCAAAATAGTCCTAGAACATGTCAAAATGAGTCTAATACATGTATGGAAGGAAGCCAAAACAAACTAACATGAAGGGCCAAAACATGGATCATGCAAGGGCAATATGGGAGGATTACACTACACCTACTAAGACCAAGCATGGGATGGCTTCGCCAACAAAAATTAGAGTTATATTATGGCAAAATAACCCCAAAAATACATTGAAATGATAGCTCGCAAGCTTAGGCATAGAGGCATACGCAATGGCTCATGTTAAGGCATAAAGGGCAAACCCTCTAATGCATTGAATAAGTGAAAGATGAGAGTGTATGGCCATGAAACATGGACTGAAATCACATAACAAATGATGCCAAATCATTCAAATAGGCCAAGCAATGCATGCTAGTGGACTTGATACACAAAGCTAACAAGCTAGAATGCACTATAGCTATACAAAGCGTGGCATGCATGACCAAAGCAACACAAATCAGAGCTAGAGAATGCTAAAACATGGACAAAAGCTTTTTAGAGTTAAGCCAAAATCATGCTAAAATGACATGTTAAAGTATGATATGCATTAGGCTAATTCATGGAATTGCACTACAAGTGCATGGAGCATGCAAAGGGCTATTAAACCAAGCCAAAACAAATCTAAGGCATGTTAAAACAACACCAAAAGCCTACTGAGATGGACTCAAAACAAGCTAGAAAGACATGCTACTTCATGAAGCATACAAAGCTAGTTTGTGAAATTTACACTACAAGTGTACTAGGCATGCATGAGGTGACAAAACCAAACCAAAATAGTGGTATGCTATGCTGAAATAAGCCCAAATACATGCTAAGAACAAGTCAACACAAGCTTAACAAACATGCTCAAACATGAGCATTCAAAGCAGGCACATAAGACACAAGGAGAGGGGATGACCCTCTCCTATTTGGGACCTCAAAACACCATTTCCACCACTGAAATTCCTCTGGAATTCAGTGGTAGAAAGGTCATGCAAAGGCTAAGACAAGAGCCAAAAGGGATAGCTCAAAACAAGGCCTAACAAGGCCTAAGAGGGGGTAGACCACCCCCAACACAAAAGTGACCTTAAACAAACATTTTAAGGATTGAGAAATAGAACTTTTTGCAGTAGGAAGTTGAGTCTAAAATACCATGAAAATAGGTCTAAAAGCTTAAGCAAAACAAAGGGTTAAAGGGCTAGTTGACTCACCCTTGTAGAACCTCTTCAAGGCTACCGCTCCAGCAGCTTTCTTGGATCAAAACCAATCAAAAAAGCATCAAAACAAACCTCAAGAAGCCTCAGCAACAAAAGGATGGTGTTTGAGTGCAATAGTATGATAAAATGACACTTTAAGGCACAAAAATGAAGAAGGAGTGCAATATAGAGACAAAGGTGCATCTATATCTCTAAAGCACAATTTTCTGAACCTGGAGGAGGAGGGAAGAAGTTCTCTCTTATAGAGAACAAATGTGTAAGCTTGTTGGACAAGCTTAGGGTCCAAGGCCATCCCTCCATACACGTGTATGGAGTATGGTTTTGGTGCCTTCCAGTTGTGACAGCTGGAGAGAAAATATCTCCAGGAAGTTGGTGAAAAGCTGTTGACCACATGAAGTGGTCGGCCAGCTACTTACGCTGGTCGGCAGACCAATGGAAGTGGTCGGCCAAGACAAAAAGTGGTCGGCCACTGGGGAGAGGTGGTTTGCAACATGAGACCAAGGTGGTGGTATGGTGGCCGACCAGAAAAGGTGGCTTAATGACCAAGAAAACTAGTTGGCCGACCAAAAAACTGGTTGGCGGGAAGAAAATTGGTCTCCAAGGGAAAGAACTGGTCTCCCACCCTTGGACCACCTTCCAAACAAGGAAAACAAGGTTTGTACAAAAAACAAACCAAAAAGGATGCAAGATGAAAGTTCGGGAGGTAAGGCGCACAGCCGAGAGGCCCGAAAATTAGTCTACGAGCACCAAAAGTGGTTTACGACCACAAAAGTGGTCTCCCAGACCACCGTGTCCCTCTAGGTAGAGGCAACAAGGTGTGGTTCAAAAACCACGCCAAACGGAAACGTTAAGCGGTCCCGAGACAAGGCGCACAGCCGAAGGCTTCAAAAATCGAAAACTGGTCTCCAAACGAGGAAAGTGGTCTACTGTAGACACCCCATTTTTGACCGTCCTCAAGACTTGGACATCACCGTTTGAACACTCGGTGATCATCCATGTTTGTGTTTGTTCGGAGTTCCCGGAGGTCTCGACTCGCGCGCCTTGCCTCAGGATCTCCAAACTCGACCGTTTAGTGTCCGGTTTCACACCGAGCACTTGTGTTTTGCCTTGGAGAGGCAGGGTAGGGCTTGTAGACCATCCCCACCCACCACCGGCAGTGGCTAGAGGCCACCGGCTGGTTTTTGCTGCCACCGGCAATGTATATTGCCGGCCGGCACTATTTGTTGACGGTCAGCACTATTTAGTGCCGGCCGGCACTCTTTTTGGCCAAGATGGCATTTTTGGCCGGCCGATTGCTGTGCATCTGCTTTTGCAGATATTTTTTAAGACAGCTGTCTTGCTTTTGCTCCCCTCCATACACGTGTATGGAGGGATCTCCCTCTTGTAAAGCTTGTCTTGTAAGCTTTACATGACATATAGAGGGAGTCTTGTCTCTTGGTTAGAGAGGTTAGAGAGAGTTGAGATATTTTGAGAGCAAAAACAGCCATTGTTGAGCTCTTGTTCTAGGGTTTGAGTTAGATATACTTTCTATCTCTATTTCCCTCTCATTTGTGCACTAGGTGTTTTGTGTCTTACTATTGCACACAAACACCTAGTGTTTCACCTTCCTTTGGCTCTTGAGGTTCTAAAGGACTGGTTTTGAGGTTTTGGTGTTGGATTCAAGCTAAAGGAGGCCATTGGAGCACCATTTGTGAAGGGGCCATCAAGGGTGAGAATCTAGTCCCATTTTTCTCCATTTTTGCATTGATTTTCTACCTATCTTAGAGCTGTTTTTGTGCTTATTGTATAACATAAAACAGTTCTATTTTTAGGCCCTCTTTATTGTTTATTAAGAGTGTTTTGTTGTTTGAGGGTTGTTGACCACCCTTAGGCCTTAAAAGGCCTCATTTTGAGCCATTTTGTGCTAGCTCCGGGATTTTGGTGTTAGGGTCTCTTCACCACTGAAATCTTGTGGGATTTCAGTGGTGAAGACGATGCCTTGAAGTCCCAAGAAGGAGAGGGCCACCCCCTCTCCTTGTTGTCCTTGAAAAGGGCATGTTTTGGCCTCTTGAGAGAGCATTATGCTTGAGTGTGTGTTGAGCATGTTTAGGCTATTTTTCATGCTTATATATCCGTAATATAACATGACTTTAAGTTGGTTTTGGTACTCCATGCATGCTCAGCGTAGTTGCCATGTAATGCCTTGTTTATGCCTTAATATGCCTTAGGTTGTTAGCCTTTGTGGGAGCATGTTTTAGGCTTAGTCTCGTGAAGATTATGTGCTTATTTTGCCATGTTCTAGGTCTGTCCATAAGTGTTTGGGTTGATTTTGGCATGCTTGATATAGCCCCTTTGTATTTGGGCTTGTTAGCCTTGAGTATGTGCATGTGTAGCATGACATCTTTGCATCGAATTGGTGATTTGGGGTCCCCCCACATGTTATTTCAGTCCCATTTCCATGCTTGTTTGATTGCCTTGCATGCATCTTTAATGCCTCTTAAGCATGTGTTGCATGCCCCATGTTTTGGTGATTGTGCATGCCTTTGTTTTGAGTCATTTGGATGCCATCTAAGTGATCCTTAGGACTTGTATTAATGCCCTAAAAACTCTGTTTTTGGTCAATAAGTTCATGCCATGTTTGGTCTTGCTAAGTGTAGTTCAATACTCCATTGGTTTGCTTGGAGCACTTAGGCCATGTGTTGCATGCTTGGCTTGATTTATTGCTTGGTTTGGCACCTTGTATTAGCATGATTTTAGAGCTCATGTTGCATGCTAATCGTCCGTGAAACCTCTTGTCAAGTGTGCTTGAATGTTTCTTGCTTAATGCTTAAGGTTTGGACCATAACATGTGTATGTGTGCATGTGTGCTTGGCCTCCATTTGTGGTCATTTTGGCTACTGTTTTAGGCCTATTTGGAGTTGCCTAAACCAAGTATAAGTCCATCTTTCCATTGATTTGCATTGCCTAATGTTTGCTTGTATGCTTGCATAAGTGCCTTGCCATGCCATGTTGCATCCTTAGCTTGTATGCCTAGGTTGCATTACATCTTGCATGCATGCCTTGTTCCTTGACTTAGTGATAGGAATTGGGCCTTAATTTGTTTGATTGGTTTGCATTTCAATTGACATGAAAGTTGCATACTTGGTTCCTCGGGCCATCATGTATAGAAATGCGTGATTGGTGGTCCGAGAATCGAGGCACATGCCCCTTTGAGTCATTACCATGATAAGGGACATGATTATTGCATACATGCCTTGAATTGTGTTGCCATGCTTTGCCTTGCCCTCTGTTGCTGTCATTTGCAGATTCTGCAGGAACATTCTGCCGACCGGCAGTGTAAGGTGCCGGCCGGCAATCTTTTCTCTGCCGACAACTCCATTTTGTGCCGATGGTCACACACCACTACCGGTGGTAATTCCACTCAGCCGGTGGTATTCCCTAGTGTCCAGGGATGCAGATCTGAGGTTTTGACAGCCTCCAGAGGAGTGAAGGAAGGAAAACAGAGGCAGCCTATGCATGGCGGCACGTTTCCCGAGACGATTTTCCTATTTTAATTAGTTTATTTAATTTGTTAATTAAATTAATTAATTTATAATATTAATTAGCTTGCGTAGTTAATTAATTTGTAATATTTATTTACCCCCTCCGAGCGAGGGCGAATCTGTAATAAGTGTGCGTGGGTGGTGTGTATGTCTTCCAATCCCCACTTCTTTCTTCCCTTTTACTTACCTGCTTTGATGGTTAGTATTAGGGCACGTTTAAATTAGCATACCTTATGCTATGCATGCGTGCATTCATGCATTTGTACTACATGCATTAGGCTCGGTACATCACGCTAACTGCATTTGTACTTCAAATTCCAAACTGAATATGTGATAGTTGTGCATTTCTCACATGCCATGTTTAGGATAGCCGAGCCTATTCTAGCAACCCTTTGTATGCGATGCATTAGGCACTTAACATGGACTTGGATCATGCATGTTTGCTAACGAGTTCTTTGTTTTGGCACGGAGTACGATGTAAGTATTTCCGCTTTAGCATATCGCATGAGTGTGAATGTTGCCATGTCAGCATGCTTAACATGTGGCTAGATGCTTATGTGTTATAAACTGCTTGGATGCCTGTGGGTGAAGGTTGGATTGTTTGAGTTGGAAGAACTCATTGAAATCCGTGTTTTAGCCTACTTGCGAGTAGCAAATTCAAAACATTTTCCAAAACGAACGGATATGCAATGCTTATTTCCAAATTAGGCAATCTAGTCTATACTTGTTTGCTGCGCACATAACATAGTAATTCTAGGCTAATAAATGGAATAAGAACACATAAAGTTTTCAAAAACGGATATCACGGTTAGTAGAGGCCGGTCTTCAGATCGGGCGAGAGGGGGTGCTCATAGCTGACCTTCCCCGATCGTACCCAAGCTCCCGAGCCGAGACAAACTCCGGTGATGACGGATGTGTGGCCTTCGGCACCGAGTCAGGGTTTCCTAAATTTCCCCATTTTAAAATATTTAGGTGGCGACTCTGTATCTGGAAAAGCAGTCCATGTTTGGCACTACTTTTTCAAAAAATCTGTTTTCTCAAACGATTTGCCAGATTTGGACTCTTTGGTTCAGATGAAGAACCGTGACAAACAAAAAATCGCGAGTCCGAACTGTAGTAGCGGGCCCCCCTCCGCGCGGGCGCTGTTACAGTTTCTGGCGACTCTGCTGGGGAGTTTAGAGAGCTTGACTCGAACTCGTGATATCCTATTTTTGATCTCATTTATGTGTTTCTTTGCATTGCATGTGCATTGGTGCGCCTAGGAACACAGTGTTTGCCATCTGCCATTCCTAAATGGTTTGCCGGGGGCTTGCCTTGTCAAGGCATGTCCATAAGGCTGATCGGCTATGGGCTCTGACAGCATGGGAACACAAACCTCGGTTTTATCGGGGCACCCTTTTTGACCATTCGACCTAGTGCATATTCGGAATCCATAGTGACCCTTCCAAACTAGGACAGGTTGCTTACCCGATGTTAGGTTGTTTGAGAACTGCTATGTGCATAACGAAACCCTAGTTCCTGACAAAATAGGACAGGGAAACCCTACCCCAACATAGGGGTGATTGAGCTCTCTTTACTTGCTACGTGCTTTTAGAGTGTTGCTCTACAGGAAAGTACATGTCAGTTTGCAAGTTTGAGTATCAGACCTGGAGACACCAGTATCAGTATCAGTTGTGAGAATCAGCTATCCGCGGGTATCGGTTCAGTTTTCGGGAACAGTAATTTCTGGGATGTCTGACTCAATCGACGATGTCCGAGTCTTAAGGTCGGTCAAAAATGGGATGTCTATAAGTGGTTGGAAAGAAGTTGGTGAGCTGCCAGTGTCATCCTTGGGAAGGCCAATGACCTCAAATAGAAGTGGCAATTAGAGTATTCTTAATTGGGAGAGGGGCAGCTGCAGACACCCCATTTTTGACCGTCCTCAAGACTTGGACGTCACCGTTTGAACACTTGGTGATCATCCTTGTTCATGCTCGTTTTGAGTTCCCGGAGGTCTCGGCTACGCGCCTTGCCTCAGAATCTCTCGACTCGACTGTTTTGTGTTTGATTTTGCACCAAACACTTGTGTTTTTGCTTCTGAGGATAGAGAGTAGCTTGTTAGCTACCCCTGACACCCACAGGCCTTGGCTTGAGGCCACCAGCCGTGTATTCTTGCTACCGACTACTGATAGAATATACCATTGGATGGTCGGCATTTGGTGTGGTTGGCCGACTATCTGTTTGGCCGATGGACTCCTCTTCTGGCCGATACCACCTTTTTGCCCTTTTTAGGCATAATGCGTGCTAGCTGGAATGCACGGACCTTGCCCCCCATGCACGGGTGTGGCTGTTTTAAACCTTTGCACCTTTTTGGTCCAAGCTTCCTAGAGAAGATTGCACCATTTGCTCAAGCTTCTCGAGGAAGCTTGACCCTTTGTCATAGCTTCCTCAAGAAGCTTGCACCCTTAGCTTAGCTTCCTCAAGAAGCTTGCACCCTTAGCTTAACTTCCCTTGGAAGCCTTGACCCTTTTTGAATAGCTTCCCTTGGAAGCTTAGTCTTTGCATTGTCTATATAAGAGACCCCTTTTCTCCTTTGATGGGTTCAGCAAAAACCAGAGTAAAATACATACATATATATATATATATATATATATGATATACTTCTTCTCTCCCTATATCTCTCTCTCTCTCTCTCTCTTCATTTGTGTGTGTTTGAAGGCCTAAAAGGGTGATTTGTTCTTACTTTTGCACTAAAACACACACCATTACACCATACTTCGACTTTGGGAGGTGTTGAGGGTTTATTCTTGAGGTTTTGAGTGGGTTTTGATCAGAAGAAGGTGGCTGGACTTGCTGTTCTTGAGGTGTTCTTCAAGGGTAACACTTTTGCTTTAGATTCCCCAATCTTGCACTAGCTTTTGACCTACTTTGCATATTGATTTGAGCTTCATGTATAACTGAAAAAAGTCTTGTATTTGCATGCTTAAGATACTTTATTAAGGTCATTTTGTTGTTTGGGGTCGATCTCCTCCTCTTAGGCCTTGTTTGGCTCTTTTTGTACTCTTTTGGCTAAGCTTTGGGGACTTTTGTGTATTGGCCTCCTCACCACTGAAATCCAGTGGATTTTCAGTGGTGAAGAAGGGGTTTTGAGGTCTTTCATAGGGGAGGGACACCCCTCTCCCTTTGTCTCTCTTTTTTTTTTTTTTTTTTGCATTTTTGGCTCATAAGGGTAGCATGCATGATTAGTTGTTCTTGGCTTCATTTCAGAGTTTTTTGGGTGTTGTTGGGTTATATTATGCCTCTATTTTTGGTCGGATTAATGGCCCCTTTCATGTTTAATATACTTGCTTTGCATTCCTCTCTTTGGCCTAGAAGTGCATCATGCATTTAACCTACCATGCTCTCATGTTTTGGCCTAACTTTGTGAAGTTCTTAGCCATGTCTTACCGTGCTTAAGGTCTGTTTGGAGCTTATTTGATCATATTTACCATGTTTGGTATAGCCCCTTTGTATTTTGGCTTGTGAGCCTTGGGGGTGTGAGTCATGAGCATGTTTTAGTTGGGTTGTTTCAATGATTTGGAGTCATTTCGCATGCCACTTCAGTCCCTAGTCCATGTTCCTATGCATGTATCCATCACCCTTTTCATGCCTTGAAGAGATGCCCTTTTGTGCCTTGAAATGAGCATTGTGCATGCTTATGTATTTAAGTTTTTGGGGCTGCCATATCAGTGGGTTTTGGGGCATATTTTGATGCATAAAAACTCTGTTTTGGGTTGCTTAGTTCATGCCATGTTTGCATGGGGTAGGTGTTGAGCAATGCTCTCTTTTGTGGCCTTGAATACCTTCTATTTTGCATCCATTCCCTAGCATGTCTTGGTGTCATCTTTTGCATGCTTTTCAGAGTTGAACATGAGTGTTTGATGTCCAAGCATATTGCCTTTAAGTATGCTTAGAGTTGTCTCCTTCCATGCTTGCATGCATAAGTTGTGCCATCTTTGACCCTTTTGGCCACTGTTTTAGGGTGTGGCTGAGGCCTCCAATTTCAGTCTAAGTCCATTCTTGTACATAGTTGTATGTTTGACTTGTTGCCTCTCGTTGCATGCTTGCATTGTACCATGTTTGCATCACATGTTAAACTGCATTGTATTGCCTCTTACATGATTAGCACATTGCATGCTTGCATAATAGATTGCATTGCATTTGGCATGTTTTGCATCTTAGCCTCATGTTGCATTCTTGAGCCATGTTTGTATACATGCATTGCATTGCTTGGTTTGGGGTGTCAAACCAAGCATGAGGGTTGAGGGTGTTCGTACTCCAAGTGATGTAGCACGTCTCAATCCTCAGTCGCCGACGCCTTTGATCTCAATATGATAGGGTGTTGGCATTCATCTCTTTTGTTGCATGCATTTTACATTGAATGGCAAACTTGGCCTCTTAGGCCATCATGCATCAAAATGCATAATTGATGGCCCGAGGGCCGAGGGTCATGCTCCCTTGAGTCCATTGCATGATGGGGAGTGTAGCCATGCTCACATTTGCTTGAAAATTCCATGCCATACACTGCTTGCCCTCTGCTGCTGTCAACTGTAGGATTCTGCAGGAAGAAATAGCCGGCCAGCTACTTGGGGTGCCGACCGACCAAATATAATTAGCCGGTGGCTCAACCAATGGTCGATGACCATTCCCTTCGGCCAGTGGTGTTCCCACTTGGTCGGTGATGCTCCCTAGTATTCAGAGAAGCATCCTTGGGACTTGTACAAATTTTCAAAGGAGCAGGGCAGTGTAAACAGAGGCAACAGTGCTATGGCAGCGAGTTTCCGAGCGGGACGAGCCAAGCATGCATCACTCGCGCATTCCGAGGCAGAGCTGCGGCAGTCTCTTTAGCTTCACATTTAAATTATTTTTGTGATTAATTTGTTAATTAATTAATAGGGTCTATAATAATTAATTAGCTAGGATAGTTGATTCATTATTCGGACTGTATTATTCTTTCGGTCCCCCCGAGTGAGGGTGTATTTGTAATAGGTGTGGGTGCGTGTGTGAATGTCTTCCAACCCCACGTCTTTCTTCCCTTTTATTTACTAGCTTTCGATGGTTAGTATTAGGACATATTTAAACTAGCATACCTTATGTTATGCATGCGTGCATTCATACATTTGTCTTGCATGCACCGGGCTCGGCGCATCATACTAACGGCATTCGTGCTTCAATTCCAAATTGAATACGTATTAGTTGTAGCATTTCGCATGTCATTTTAGAATAGCCGAGCCTATTGTATTCGCATTCCTGCATGTGTTGCATTAGGCATTTCTGTATAGTTAGGATCATGCATGGATTTCTAACATAGCTTTTGTTTTGGCTTGGAGTGCTCTGTAAGCTTTTACGCTTTAGCATCCTTGCATGCGTGTGAATGTTGCCATGACAGCATGATTACCATGAGGCTATTTGCTTATGTGATATAATTGTTTGAATGCCTGTGGATGGAGGTTGAATTACCTGAATTGGAATAATGCATTAAAACCGTGAGTTTTAAGCCCACTTGATAGTGGCAAAAACCATCTTTTCTAAAGCCCACTTGAGGGTGGCAAAACCTGCATTTTAGCCTACTTACGAGTAGCAAACTGCTTAAAAAAAAACAAACATGAAATGTTTTGTTCTAACTCAGGTGATTCAGTCTATACTTGTATGTTGTGCGCATCACATAGTAAATCTAGGCTAATAACCGGAATAAGAACGCATAATGTTTTCAAAACAAGATATCACGATTAGTAGAGGCTGATCTTCGGATCGGACGAGAGGGGGTGCTCATAGCTGACGTTCCCCAATCGTACCCAAGTTCCCTAGCCGAGACAACTCTGGTGATGATGGACACGTGGCCTTAGGCAAACGAGTCAAGGTTTCCTAAATTTTCCCATTAAAAAATATTTAGGTGACGACTCTGTATCTGGCAAAGCAGTCCATGTTTGGCACTTCTTTCTAAAAATCTGTTTTCCAAAAATGATTTACTGGATTTGGACTCTCTGGTTTAGATTAAGAACCGTGACAATTTGAGAGTCCGAACTATAGTGAGCCCAAAACGAACGGAACGGGACTCTATAGTTTCTGGTGACTCTGCTGGGGATTTAGAGAGCTTGACTCGAACTCGTGATATCGTGTTTTGATTTCACTTATGTGTTTCTTTGCATTGCATGTGCATTGGTGCGCCTAGGACACAGTGTTTGCTATCTGCCATTCCTGAACGGTTTGCCGGAGGCTTGTCTTGTCAAGGCATGACCATAAGGATGACCGGTTATGGGCTCTGACAGTATGGGAACACAAACCCCGGTTTTACTGGGGCACCCTTTTTTTGACCATTCAACCTAGTGCATATCGAAATCCATAGTGACCATTCCAAGCTAGGACAGGTTGTTTACCCGATCATAGGTTGTTTGAAACCGCTGCATGCGTAGTGAAACCCTAACTCCTGACAAAATAGGACAGGGAAACCCTACCCCAACATAGGGGTGTTTTGGCCCTCTTTTACTTGCTATGTGCTCTTAGAGTTGGCCTCTACAGGACTGCACCTATCAGTTTGCAAGTTTGGGCATCAGGCCTGCGGGCACTAGTATTTTAATCAGTTATCTGCAGGTATCAGATCTAGCTTTGGGGACAGTGATTTGGGGAATAATGATCAGTGTTTGAGAACAGCGTGTTCATCTTATTGACAGGGTGCTGTCATGCCCAACCATGTGTTATGTTTATTTAAGCTGTTATGCTGTCTATTTGTCTGGTCGCTTATTTCCCTATTATCGCTTTATTTATCTTTTTGCTAGGTAGTTTAGCACGATTGCTTCTGACCCAGTAGATATTCCCCAAGCACACTGGATTAGAGGTCGCCGACTCCATCGATCTGAGGATCTGGTAGACGGACAATCAGTGTACTACTCATTACCCCTGGTTCCTAGACAGAGGGCAGCCAGGCAGAGAATATCAGTTCAGCGATCAGTACAAAGAGCTTTATCTACCCCACCTGAATACAGTGGAGATCAGGGTTCTATTTCTCTCGCAGAGAGGGAATATATACCAAAAATTCAATCAGATCAGAGCAGTATGGCAAGCTTAGAGGAGACGGTGTGCCAGCTCCAAGAGAGCATGAAAACTATGCAGCAAGACGCTGTCCGACAGGCGGAGTTTGCCAAGCAACAGGCCACGGTTATGACTGAACAAGCAGAGTTGATAGTGAGGCTACAACAACAAGCCGGAGCATCTGCTTCGCGTCAAGCTCCTCCCCCGCCAGGAGTTCCAATACTCGGGGAGACAACATATGTTCAGAATGATATGAACATTCCCACAGGGCCACCTCCGCCCCCAATCCTACCCCAGATCCTACCCTAGTTATCCAAAACACCCACCAACCTACCGGACTCTCCCTTTGAGTTCGAGACAGATCCCACTGCATTGAAGTTGAGCAAGCTTGAAAAGCTGTTCAAGAGATCCTAGGGAGTCAAGACCATCCCTGATATTGAAGATGGGTACACCGACGTAGCTGTGACGCTGCCGGACCAATTCAAGATGCCGCACATCGACCAGTTTGATGGATTCGGGGATCCTATGGTACACCTGCGTTTGTTTTCAGACATCTTAAGGCCGATGGGCTTCACCAGACTGTAGAAGCTGTCTCTATTCGGCCGGTCCCTGTCGGGTGTGGCGACCATCTGGTACGCCAAATTAGAAGATGATGTCAAGAGAAACTGGGACGATATGGCTGAGGCCTTCATTGCGCAATACTCATATATCACGCAAATCGAGATTACGACCCGTGATCTTGAGACAACGAGGCAGGAGCCTAAAGAGAGCTTTTCGGAGTTCGTGACCAGATGAAGGGCTAAGGCCTCAATAATGACCCTAAGGCCCATAGATAAAGATCAAATTCGGATGATTGTGCGCAATCTCCAGCCTAAGCTGAGGTAGAAAATGATCGTGCTCCCCTTCCCTACCTTTGCTGATCTGCATGAGATGGGAGTACAGGTTGAGGATGCCTTGAAGCAAGGCTTAATTGATAATGATCGGGAGCAACCCAGAAGAACTTTCAATCGCAACACCAATGCAAGCCCGAGCGGCGTTACAACTGCAAGAGCCTCAGAAGTAAGCATGGTCACCACCATTTCCCCTTCCCCTCCAAGACCCATGGCAACTACGCCTTTCTCCGGTGTGTCCGGAAGCAATACATAAACAGCCAGATATCCACCCAAAAACCAGAGAACCTTCACTCCACTATATATGCCCCTGTCCAAAGCTCTGGGGGTTTTAATCAGAAAAGGGCACTTGAAGCCCCTAGAGCCGCGATCATTGCCAGAAAGACTTCCCCCTACCCACAACCCAGCCAAATATTGTGCATTTCACTAATAGCACGGTCATGACACCGACAAGTGCTTCCGATTACGTCATGAGGTTCAAGATCTCATCGATAACGGGGTGATTTTGCCTCCCGAGAAACCTAATGTTACAACAAACCCTCTCCCACCACACAACCAAGCTTCACCCCCCAAAAGAATCAATTTTATCCAGACTGGGGTCGTGTTTTACGATCCTAGCATATATATCACTCCTTCCCACCTACATAAGACGGAGGTGTTCCTCCCTGACTGCGCTGACTTGTGCATGTTGGACATCTCCAGAACCCAACCAGAGTCGATGGTGATGACCATCAAAGACAAGATAAGGATGATTTCAGAGGAGAATGGGAGGAACCTGGGAGTTCTGCTGAGGAAGCCTACAATCCGAGTAATTATATTCTGCCAGCAGGTCAGGTTCGGCCCGTTGTAGGATTACCGAAGAGGGTAGAGCTGTGTATGATTCGAGGGGATGGATTTGAGCAGGGGACAGATAATTTGACGGCTATGGAAGAGGACCTCGCCAACTTCCAGTTTTTCAGTGACCAAGATCCAGGGGACGTAGCAGTCAACTGGTTTGATTATGAGGAATCAGCGGAGGCTACCGGCTGGTTGGATGATCAACCAGATGTTGTGGAAGAGTTCCAACCAGAACGAGGCCCGGCAGGGGCGAGAATGTCAGTGACAACCGAAAGGGCCGAAAAGCAGAGTACATCGCCGGAGAGCGCCGGTGTCGAGAATTTCGCTCAGGATCAGAGCATTTTGAATACATGAGTTATTGAACAGCCAGCTGTACTGACACAGTTGGAACAGGAAAGGTTTGAGGATTCTGAGAGAATCAGGAAAGCTAAAGCCCATGAGGGGACTGAAACTGCTATGTGCACAGAAACAGAGAATGTTGCGAGCATATGGATGGAGGGTACTGCGAGTACGAGAGCAGTCATACCAGAGCCGGACAGGTGTCTGTTGGCTGCTGATGGGAGTGGTGGGAAGACGATGATCTATGTCTTGCCCACACGGATGAGGATTGGGGAAGTAACCAGCCAGACGATACGTGGTACATCGGCGAGGTTGATCATATGACAAGGAGTGGATGGTATTTCAAGCCTCCACATCTAGATCAGCCAGAGGCGTCTGGGAAGGATAAGGAAGCTGAAAAATAAAAAGAGAAGCAACTCGAAGAAGAAGCTGTACTGAAGCAGCTAAAAAAGATACAAGCAGACATCTCCATCTGGGGACTGCTTATGGCATCGCGGGTGCATCGACAAGCTATCTTATCGGCCATGGACAAGGCCAAGCTCTCAATAGAAACCATGCCAGAGCAGCTAGTGGGATTAGTTTTTCCGGGGAGAGCTTCCCCGATGCTGACTTTTTCCGATAGGAATTGCCACCTGAGGGGGCGAACCACAACAAGCCACTCTACGTTTCGGTAGAATGCAGAAACAAATGGATCCTGGTGGTTCTTGTTGATATCGGATCCGCCATCAACATCTGCCTGGCAAGGACAGCGTATGCAATTGATATAAAAACCGTAGACTTTGTGCCGACAGCCCAGGTGATTCGGGCATATGACAACACGAGCAAAGAAGTCATGGGGACAGTGAAAATTCAGACCAAGGTTCGGCCGGGACATCATGAGATAGATTTCCATGTCTTAGAGGTTCCTGCAACTTTCAACCTGCTTTTGGGGCGGCCATGGCTGCGTCAGGTGAAGGCAGTATCATCCACCTTGCATCAGATGGTGAAATACCCCCATGGAAAGGGAGTAGCCATTGTTTTTTGAAATTCATCGATCTATCCACCGTCGGAGGTGTCTACACCAGTCCTAGAAATTGAGCACGGTATGGAGGATGTGTTCTTATCCGATTTCACTCTGGTTGAGGCCCGGGTCGTGCAGAACATCTTGGCTGTTAATGAAGAGGTGTATGTCAGTGCTCAGTCAGTATACCTCATAAATAAGCTCCAACACATCCCCGGGATGGGATTGGGCAAGAGTGGCCAGAAGGGCGTTGCAGCATTGGCCAAAGTGCCACACAACCCACATACCTTTGGCTTGGGTTATCTGCCCACCAAAGACGATTGGATAAGGAAAGGCAAGGAGATGGCTGGAAGAGCCAGAGCGAAGCAGACGGGGAAGCCTTTTGAATTAATGCACCGGCCCATCCAGGGTACTGTAGACGTCCCCGAACATCTCGGGAGGATGAATCCCGTTTCGTTTTTTTGTAGGCTCGCTACAGTTCGGACTCAAATCGTCACTGTTCTTAATCTGAACCAAATAGTCCAAATCCGGCAAATCGTTTTGAAAAACAGATTTTTGTAAAGAAGTGCCAAACATGGACTGCTTTGCCAGATACAGAGTCGCCACCTAAATATTTTATTTTGGGAAATTTAGGAAACCCTGACTCGTTTGCCTAAGGCCACGTGTCCGTCATCACTAGAGTTGCCTTGGCTCGGGAACTTGGGTACGATTGGGGAATGTCAGCTATGAGCACCCTCTCTCGCCCGATCCGAAGATCGGCCTCTACTAACCATGATATCTTGTTTTGAAAATATTATGCGTTCTTAATCCGGTTATTAGCCTAGATTTACTATGTGATGGGCACAGCACAAAAGTATAGACTGGATTGCTTGAATTGGAACGAAACATGTCATGTTTGTTTATTTGAAAATGGTTTGATGGTGCTACCCGCAAGTAGGCTAAGACATGAATTTTGCCACCCTCAAGTGGGCTTAGAAAATATAATTTTGCCACTCTCAAGTAGGCTTGAAACTCATATTCAATGCGTTATTCCAATTTAAGTAACTCAACCTTCACCCACAGGCATTCAAGCAGTTATATCACATAAGCACATAGCCACATGGCAAGCATGTTGTCATGTTAATATTCACATACATGCAAGATGCTAAAGCATAAACACTCACAGTGTACTCCGAGCCAAAACAAGAAACTAGTTAGTAATCATGCATGATCCTAGTTCATGTTAAAATGGCTATTGCATCACATACAGAATGTCATTAGAATGGGCTTCGCTAATCTAAGGATGACACGCTAATCTAAGGATGACATGTGAAATACGAGAAATCGATGCACGTATTCAAGTTTGGAATTGAAATACTATGCGGTTAGCATGATGTGCCGAGCCTGATGCATGCAAGGCTGATGAATGATGCACGCATGCATAGCATAAGGTATGCTAAATTAAACGTGCCCTAATACTAATAATCAAAAGCAGGCAAGTAAAAGGGAGAAAGAAGTGGGGGTTGGAAGACATGCACACATGCACCCACACTTATTACAAATTCGCCCTCGCTCGAAGGGACCAAAAGAATAATACAATTTAATTAACCTACAAGCTAATTAAATAATTTACAGACCACCTAATTAATTAACAAATCAATTAAGCTAAGGAAAGCGGTAAAAGGCCTCGGGAAGAGGGATGCACGCATGCTCGGATTGACTTCGCCCGGAAATCTAATACCATGCCATTGTTGCCTCTGTTTACACTGTTTTGCACCTCTAAAAACGGCATAAGTCTCCAGGATGCTTCTTAACCACCTTCTGAGCACTGTGGAAGGTCACCGGCCAAGGGTAAAGGCCACCGGCCATTCATCGACCATGGATATTGATATCGGCCACAAATGTTTGGTCGATCGGCACTGTAGATGGCCGACCGGCCATATCTTCCTGTAGAAACCTGTTTTGACAGCAGCAGAGGGAAAAACGAGGCATGGCAATGCATTTCAAGCAAATGTGTGCACCAACACACCCCTTATCATGTTTATGACTCAAATGGGGTTGGTACTCGATTCTCATACCACCAATCGCGCATTTCAATGCGTGATGGCCCAAGAAACCAAGTTGTGCATTTTGATTTCAAATGACATGCAAACCAAATAAACACATAAAGCCCAACCTCTATCATACTCAATTCAAGAGGCAAAGCATGCATGCTCTATACAATGCAACCTAGGCATGGAGGCTAAGTATGCAACATGAACATGAGGGCAGGTATGCAAGTTAGCAAACATGCAAAGTGTAATCTTAACCATGCACACATGCAAGGCATGTAACATGTTAGACAACTTAGCAAGAAATGCATGCCAAATGCAACACCATTTAAACATGCAACAAAATGTCATGAGCCAAGTACCTAAGCATACAAACATGCATGCAAACATGGTTGAATACCTAAGCATATAGAAGCAACTTTCAAGCACACTTAAAAGGGGCAAACATTGGTACATAGCATACATTATAAGCTTTGAAAAACATGTAGAAGATGATGCCAAATCAACCTACCAATGCAAGCAAAGCATGCATCCAAGCCCAATGACTTAAACTATGATCGTATGACACATGAAGCAAATGATCAAAGTGAATCAAAACAGTCCCAAATCATGCCAAATTAAGCCCCAAAAACCACTTAGATGACATCTAAATGATCTAATCCTAGAGGCATACACAATAGCACAAACATGGAGCATGAAACACCAACCTTATAAAGCATTAAAGGGGCATCGAATGCAAGCATACAAGCATACCACAAGGACTGAAATGACATGACAAGTGGTTCTAAACCACTGAAATGATGCAAGGATAGCATGTTAGAGGGTCCAACACTCAAGGCCTATAAGGGAGATTGCATGGTAACTATACAAAGCAAATCATGGATGACCCAAACAACCAAAAATAGTCCTCAAACACACTAAAACATGCATAGAAGCTTCACAAAGCTAAGCCAAAACAAGTAAGCATAGTGGTTTAAATGCTAGATACATGTTAAGGTAATTTCATGGCATTGCAAGACAAGTATTCAAAGCAAGCATGGTGTGTCTAAACCAACTTAAAATAGAGGTAAAACATGGCAAAATACTACCAAATACCTACTAAGACATGGTCAATATGAACTTAAGAATGATGCTCACATATGAGGCAAAAATGGCCAATATTGAAGGCAACAAGGAGAGGGGATGGCCCTCTCCTTCTTAGGACCTTAAACCACCATCCTCACCACTAAAATCCCTCAAGATTTCAGTGGTGAGGAGGCTCAAACAAGGTGGTCCCGGAGCTCACCAAAATAGCACAAATTGGGGGCCAAACAAGGCCTAAGAGGGGGTAAATAACCCCAAACACAAAAGTGGTCTTAAACAAACTTCAAAAGCATGCAAAAATAGAGCTTTTATCAGTTAAAATAGTGTGCAAGATAGGCTAAAAACTTGTGCAAAAACAGAGAATAAAAGAGGGAGAAACTCACCCTTGAAGACCTTCTTCAAAATTAGCACTCCAGCAGGTTTTTCTGAGTCAAAACCGAGTCTTGAGTCCCCACAAGACCCTCCAAGAACCTTAGATGAGTGGTGGAGGTGTGTGCTTAGGAGTTGTGGTGCAAAGGGGCCAAGAACTATGGACTTTGGAGCTTGGAATGTAGAGATACGGAGGGAAGTGTATGGTTTTTGCCTTAGACAAATTTCTTGGAACCCTTGAAATGGAAGGAGAGGCTCTCTATTTATAGAGCAAAGCAAGAGGCCTAAGCTTCTTAGAGAAGCTAAGGCAAAAGGGTCAAAGGGGGTAAGCTTCTAAGGGAAGCTAAGTCAAAGGGTCCAAGCTTCTTCAAGAAGCTTAGAACAAAAGGGTCAAGCTTCTTCAAGAAGCTAGAGGAAAAGGTAAAAAAGGGTGCAAGCTTCTCTTGGAAGCTTAGAGGGGTTCAAGCTTCTTGGAGAAGCTAGAATAAAGGTTCAAAAGGTTCAAGCTTTCCCAAGAAGCTAAAACCAAGGTTCGAAAGGTTCAAGCTTCCTCAAGAAGCTAAAACTAAGGGTTCAAAAGGTTCAAGCTTCCTCAAGAAGCTAAAACCAAGGGTTCAAAAGGTTCAAACCCCCCCAAGAAAAGGTCTCGGCTAGAAAAAGTAGCCGATTGGCCAAAATCAGTGGCCGACCGACCAAACACAATGCCGACCGGCCAACACCTTTGGCCGGTAGCAAGAAAACAGGGCCGGTGGCCTCAAGCCATGGCCGGTGAGGTGTGGGGATGGCCTACAAGCTATTTCCCACCCTCAGAAGCAAAACAACAAGTGTTTGATGCAAAACCAAACACAAAACAAACAAGTCGAGAGGTCTTGAGGTAAGGCGCGTAGCTGAAACCTCCGAGAACTCAAGATGAACACAAACAAGGGTAATCATCGAGTGTTCAAACGATAACGTCCAAGTCTTAAGGACGGTCAAAAATGGAGTGTCTACAGGTACCCTAAACGAACGCTTCGTCCGGGAGGGGGAGGACTTTCCATTTTGTGGCTTCCCAGAGCCATGGTTGAATGCGGAGAGAAAGCGCGTGCCGGGCTTGAGATCTTATTCGATGTGCAGTTATTCGGGGATGAGGTTGCCGAAGAGCAGACAGACCCATTAGCTGAGGCTGAGCAGAACAAGAAAGTGGAGTCTGAGGACGTTGAAATCAAAATGGGGGTAGCACTGGCTTGTCTACTTTCAGATCCTCCGATCGAATAGAAGTGCTTGGGGATAACTTCTCGGTGTCCATGATCGGGAATGAAGGGGCTGCGGCCCTACCAGCAAACATTTTGGATGCATCCATCGCACCCTCTCTCATTTGGCAATATGAAGGGGGATTTTTATCAAGCAGCACCGGGTCAGGTAGTGAGCCGGAATCTGATTCCACTGAGTCTTGTGAGTCGGAATCAGGTTCCAGCTCGACTGAGTCTGAGTCCGGTATTCTTGGGGGTGATAATCCGGATGCCACAGTCCTGTCTAGGTCATCTTTTTCTTTCTCTTTCGAGTCTGTTGTAACAAAAGAATCGGACGGTTTGGAAGTACTTAATGAGAATGATGTGGATGTGGTTTCTGAGTACTTTTCTGTGCCTTTGATTTATTGCTTGAATTAGGACTTTCAAAATTTTGACAAAAACGACGAGGAAGAAATTCCTCCGGTTTTGCAACGATTAATTGATCAAGAGCAGGAAAGATTTGTTAAACCTTTAGTTGATGAAATCACTACTGTGAATGTTGGTCCTGAGAAGGACCCGCGGCTGGTCCAGATCGGGTCCACGTTGTCTTCAGAGGAACGCGAGCGCTTAATCACTTTATTAAAAGATTTCAAAGATGTTTTTGCGTGGTCCTACGAAGACATGCCTGGAATCGATTCTGAGATTGTACGGCACTGGATCTCTCTTGACCCCGAGGCCCGATCCATCAAACAGAAACTCAGAAGGATCCGCCCCGACTGGGCCATCAAGATTAAAGAAGAGGTCACCAAGCAAATTGACGTAGGTTTCCTATTGGTATCCAAATACCTGACTTGGTTGGCCAACATTGTTCTAGTGCCGAAAAAGGATGGCAGGATCCGGGTATGCGTAGATTTCAGGGACTTGAACAGAGCCAGTCCGAAGGATGACTTTCCCTTGCCCCATATTGATGAGTTGGTGGACCTCACAGCGGGGCATGCTTTGCTTTCGTTCATGGATGGCTTCTCAGGCTATAATCAGGTAGTGATGGCACCTGAAGACCGGGAAAAGACTGCATTCACCACCCCGTGGGGGACTTACTGCTATAGAGTGATGCCGTTTGGGTTAAAGAATGCTGGAGCTACATGTCAACGGGCTGCGACCACAATATTGCATGACATGATCCACAAAGAGGTTGAGGTGTACGTGGACGATATGATTGTCAAATCCAAAGAAAGAGAGGGCCACTACACCGCCTTGCAAAAGTTCTTTCAAAGGATCACAGAATTTCGGTTGCGGCTGAATCCTCAGAAGTGTACGTTTGGTGTTACAGCAGGAAAGATGTTGGGGTTTCTGATAACACAGAGAGGTATCGAAGTTGACCCTTTCAAAATCAAGGCCATCTTAGAAATGCCACCATTGAGGACTGAAAAGGAGGTGCAAGGCTTTCTAGGTAAAGTGCAATTCATAAGAAGGTTTATCTCAAAATTAACCTTGACTTGTGAACCACTTTTTGGTCTCCTAAAGAAAGGAACGAAGTTCCAGTGGTACGGCCGATGCCAAGCTGCTTTTGAACAGATCAAAGAATACTTACAGATCCCACCCGTGTTGTCACCAACAGAGCCGGGGAAACCGTTGATATTGTATCTTTCAGTAACTGAGACTACAATGGGCTGCATGCTCGCGTAAGAATCAGAGGACAAGGTGGAGAGAGCCATCTATTACCTGAGCAAGAAGATGCTAGTGTATGAAACCCGTTACACACCGTTGGAAAAGGCTTGCTTAGCCTTGGTATGGGCTACCAGGAAGCTGCGGCACTACCTGTTAGCTCACTCCGTAATGTTGGTTTCACGACTGGATCCCATCAAATATCTTTTCGAGAAACCAGCATTTACGGGTAGGCTGGCTCGTTGGTTGTTGTTGCTTTCTGAATTCGATCTGAAATATGTGACGCACAAGTCAGTTAAAGGAAGAGCAGTGGCAGAATTCTTAGCCGATCACCCGATGGAAAGGGGTGAAGCAGTTGAGTACTTATTCCCAGATGAGGCCATTTTGCATATCGACGATGAAACTTGGACGATGTACTTTGACGGAGCGTCAAACTAGCACGGGTATGAGATAGGAGTGTTGCTGATAGCGCCCAACAATTCTCGTATCCCTCTAGCTTTCAAACTCTGATTCAAAGTCTCAAACAACGAAGCAGAATATGAGGCGTGCATTATCGATTTAAAAGTAACCCTGGAACAAGGGGCAAGACGTCTGGACGTCATCGGGGACTCGAACCTTGTGGTGTCTCAAGCGAAAGGAGACTAGAAGGTCAAAGAGGAAAAGATGATAATGTACCATCAGACCTTGGACCTGCTAATTCCTCGGTTTGAGAAGCTAAACTTTGCTCATCTACTAAGAGAGAACAACAGGTTCGCAGATTCACTAGCAACTCTATCTTCCATGATAGACATCCCGTTTGGAGTCCGGATGCATCCTGTCATTATTGACTAGAAATTTGCGCTAGCCTACGAGTTGATTGCTACTATAGATGAGGTTCAGGACGAGAATCCCTGGTATTACGACATTTGGAACTTCCTGGAGAAAGAGGCGTATCCACCAAGGGCAAATGCCAAAGATAAAAGGGCAATCAGAAGAATGGCCATTCAATTTATCATCTGTGGGGGTAAGCTGTATAAGAGAGGTCATCTGGGAATGCATAATCTGTACGTTGAAGTCGAAGAATCGAAGCGCCTGATGGAGGCCATTCATGGGGGGGAATGTGGTGCACATATGAACGGGGTAATGCTAGCCAGGAAGATCCTCAAACAGGGTTATTACTGGTCCACCATGGAGGAAGATTGTATCGGCTTTGTTCGGTGATGCCACAAATGTCAGATCCATGCAAACCGCATGAACATCCCGCCACCAAAGCTGTACAACATGACTTCGCCATGGCCATTTTCAGTTTGGGGAATCGATGTGATCGGGGCTGTCACTCCGAAGGGGTCAAACGGGCATAAGTTCATCCTGGTCGCGATAGATTACTTTACAAAGTGGGTTGAGGCCTAATCCTATGCGGTGTTGAAGGCTTCACATGTTGCAAAGTTCATCAGAAACAACATCATCTGTCGCTATGGGGTCTCGAACGAGATAATTTCAGATAACGGTTCTCACTTCAAGAAGAAAATGATTGACTTGTTGGAGAAATACAATGTGGCTTTTCACAAGTCATCCATATACTGGCCTCAGACCAATGGAGCGGTTGAGGCCGCCAACAAGAATGTCAAGCGCATTTTATAGAAGATGGTGGAAACCTACCGGGATTGGCCAGATAAGTTGCCGTTTGCTCTGTGGGGCTACCGGACTTCAATTAGAACTTCTACCGGGGCGACTCCGTACTCATTGGTTTATGGGATGGAGGTTGTTCTACCTATTGAAATTGAGGTTCCGTCTTTGAGAGTGCTGGCTGAATGTCAGATAGCTGAAGCAGATTGGCAGCAGAACAGATTCGAAGAACTCATGCTCTTTGATAAGAGAAGGCTGAAAGTACTGTACCATGTTCAAGGTTATCAGCGTAGAATTGCCCGGGCTTTCAACAAGAAAGTTAAGTCCAGGAATCTAAAAGAAGGAGATTTGGTGCTCAAGGACAACCGAGTTCCCATCCATGACCCAAGGGGCAAGTTCAAGCCCAATTGGACTGGTCGCTACATCATTAAGTCGATCTGGTCAGGTGGGGCTGTGGTTCTGATGGATCTAGATGGCCTAGAGTTCTCACAACCGATCAACGTGGACAAGTTGAAGAAATATTACCCCTGAGAGACTCTCTAGGCCAAAAACCCGAAAGCGCGACCTAGGCAAAAGTTAGAGCACAAAAAATTGGAAATTGTAAAAACTGAGCTCGCAAGGTTGAAAACCCGCAAAGGGCGACCTTGGCAAAAGTTAGAGCGCAAAAGGAGAGTGAAAGTACTCGAGTGAACCCGCGCTTGAACTACGTAAGGCTTGATTCCCATCTTTGGGATACGTAGGCAACTTCATCCTGAAGTTCAGCCATAAACACTTCCCCGATCAACTTTGTCCATTTGATCACCTCAGCCATCTTTGTCTATTCAGCATTCAAAAGTTTGGTTGTAATCTCCGGTACGGTACTACTCAGACTAGGGGCAACTTTCCAGTTGCTGGAATCCGGGGTTGTGCATCTCAGTGATAGATTTCAAGCATGTCCAGTTCTGATCCATATCGAAAATGACTTTGAAAAGTTTTGGTAAAAGTTGACTTTGTTCAAATTAATCTTTTTATAGCTTAGACCATTTTTGGACCAAAACATAAAATTTTCAGTACCCACAACCTTTAATTTCTTTGATTTCAATACAGAGTTCTCCTGCTCTTGCATACAAATTGAAGTTGCTTTTTTTTTTTATTATTATTACATTCATAAAGAAAACTTGAAAGACTAATGAAGCAATAAATCCGGGGCATAGATAGGTCAGGTGCTCATGCGCCCCCTTCCAGAGCTAGTCGAAGCCTCTGATGCCAAGCTGTGCCCAATCTTGATCAACCAGACGCTAGATCCTCCGGAGCCTGAGACAAACAAAAAATGAGATAGCATGCACAAACAGAGGACGTGTCGCCGGAAGCCTTGCCAATGATGGTCGCCGCGGTCACCGGTGTCGGAAAACTGGCAAATCAAACTTGGAATATCCAACATTCTGTCACAAATCAGAGACCGAGCGTCGTACATAGTGAGTCCACACATTCACCCTAAGGTTTGAGCATGGCCAAAGTCAAGCTGGGGTAAGATCTCCTCGTTGCGCTCGGATTCTATTAAAGCTTGGAAATCTTCAAAGGTAGGACATACCTCTTGCCTGTTAAAGCTAAAGACATGCATCACCGGATTCCAAAACCTCACCGTGGCATGAAGAAATGAAAAGTGCAGTGGGGTGCGACTCCGAGTGAATAGTGCATTTATGTCGAAGCCCCGGAAATTCAGCTTTTTCGAGCCGTCCAAGTTGGCAATCCAAGCTGTGAGATTTTGGGCAAGAAATTCTTCCATTTGGAGTAAATCAGTGTGGAATTGAGAAAAACTACGAAATTGAAGCCTTTTGTAGAGGATAAGGTTAAGTGGAGGACAGATGTCAGCATTCTGCTGGTCTCTGTCATTTATGGCCGGTCGGCCAAATATAGTGCCGACCGATCACCACTTTTGGCCGATTGATCAGATCTGCTGGACGATGGCCATTTCATGAGGCCGAAGGATTTCCCCTGGTGGCTGGTAGTCTTCCTTCTTGTCCCCTGAGTAGTTTATATGGTTGAACATGCTGAGAATTTAGGGAATGCCACCACTTCCGATGCCCTTCGATGATGATTTTTGCGACGTCACACCTATTTGCTTATCGAGTTGTTGTAAATTTGCTTATCGAGTTGTATTTCACATTCCTCAAATCTTTGCATTTGCTTAATCGAGTTGTATTTACACCTGGTCAGCTCATCGAGTTCTTTGTTGTTGCTTATCGAGTTATTTTGTCGTTGGTCAGCTCATTACCTGATTATTACGATGCAAGTGCTTAATTTTCAAACAAAATTTCAATTTCATTCACATTGTTATGTGATGCCACGCGATGCGATGCATAGGGCAACAAATGTAACACCTTTTTGAACAAAATAGCTATTTTATTTCCCTCATGTGTTTTGCAAAAATACACACTTTTGAAAAAGTAAAACCTGCCTGAGGTAGTGCAATGCGCTTAAACTACTAGAAAAAGGAAAGTAAAGCAAAAGAAGAGCAGGGCAACAAAGTATCAGAATTGATACCGGTAAACCTCCCCTTGCAGTCAATATACCTCCCGTGCCCTTGTCCGGGTCAACTATGTGGTTTGGCACCTTCATTACTCAAGACAGTGCAAGGAAGTGCACTTTCGGAACATTAGAAGGCCTTCGAGTTGACCTCAAGCCGTATCTTCTATGAGCGATGCTCGGTGCGTGCGAGGAACGTCCCTTCCCGTATCCTTTTCGTATCTTGTGAATTCCACAAATCGCTTCAAATATACTGTGTTGCAGTGCTTTGCATTTCAATTTCATGAATAACATGTCTTTACCATGCTTCAAGTTGAATCTACCCCTTCAAGTTCCTATTTTACACATTGCATGCGTTATTGCGTTATGCTTTACTTACATGTGTTCAAGTTCCTATTTTACACATTGCATGCGTTGTCGCGTTATGCTTTACTTACATGTGTTCAAGTTCCTATTTTACACATTGCATGCGTTGTGACGTTATGCTTTACTTGCATGTGTTCAGGTTCCTTTCTATACACATTGCATGCGTTGTCGCGTTATGCTTTACTTGCATGTGTTCAAGTTCTTTTTCATACACATTGCATGCGTTGTCGCGTTATGCTTTACTTACATGTGTTCAAGTTTCTTTTCATACACATTGCATGCATTGTCACGTTATGCTTTACTTACATGTGTTCAAGTTCCTTTTTATACACATTGCATGCGTTTCTACGTGTGCTTTACTTACATGTGTTGATGCATCTTGCAGGAGGTTACACATTGCTTGCGTTAACCCGCATGCTTTACTTGTATGTGTTCATTCCTGCCATACACATTGCATGCATACGTGCATTGCTTTATTTACATGCGTTCAAGTTCTTCTTATACACATTGCATGCGTTATCGCGTTATGCTTTATTTACATGTGTTCAAGTTCTTCTTATACACATTGCATGCGTTGCCGCGTTATGCTTTACTTACATGTGTTTACCTTCATGGCATTGTTATGCTTGTTTCAAATTGTATTTGTCATGCGTTCTATTCGACTTGCGTTGTCATGCACTTTTAATTGCATTGTTATGTATATTGCTAATGATATTGTAGCTGTTAAGTTTTCTTTCTCTTTCAGGCACGATATTGTATGTACGGTTCATTTGAAGCTGGTACGACCAGACGAACCGCACAGGTATTATATTCTCTGCGTGAAACGTAGCGAGAATTACATGATTCTCTTACACTCTCTCTGCATTGTAGTGTAGTTTGGTGTGTGCTAGCTTAAAACTATTGCATTGTATGTGCTTCGTTACAGCTTTCTTTGCATGATCATAAGTTATGCTCGGTTTCTTGCATTGTCAGTTGCATTTTCCCCCTGCCTTCGGGCGCATACCGTTATCCGCAGCTTGTATGTTTTGTCTAAGTCTTCGGCCTTGTCAAAAATGGGTCATCTCGGGGCTTTGATACTCACTCCCGTCATTCTTATGACTTTCGAGTTCTGTCAAAGAGGGGCAACTGTAGACACCCCATTTTTGACCGTCCTCAAGGCTTGGACGTCACCATTTGAACACTCGGTGATCATCCTTGTTCATGCTCGTTTTGAGTTCCCGGAGGTCTCGGCTACGCGCCTTGCCTCAGAATCTCTCGACTCAACTGTTTTGTGTTTGATTTTGCACCAAACACTTGTGTTTTTGCTTCTGAGGGTAGAGAGTAGCTTGTTAGCTACCCCTGACACCCACCGGCCTTGGCTTGAGGCCACCGGCCGTGTATTCTTGCTACCGACCATTGATGGAATATACCATTGGCCGGTCAGCATTTGGTGTGGTCGGCCGACCATCTGTTTGGCCGATGGACTCCTTTTCTGGCTGATACCACCTTTTTTCCCTTTTTAGGCATAATGTGTGCTAGTTGTGCCAGCTGGAATGCACGGACCCTGCCCCCCATGCACGGGTGTGGCTGTTTTAAACCTTTGCACCTTTTTGGTCCAAGCTTCCTAGAGAAGATTGCACCCTTTGCTCAAGCTTATTGAGGAAGCTTGACCTTTTGTCATAGCTTCCTCAAGAAGCTTGCACCCTTAGCTTAGCTTCCCTTGGAAGCCTTGACCCTTTTTGAATAGCTTCCCTTGGAAGCTTAGTCTTTGCATTGTTTATATAAGAGACCCCTCTTCTCCTTTGATGGGTTCAGCAAAAACTAGAGTAAAATACATATATATATATATATATATATCTGATATACATCTTCTCTCTCTATATCTCCCTCTCTCTCTTCATTTGTGTGTGTTTGAGGGTCTAAAAGGGTGATTTGTTCTTACTTTTGCACTAAAACACACACCATCACACCATACTTTGACTTTGGGAGGTGTTGAGGGTTTATTCTTGAGGTTTTGAGCTGGTTTTGATCAGAAGAAGGTGGCTGGACTTGCTATTCTTGAGGTGTTCTTCAAGGGTAACACTTTTGCATTAGATTCCCTAATCTTGCACTAGCTTTTGACATGCTTTGTATATTGATTTGAGCTTCGTGTATAACTGAAAAAAGTCTTGTATTTGCATGCTTAAGATACTTCATTAAGGTCATTTTATTGTTTGGGGTCGATCTCCTCCTCTTAGGCCTTGTTTGGCCCTTTTTGTACTCTTTTGGCTAAGATTTGGGGACTTTTATGTATTGGCCTTCTCACCACTGAAATCCAGTGGATTTTTAGCGGTGAAGAAGGGGTTTTGAGGTCTTGCATAGGGGAGGGACACCCCTCTCCCTTTGTCTCTCTTTCTTTTGCATTTTTGGCTCACAAAGGTAGCATGCATGATTAGTTGTTCTTGGCTTCATTTCAGAGTTTTTTGGGTGTTGTTGGGTCATATTATGCCTCTATTTTTGGTCGGATCAATGGCCCCTTTCATGTTTAATATACTTGCTTTGCATTCCTCTCTTTGGCCTAGAAGTGCATCATGCATTTAACCTACCATGCTCTCATGTTTTGGCCTAACTTTGTGAAGTTCTTCGCCATGTCTTACCATGCTTAAAGTCTGTTCGGAGCTTATTTGATCATATTTACCATGTTTGGTATAGCCCCTTTGTATTTTGGCTTGTGAGCCTTGGGGGTGTGAGTCATGAGCATGTTTTAGTTGGGTTGTTTCAATGATTTGGAGTCATTTCACATGCCACTTCAGTCCCTAATCCATGTTCCTATGCATGTATCCATCACCCTTTTCATGCCTTGAAGAGACACCCTTTTGTGCCTTAAAATGTGCATTGTGCATGCTTATGTATTTAAGTTTTTGGGGCTTCCATATCAATGGGTTTTGGGGCATATTTTGATGCATAAAAACTCTGTTTTGGGTTGCTTAGTTCATGCCATGTTTGCTTGGGGTAGGTGTTGAGCAATGCTCTCTTTTGTGGCCTTGAATACCTTCTATTTTGTATCAATTCCCTAGCATCTCTTGGTGTTATCTTTTGCATACTTTTCAGAGTTTAACATGAGTGTTTGATGTCCAAGCATATTGCCTTTAAGTATGCTTAGAGTTGTCTCCTTCCATGCTTGCAGGCATAAGTTGTGCCACCTTTGACCTTTTTGGCCATTGTTTTAGGGTGTGGCTGAGGCCTCCCATTTCAGTCTAAGTCCATTCTTGTACATAGTTGTATGTTTGACTTGTTGCCTCTCGTTGCATGCTTGCATTGCACCATGTTTAAATCACATGTTAAATTGCATTGTATTGCCTCTTGCATGATTAGCATATTGCATGCTTGCATAATAGATTGGATTGCATTTGGCATGTTTTGCATCTTAGCCTCATGTTGCATTCTTGAGCCATGTTTGTATACATGCATTGCATTGCTTGGTTTGGGGTGTCAAACCAAGCATGAGGGTTGAGGGTGTTCGTACTCCAAGTGATGTAACACGTCTCAATCCTCGGTCGCCGACGCCCTTGATCTCAATATGATAGGGTGTTGGCATTCATCTCTTTTGTTGCATGCATTTTACATTGAATGGCAAACTTGGCCTCTTAGGCCATCATGCATCAAAATGCATAATTGATGGCCCGAGGGCCGAGGGTCATGCTCCCTTGAGTCCATTGCATGATGGGGAGTGTAGCCATGCTCACATTTGCTTGAAAATTCCATGCCATACACTGCTTGCCCTCTGCTGCTGTCAACTGTAGGATTTTGCAGGAAGAAATAGCCGGCCGACTACTTGGGGTGCCGACCGACCAAATACAATTAGCCGGTGGCTCAACCAATGGTCGATGACCATTCCTTTCGGCCAGTGGTGTTCCCACTTGGTCGATGATGCTCTCTAGTGTTCAGAGAAGCATCCTTGGGACTTGTACAAATTTTTAGAGGAGCAGGGCAGTGTAAACAGAGGCAACAGTGCTATGGCAGCGAGTTTCCGAGTGGGACGAGTCAAGCATGCATCATTCGCGCATTCCGAGACAGAGCTGCGGCAGTCTCTTTAGCTTCACATTTAAATTATTTTTGTGATTAATTTGTTAATTAATTAAGAGGGTCTGTAATAATTAATTAGCTAGGATAGTTGATTCATTATTCGGACTGTATTATTCTTTCGGTCCCCCCGAGTGAGGGCGTATTTGTAATAGGTCTGGGTTCGTGTGTGCATGTCTTCCAACTCCACGTCTTTCTTCCCTTTTATTTACTAGCTTTCGATGGTTAGTATTAGGACATATTTAAACTAACATACCTTATGTTATGCATGCGTGCATTCATACATTTGTCTTGCAGGCACCGGGCTTGGCGCATCAAACTAACGGCATTCGTGTTTCAATTCCAAATTGAATACGTGTTAGTTGTAGCATTTCGCATGTCATTTTAGAATAGCCAAGCCTATTGTATTCGCATTCCTGCATGTGTTGCATTAGGCATTTCTGTATAGTTAGGATCATGCATGGATTTCTAACATAGCTTTTGTTTTGGCTTGGAGTACTCTATAGGCTTTTACGCTTTAGCATCCTTGCATGCGTGTGAATGTTGCCATGACAGCATGATTTCCACGAGGCTATTTGCTTATGTGATATAACTGCTTGAACGCCTGTGGATGGAGGTTGAATTACCTGAATTGGAATAATGCATTAAAATCGTGAGTTTTAAGCCCACTTGATAGTGGCAAAAACCACCTTTTCTAAAGCCCACTCGAGGGTGGCAAAACCTGCATTTTAGCCTACTTACGAGTAGTAAACTGCTTAAAAAAAAAAACATGAAATGTTTTCTTCTAACTCAGGCGATTCAGTCTATACTTGTATGCTGTGCGCATCACATAGTAAATCTAGGCTAATAACCAGAATAAGAACGCATAATGTTTTCAAAACAAGATATCACGATTAGTAGAGGCCGATCTTCGGATCGGACGAGAGGGGGTGCTCATAGCTGACCTTCCCCAATCGTACTCAAGTTCCCGAGCCGAGACAACTCTGGTGATGACAAACACGTGGCCTTAGGCAAACGAGTCAGGGTTTCCTAAATTCCCCCATTAAAAAATATTTAGGTGGCGACTCTGTATCTGGCAAAGCAGTCCATGTTTGACACTTCTTTCTAAAAATCTGTTTTCCAAAAACGATTTGTCGGATTTGGACTCTTTGGTTCAGATTAAGAACCGTGACGATTTGAGAGTCCGAACTGTAGTGAGCCCAAAACGAACAGAACGGGACTCATCCTCCCGGGGCGCTCGGGGACATCTACAGCAGCCAGTACTATAGGAGGAGTATATTGGGATGAGACAAAGGATAGATGAGGTAAATATGGAGTTAAGCTTGGACACAAGGAAGGTGGAAGACTCTGGCTCACAAGAGGAGAAGAAAATGGCATGGAAAGTGTAGAGCTGGGAAGTGGAAATATTGCCTAAATAGGCTCTATCTTCATTAGCACTTCACTATAAGTCTTCATTTCTCCTTCTGAGGTTGCTTCCAGTTCTGCAAAAGTCTAAGAAGGCTTTTCATCCACAGATAAAGAGGGAGAGGCCTGTGTCGAAGGAAGAAGGAATGAACTAATTACTAATGCATAAAAAAAAAGGGTGTGTTAATTCTATGCTGAAACCTGGAAAGGGAAATTATCACAAGGGATTGAAGGAGGTCACCAGCTTCAAAGGTTGTAGTGGTGGTGCTGTTTGGAGAACTACAAAGGGAGTAGTGCTTAACAGTTTGTTGCCTCCTTGCAGCCTCCTTTTGAAGTGCATTAGCAGCAGCAGCTTCATCCCTTAGTATTTGTTATTGTCTCCTCTTCTCAGACCTCTGAAATACAATGATTTCCTTGGAGTGCTCTTCTTCCACTACTTTGGTAGCATCTTTGTAAGTAAAGTCCTCAATAAGGTCAGAGGGAGAAATTGTCTTTTTCTTCTTTCTCTTCAATGGTATTTCTTTCTCCTTCTCTGTTTCTTCCACTTCCAAGTGAGCCTTAGGTATCTCCTCCTCAGGATTAAGCAGAAGTCTTCTTCTCCTCTATTGTTGCTGCTTGCCTTTGAGGATATTCAAAGCTTGAACTCTCTGAGGAGAGTCTTCCTGTGAGGCTCTTGCACTAAAGAAAAATTATAAGCAAATAAGTAAGGCATCATAAAGAGAAAAGGAAAAGAAAGAAACTGCAGTGCATACCTTTCTTCGAAGCAGCTCTAGTGACTCTAGGAAGAGGAGATGAGCCAGCAGGGGTAGGAGTTAGGATATTAGGAGCAGTGGAAGAAGTGCTGATCCCAGTCCCCTTGGACTTGACCTGAGGCACATCTAGCCCCACTAACAGGTCCTAAGGAGGAATGGCCCAAGTGCAACTCCATATTGGTTGTCCACCAATTCCGGTACCTCCTCAATGTAGTGCCTTGGGGAGTGAAGGGGAAGAATTCAAACCTGATTAAGTCTTGGATCAATTTAGAGGTTGCTTCATCCAGCCTAGACCTTGGAACTCTCAGTTCTCTACTTGCAAGATTTGAGCTAGATTGGCTACAAAAAGGGATAGGGATCCCCTGAGTGAGCCCAAATTGTCTAGTAAACTGAGCAGGATAGTAGGGTTCAGAAATACATTTATAAGCTTGAGGATTCATAGTGCCAATGAAGAGCTCCCTCGGAATCAGAATAGAAGCCCACATATCTCTGTGTTGAGGCTTGGAGCAGGACCTATCACCCAGGATTGCTTTCAGCTAGGCTGGCCCGATGTTGGCTTCGAAAGGGCAGAAAAAGAGGCGAGAAGGAGAGGAAACCGAAAGTTGATGAAAAAAAGAAAAGTGGAAGGCAAAATTGGAAGGGTAAAAAGAGGCTCTGACAAACTTCATGCCATAAGTGGTAGGATCTAACAACAGGAATTTTAAACATTTGTAGTGCAAGTCTATGAAGTATGTAAAAAGCCAGAGTTAAAGTACCCAGAATGGGCCTCCTTGATTAGCATCCATGGGTTTTTCACAGAATTAGGAGCATGCTCTGTAAACATGGCCCAAAACATATAGAGTCAAAGCCACCTTTTTATTCAAAATAAGAGCATTGGCGAGAGGGGCAAACTCAGGCATAATCCTTTGAGAAGAGGTACAGAAGAGGAATTTGCAAAGCCAATACAACAAAAAAGAAAAGAATTCCCTTTCATTTATAGGACCTTCCCTTTTATTCTCAGATTTGACAAAGTCACTATAGGAAGAGTTCAGAGGGGGAATAAGAAAAGGGACAGTAAGGTCAGGATAGTCCGGACCAAAGGGAGTGCCAATAGGTGATAACCCTAAAAGATGGCAGATGCCAAGGACAGTAGGGGCCATCATACCACATTGAAATTGAAAGAAATTAAAAGCTGAGTTCCAAAAACAAATAGCAGCAGGTATTAAAAATGGATCCTCCGAAATAGTGAACCTGTATAATTGAAGGGTGTCAAAGAGGCAAAGTTCTTGAAGATCCAATGTCCTGGAGGGAACAACACGATCGTACCATTCCTTCCATTCTGGCTATACTGTGGGCCAGCAGCATTAGGGTCGGTTCATCCTCTCTTTATCAAGGCCACCTTCATAGAGGAGGCAGTGATCCTCCAAACGTGGGTATAAAGCAGGAACCTGGGCAGGGGCCTTCTTGAAAATAGGCCTGAGCACGTATTCCCTTTGCTCGTGATGCCAGGGAGCGAAAATGCGCCTGTCAATAGCACTCTGTTCGCCAGCTTTGTACTTTTCACATTCTTCAGCAATAACCCTCTTCAAAGCTACGGATGGGCTCACACACTCAACAATTGGTACTTTCAAAGAGGAAGAAGCCATTAGCAGAAGTTTTTGGAGGAAGAAGTTGAGAAATGAGTGAGGAGGTAAAAAGAGTAATAGCAATGAAAGGGTTTGTGTTTTTGGGCGAGCGAGTAAGGTAAAAGCGTGAAGAGAAAGGGTTTTTAAATCTTTCTGTCCAAAAAGATGCCCAGGTAGCCTAAAGGGGTGAAAAAGACCTGAGATAATTATTTGACTATTTTCGGACCCATATAGGTTTAAGCCTTTAACTTAAAATTCAAAGGGGTCCTGAAAGCGCAACATGAAAAGTTTCTCTCGAGAGTGATTGCTTGGGAGGGAAACATGTTTCAAATACCAAGTTTGGCTTCGAAAATACGTCTTTGGCTTCGAAGCCAGTTTCTTCTCAAAGTCTCTAAAACAATTTTGGCTTCGAAGCCAGTTGTCAAATACCCAGCTAGGCCCTGAGAGTAGGTAATTGACTTTGAAGCACACTTTATGCCTTGAAATTCAAGAATGTTTGGGTTTGATTTGCTTCGAAAGGGTTGGGGACATACTCTTAGGTTTTTTTTGTAAAAGATAAAATCTTTCGAAAGGAACTTTGAAGTATTTTGCAGATGGAATTTGATTCTTATTTGATGTTTTAGACTGCAAAGTAAGTAAAACTACAAAGCCAGTACTAAGTCAAGCAAAGGATCAAAACCCAAAAAGACTTACCTGAACATGAAAAATTCCTTATTGGATTTTCTGTCAAAAATAAACCCCTTTTAGGGAAGAAACCTTATTACTTTTAAATGAAGTTCCATACTTCGAAGCACTTAAAAGTAACTTTGACACAAAATTGGTTAATTCAAAGCTATTAGTTACACAAATTATGTTGACCATGTGATTGAAATATGAAAAAAATTGTCATATGTATTCCATACTTTGGAGATATTCAAACCAGGCTTCGAAGCAAAATTGGTTAATTCGAAGCCGTTAGTTTTGTATGAACAAAGTAAGGAATAAGGTCACAAGCATGTAATTGGAATATAAAACCAAATCATGCAAAAATGGGAAAGAAAACCCCTAGTTTTATTGAAATATAAATAATTACATTGGAAAGGCCTACTTGGCTGTAAATTCAATTTCATAATGATAGGGAATAGAAAAAGTAACAAGTTCATTAAATTTAACCCAGTAGTGTTCTATGAACTTGTGTTCTTTCTTTATTCTATCCTCCACTCTATCCAACTCAGTTTACTATAGTTGATAGGCTCTTATTTTGTGAAAAAGTTGTTTGGCCTTCACCTCGAACTCTGTCTCTTTTAGGTTTTGCTCCATCTCCTCCATGTCCAAATCCTCCCAGTATGTTGAGTCCTTGTTCTTGAAGGCATCATATTCTTCAAAAAAGTTTTTTGCTTCATACTGAGTTTGAATTCGATTGGCTGTGGCTTTATCCAAAGAGTCACTGATATCTAGAGAATTTTTATGCCAATGGAGAAGGAGAGGGAGTTGGTCTAAAAAGGCTTGGAGTTCTGTCTGGGCTATAAGGTTGAAGACATGACTTCGAGTCATAATATCACAAGCCCATTGAAAGTTCTTGAGAGGAATGTCATCTCCAAGAACGTTGAAAGGTAGGTGAGAAAAGACGGCGAGCAAAAGCTGAGCTTTGTATTGCTCAAATGCAGTTGGAGGAACTAGGGATTAGTAAGGGGAGAAATGTCGACCCTCAAAAGGGTGAGTTTCAATTCCTCCATCTGCGAGGGTTCTGAGGAAGCGGAGGTGCAGAGGGGTCCATCCCAAAAGAAAGAGAGAATTTAGGGTTATTGACACGTTCGAGCCAGTCAAAAGAGCAAAATTTGGCCTTTTTGGGAAAAAAATGAAGGACTGAATCCTAGTGCTTCAGTGGGATAAGGAGTTTTCTGTACTATCCTCGTTGGCATGGAGGAAGTATACCACGTCAAAAGCAGGTTATCCTCCAAACGGCGATTGTGGTCAATGGGCATGTAAGGGTATACCACCGAACTTTGAGAAAAGGGAGGAACCGAAAGGGGATCATCTAATTCAACAAATCTGTGATGAATCCGTTCCCTTATTTGAGGTTAAGCTTGTGGTGACCAAGTACCCCGGCCAATACTTCCGGAGGAAGCAACTTCAGAAACAACTTCATCCCACGAAAAGACTTTTAGAGCAGATGAAGAACTTCCAAGATCAATTTGTGCAAATGCTTGATCCAGAGGTTCGTATGGGACAAAAGCATCCATGACTTGTATAAATGGAAGCAGATAAGTGTCACTAATAAGTGCATTGAAGTTCTTTCGAGGTCTGTAATCATTTCCTAAAGCCTCCTTGTATATTCGATCAATGTAAGAGAGGATATGATTGGCCATTGGAGATGTACCAGTTCGTTCGTGTCACACAGATAATGAAATGGATTTTCGTTTACACGTATAGTAGAAGTTCAAAGCATGAGTATTTAATGAAGTTCGTTGCTTCACTGTTCAACGAACGGTTACGCTTCCAGAGTAAGCAAAGTCCATACACATCTTCGGATGTGGGTAAAGTACGCTAAGTCCACTAATATCACAAAGTATTGGGTATATTAGTGCGGGGGGTAATGTTGGTTATATATTTTGTAAAAGCCAATCCTAGCTCAACACGTGGCACTAAAAGGGCAATGTAGGGATTTAGGGTAAGTCTCCAATCAAAAACAGACACGTGGCAACTCATATTGGTAATAGTGGATCTGCGTAACATTGGAACAATTGAAAGGCTCGAGGTGACGTGTCTTAACGGTTACTTACAATTTAAATTCAAATCCAAGAGGGAAACCTAACCGCAAGAATGGCGTAATAGGGTTAATATTGAGAGAACATGATTAGCAATTGTGGGAACATATTTTGACGGTTAAAGGCCCACTTCGACGGTTGCCATGGAAAAGTATAAATAGAAGAGAAGGCCCCAGAATGGGGACCCAGACTCAGAACTAGAAACCAATTTATTTACTTCATTTTTCTTTCCAGTTTTACATTTCTAGTCTTTTACATTTCAGCATTTCAATTCCTATACTGCACTTAATTTCTTAGAAGTAGTCTCAAGTAGTCGTTGCTGTAAACCTTTTCAAGGCTGGGTCATTTCATTGTAAGTTCTTATTTACTCAATGAAATTCAGTTTCTGAATTGTTTTATACTTGTTATTTCTTATAAATTGTTTCTTAAACAAGCCACCAGTAAAAGTCCTCTTCATTGAGACTGAAAGAACTTCAACACAATCGTCTGATAATTGGTTAGCAATTAAAATTCTGTAAGGACTGATTGATTATTGTTGGCACGCTCCAAATTACTTTATTAACCATCGAAAGCTAAAAAAGTCAACATATATTTTTTGGCACGCTCGGTGGGACTATTAAAAATGGCTAGACGTAGAGCAAGAGGAGAAAATGAACGCCTGGAAGAGGGTGTGGAAGGACAGGTAGAAATACCTAACCTAGAGGATATTGTATAGTTACATCCTATCGATGTACCCATCCCATTAGATCCTTCGCAACTGGTCGAACAGACCAACACTTCAGAGTATGCAACATACGTCCAACATACTAGACAGGGCCAAGAAACTAGACCCTCAAATGCCAATTTCTGCCTGGCAACTGAATTTGTTGGGAGGTTTAGTAGATGCTATGGGACAATAATTAATGTATACAATGGAAAGATGGGTTGGCAATTAAAGAACTTTAACACAATCGTTTGATAATTGGTTGGCAATTAAAATTCTGTAAGGACTGATTGATCCTTATTGGCACGCTCCAAATTACATTATCACTACAAGAAAAGGGACTATATAACATGGAAGCATTTGCGACGGTATCACTTACCATCGCAAAAAGAATTTTTTGTGATGGTACCACTTGCCGTCGCCAATAAATGGGTTTTTAGCGACAGCATGCCTTCATGTAAAAAAAAGTAACTTTTTGTGGCGGCAACAACTGCAGTCACAAATAATGCACATTTTTTTGCCACGGTAACCCCTGCTACCACAAATAAAGCTGCTTTTTGCGACGACATAAATTGCAGTCGCAAATAAGAGAGTTTTTTGCCACAGTAATAAGTGTTGTCATAAAAAAAAAAAAGAAAAATGATACGTGCCGTCGTAAAAAAAAAAAAAAAAAAAAATGAAAAAGTGATACTATTTTGATGAGACAGCGTTAGAAGTATTACTGACGCAAAAAACTGAAATTTTTTTAGTGTTTCTCCTATTTTTTCATCTTCTTGTCTCTCTCTCTCTCTCGCTCTCGCTCTCGCTCATCTCTCTTCTCTTTCTGTTTGTCTGTCTCTCTCTCTCTCACTCATTACTCTTTATATGTCTTTCTGTGTCTTTCTCTCTTTCTCTCTCTCTCTCTCTCTCTCTCTCTCTCTCTCTCTCTTTCCTACACTGTGCTCGCGTTGCTCACTCTCTCCCTCTCCTCTTTTCTATTTACTGATCTCTTTCTCGGTTTATCGATCTCTTTCTCTCTCTCTCTTCTCTTTCAATCGCTTATGTCTCATTTCTCTTAATCACTTGTCGAAAGAGAAAAAATTCAAAAAAGGAAATGGGTCTCTCTCTCTCTCTCTCTCTGTCTTTATCTCTCATCTCTCTCTATCACTCACTCACTCACTCATCACTCTTCTCTCTGGTTCTCTCATCTCTCTTCGTTCTCTATCTCTCTTGTTCATCTCTCTTCTCTCTCTCTCTCTCTCTCTCTTTCTATGTCTCTCTCTATATCTCTTGTTCATCTATTTTTGCTGTCTTTCTCTCTCTTTCTCTTTCTCTCTCCCTCTCTCTCTATGTCTCTCTCCCACTCATCACTCTTCACACTCTATCTTTCTTGTTCATCTTTGTTCTTCTCTCTCTCTCTCTCTTTGTCTATCTCTCGCTTATCTTGTTTCTCTTTTTTTTTTCTCTCTCTCTCTCTATCTCTGTCTTTGTCTGTGTGTGTGTGTGTGTCTCTCTCTCTCTCGCTCATCTCTCTTCTCTCTCAATCGTTCATTTCTCTCAATCACACTCATCTTTTTCTCTAAGCCCATTGTTGTTGAAAGAGGAAAAAGTCAAAAAATGAAATGGGTCGCTCTGTGTGTGTGTGTGTGTGTGTCTTTCTCTCTGTGTCTCTCGCTAATTTCTCTTCTCTCTCTCTATCTCTCTTTCACTCATCTCTCTTCTCTATCTCTCTCACTCATCTCTCTTCTCCATCTCTCTCATCTCTTTCTTTTTTATGTCTCTCTTGCTCATTTTTTTCTCTCTTTTTTATGTCTCTCTCTCTCTCTCTCTTTCTCTCTCTCTCTCTCTATCTTTCTCTTGCTAATCATCTTTTGTTTCTCTCTCTTCCTAGCTTTCATTGCGCAGCAAAATGGACACGGAGATTTTTGCGATGGCAACCTTTCCCCGTAGCAAATAAAAGTTATCAGCGACGGCAATACCCCCGTCGCAAACAAAAAATTTACTCCCTCCGTCCTAAAATGTTAGTCCCTTACTCCATTTTTTATTTTCCCAAAATATTAGCCCCTTTCCAAAAATCAAGAAATAAAATAATATGAATTTACTATTTTTCCCTTCTTTTAAATTCATTAATAATACAAAAAATACAATTATGACAATTGATATTCCCAAAAAAATGTACTATCAAAGGATAATTTTGGAAAAATAATATTTTTAAAATATAATAATTGTACTATAGAAAAGTTGGATTCCCTAAAAGAGATCATTGTTTTGGGATAGAAAGAATAGTTAAACGCCATCGTTTCATTGTTTAAATTTTCATTTGTGACGGCTATACTTGATGTCGCAAAAAAAAAAAAAAAAAATCCAAAATCTGATTCGCGCTTGTTTTTCCCCCCTTAACCAAAAATCTTCAAATCTCAAATCCCTAATCTTTTGAATTAAAAATTCCCATCTCTGTCTCTCCCCTCTCTCGCGACTATGAGCAGGGTAGACGAAGGCATCGAACGATAGCGAGCAGCGGCAGACAACGGCGTCGAGTGATGACAACGACATCGTGAGACAGTATCGAGCAATGGCATACGACGGCGTCGAGTGACGGCGAGCAGCAGCAGACGATGGCATCGTGACCTAGGTTAGCTCTTAATTTGCCTCTGCCTTTGCAACTACTGAGCACCATATTCAAAAAACAATAAAGAAGAATGTCTCAAAATAGAGAAACTAGTAAAACTCTTGATGTGAAGACTATTCATTTCCTGTCGACATATATCCTGACTATTTTCCTGATGAAGGAAATGCAAAAGAGAAAGCAAAACAAGTCTCTGAAGATCGAAACTCATTGGCTTCAACTCCATTGGAGACTGGTTTTGAAATAGAGGAGTTTGGCAAGATGACTACAAAGCCTTCCAAAGAAGGAAATGTTGATCTACCTTTCGATAAACTGACTATTCACAATGACGAGATGATGAAGATATCTCATAATAAATCTGGGTAACTACTTGTTCTTCACCTAGAAACTGATCAGTCTTAGGGTTATCTTTCTTGAATTTCTTGAATCCTTTTCGTGTAATTGCATATGAATGAATATGCAGCATATACTGATAAAATTGAAAGAATTTTGTGGGTTTTATGCCTTTTCCATTCCAATTCTTGGATTTTCACTACAACCAAATAGAGACATGGATTTTTTAATAGTTTTACTCTATTTTTCTCAACAACCAAACAGAGTAACTAGGATTTTATGCTGTGCTATCAGGTTACATTGATCTAAATTGCAATTGAGAAAAATGATAAATTTATGCTGTGTTAGCTCCTTCATGAGAGTTTAGTTATTTATTTATTAATTTTCATTACCTTGCAAGATCATTTTTGTAATAACCTCGCAAATAGAAAGTGATGTATTTTATCAGTATCACAATACATGTGAGTGATATGTCGCTAGTCTTTTAACTTATAAAACTGTTGATTAGATTTACTCTCTTATCTATTACTATATATTATTTTCATTGACTGTAGTGTGCCTTGTAATTACTTTATTCTTTCTACCTTGTCTTCACTGCAAAGCTTAAATTCATTAATCCCCAAAGGTACATGACATTGTTTTTGAGGGGTTCAAATTTGCTGCAGCGTTGGTCATTTTGGCATATAACCCTTCTATTTAATTTACTTTATTTTCTATCTTTCTATTCCCTCTTGATAGCCTTTCCCACTCTAGACAAATTCCCACTATTTAGTGTTAGAAGTATGCAAATGATGTGCTCGCACTCTGTGTTTTTCACAGGGTGTTTCTTCTATTTAAATATGAATTGGTCGCATGCGAAAATCCATTATTGCTTGAGCATTTGAGCATTTGGAGCACATTTTGTTATTAAGCTGTTTAATCTGAGCACTTTTGTCTTTTATTTGTCATTATTGCTGAGATATCTTAAGAATCCATACACGCGGCTTGGTTTTCTCCATATCTCCTAACTTTCGTTGTTTATTGACAATATTTCAACTTTGCTTTTAGGTTTGGGTCTTTTTGTGGTAGTATGCATTCAATATGCATTTTATTTTATTTTTTGGGACTCTTGTGAAATACTAGATGTTTGGGATTTTAGGATTATATAGATAGGCATTAGACCTTTTTCTTTTGCAAGACATTTTTCTTTGTATATGTGGTTATATCATATATATAACACATATTTTTGTATGAAATTTAAGTCATGTTTACGTGAATTGGTTTTTTGTTATTACTGCAGAATGAGATGCACATTACTGTAAAGCAGAAGTTGCTTGGAGAGCCAGTTGGTGAAACACTGTTGGGAAAAAAAGTGAGTTTCAATTATCTTGGTTTTTCTGCTACAAGTTTTCCTACAAATGCATTCGTGCATTTTGTGTTTTTTTTTCTTATTTTCTTTTCATTGTTTTATTTTTTTAAATATCCTAGAATAACTCCATGTTAAACAAATGCTTCAAATAAATGATTTAATATCATTGCATATACTTAACCTGATATTTTAAAATAAGTTTGAATGGTATAATTTGATAAATGGCAAAATTTAATAGCCCTGTAAGGATGGTGAAGCAGATGAATTCAATGCCATTTGTGTTAGAGTAACTGAATGACGTAATATGATCTGTACTGTCTATGCAGACAAAGTATACCTGTCTTGCTTAAATTTACTTGGCAAGGATGCTTGCAGGGCTGTTTTTGTATTTCAACTAGTTAACCAGGATGGTTCCACCTCCTTTATGTTATCTAGTATACATGAAACCGTGTAGAAGTTGTTCCAAGAGCAAACAGTGAAACGGTTTTGGACACCGCGCTAATCATATCAGTTGTGATCCAAAAAATAGTGATGCCTGGAGTGTGAGTTGCTTATATAGGAATCAAGTGAGATGGTTCTGAATATGATCATGATTATTATTTGCTTGCTACCACATTGAGAGTTGCATGTGTGCATGCTTTGATATAGCTTTCCATTTACTGATGATATTAATGCGATTTCTAGTAAGCATATTGATGGTTTACTATATTAATTTAATTGAATCTAGTGTCTGAAATGCTAATGGATGCAGATATAGTAGGTAGTTGAATCTTGATTACTCCCTTAGCTATTAATATGAGATTTCGAGTGGTCAAAAATACAAGCATTTTGATGTGTTCATGGCATAATAGATATAGAAGTGTGTTTTAGGTTTGCTTTTGCTTATTTATTCATATGGGCTAGAATTTAACCACACAAAGAAGCAAAACACAAGGTGTAAAAGGTCATGTCTACCATTAACATTGAATTCAGCCTTGTCAAAGGGTTTCAAGTAACATTTTTGTCATTCTTTTTCAGCCTCGTGAATTCGAGATGTTGACGCCCTAGAATCACCAAACGACATCGGATTAGCACAAAACTTGGCATACACGACAGGCTAGGCACGAGAGCCTTGTGGTAGAAGACGAGACTTAAATTAGGTTTTCGGTTTGGCAATTAGAGTTGGATTTCCGTCTAGGCAAATTAGTTCCTTAAGAAACTTAGAATTCGAGGTGTTGACGTCTCAAAATCACCAAACGGTGTCGGATTAGCACAAAACTTGGCACACACGACCGTCTAGACACGAGAGACTTGTGGGAGAAGACGAGACTCGAATCGGGTTCTCGATTTGGGGGTTAGAGCCGGATTTCAGTCTAGGCAAACTAGTTCCTTAAGAAACTTAGAATTCGAGAAGTTAACTCCCAAAATCACCAAACGGTATCCGATTAGCATGAAAATTGGCACACACGACCGCCTAGGCATGAGAGCCTTGTGGGAGAAGACGGGACTTGAATCGGGTTCCCGATTTGGGAGTTAGAGCTGAATTTTTGTCTAGGCAAACTAGTTCCTTAAGAAACTTTGAATTCAAGGTGTTGATGACCCGAAATCACCAAACGGGGTCAGATTAGCACGAAACTTGGCACACACGACCACCTAAGCACGAGAGACTTTTGGGAGAAGACGGGACTCGAATCAGGTTCCCGGTTTTGGGAGTTAGAGCCGGATTTTGGTCTAGTCAAGCTAGTTCCTTAAGAAACTTAGAATTCGAGGTGTTGACGCCTAAAAATATCAAACGGCGTCGGATTAGCACGAAACTTGGCACACATAACTGCCTAGGCATGAGAGATTTGTAGGAGAAGATGGGACTCGAATCGGGTTCCCAGTTTGGGAGTTAGAGCCGGATTTTTGTCTAGGTAAACTAGTTCTTTAAGAAACTTAGAATTTGAGGTGTTGACGCCCCAAAAACACCAAATGGTATCAGATTGGCACGAAACTTGGCACACACGACTGCCTAGGCACCAAAGACTTGTGGGAGAAGACGAGACTCGAATCAGGTTCCCGGTTTGGGAGTTAGAGCCGAATTTCTATCTAGGCAAACTAGTTCCTTAAGAAACTTAGAATTCGAGGTGTTGACGTCCCAAAATCACCAAACGGGGTCAAATTAGTACGAAACTTGGCACACACAACCGCCTAGGCACGAGACACTTGTGAGAGAAGACAGGACTCGAATTAGGTTCCTGGTTTGAGAGTTAGAGCCGGATTTTGGTTTAGGGAAACTAATTTCTTAAGAAACTTAGACTCCGAGGTGTTGATGCCTCAAAATCACCAAACAGCGTCGGATTAGCACGAAACTTGGCACACACGACCGACTAGGCACGAGAGACTTGTGGGAGAAGACGGGACTCGAATTGGGTTCTTGGTTTGGGAGTTAGATCCAGATTTTTGTCTAGGCAAACTAGTTCCTTAAGAAACTTAGAATTCGAGGTATTGACACCCCAAATTCACCAAACAACGTCAGATTAGCACAAAATTTGGCACACACAACTGCCTTGGCACGAGAGACTTGTGGGAGAAGACAGAACTCGAATCGGGTTCCCAGTTTGGGAGTTAGAGCCGGATTTTGATTTAGGCAAACTAGTTCATTGAGAAACTTAGAATTCGAGGTGTTGACGCCCCAAAATCACCAAATGGCGTTGGATTAGTACGAAACTTGGCACACACAACCACCTAAACACGAGAGACTCGTAAGAGAAGGCAGGACTCGAATCGGGTTCTCGGCTTAGAAGTTATAGCCGGATTTCGGTCTAGGCAATCTAGTTCTTTAAGAAACTTAGAATTCGAGGTGTTGACGCTCCAAAATCACCAAACAGCATCAGATTGGCACAAAACTTGGCACACGCGACCGCCTAGGTACGAGAGACTTGTGGGATAAGACGGGAATCGAATTGGGTTCCCAGTTTGGGAGTTAGAGCCAGATTTCGGTCTAGGCAAACTAGTTTCTTAAGAAACTTATAATTTGAGGTGTTGACGCCCCAAAATTACCAAACGGGGTCGGATTAGCACAAAATTTGGCACACACGACCGCCTTGGCACGAGAGACTTGTGGGAGATGACAGGACTCGAATCGAATTCCCGGTTTGGAAGTTAGAGCTAGATTTCGGTCTAGGCAAAATTATTTACTTAATTATCTTTGTAATTGTATAGTAGTTAAATTTTTATGTTTGTTTTAATTAACATATTAACACATAATTATGTTGTCATTAATTATTTTTATTTTTTGTTTTTAGATATTTCTCGAGCAGGAGTTTGCTTCTTGTGGAATGCATGCCTGTGAAGAATGCGACTAACTTTTGTTTTTGTTACCCACGGAGAGTGATGAAAAAAACTTTTGTTTTTGGTTTATGTTATTTTGAATTGTGAACAACATTATGTATTTAAACGTTATATATGTATTATGGAACATTATGTAGTGGTGTAATTTTACTGATGTGTAGTTATGAATGTAAGATATTTTTATTACGAAGAAATTGTTATTTCTATAATATGAATTTTTATATTATTATGCAATTATTGATTTCTTTTTCAATTTTTTTTTTCATTTAATACAGGTAATTTGAATATTTTTAATAATTTTAATGCTTTTTTTTTTGCGACAGCACCACACTGTCGCTAAAATGTATTTTTTTGGCGACATGGGCAATGCCATCGCAAAAGAAATTGGTGACAGAAGTCATGCTGTCGCAACAAAAAAACATTTCACAATAGCATTTTTTTGTCGTCTCAAATAAAACTTTTAGCGATAGCATTTTTTTGTCGTCTCAAATAAAACTTTTAGCGACGGTAAAACACTGCCGTTGCAAAAGGTCACAACTTTTTACATATTATGGGCGATAGTAAAACGCAGTGGCAAAAGGCAACATTTGCCGTTGCAAAAAAAAGGCGACGACATCATGCCGTCGCTAAAACTTTTTGGCAAAACCCTCTATTGTAACCCCTCCTTTGCCGTCGCAAAAGGCAACATTTGTCGTTGCAAAAAACTAAAATTTTTGTAGTGATATTAACCTTCGAAAGCCAAAAAAACCAACACTATCATATTTTATTCTTTTCAAAAAGATATGCTCAATATTCTTCATAACAAGTACGATAAATTAATTTTTCATCAAACTTTTAAATTCCGCCAAATTCAATTAATTCTAAAACACTTCAACCGCACCATTAAAAAAAAATAGTATGCATATAGAGAACATTTTACAGGGGATTTTTCAACAAAATGAAGATTTAAATAGGTGAGTTAGAGAGATTTTTTTGGGAAAAAATAAAAGAAAATATAAAATGGACTATAAAATATTAAAGTTGTATATATGAAATTCCAGAGAGAGGAAATTGAATTTTTTTATTATAACTTAAACTAAAAATGTAAATTTTATAAAGTAGAGGGGGTATCTGCTCCTCTTGGCCCTCATTGCACAAACTTCATGGTTGGCCTTTGAGACTTAAAACTTGAGACATATAGAAATACAAAATTAGAAGAGATCTATTATACCTACCAGCTTAATAAAGCCTTAGGTGGTGTGAAAAAAATCACTAGATCTAAAAGGAGCAGTCAGCCACAAATATATTCAACTCAAAAGCAAAATCAAACTTAGCAATAAGCTAAAAAAATAGAGAAATTTCACAGAGCTATATAACTCACAATAGTGTAGGCAATGCTGGAGAACAAGAGCATCACATAGTGTCCCATGAATGTATCGACAAGGAAGGCAAAGCCTATCGGCATTATGGAAGCTATGCCTCCCCAAATGCTTATAATTCCAGCAGTATGCGTCAAATTGATCCTCCAAACATTTGTTAAAATAAGTCATCATCACCCACATCGCATACCCAATCAATATATCAGCCCATATCAGCACAGTCATTGTTTTAAATAAGAGAACAATCGCATAATTATATAGAGTATAAGAAAAAGGTTAAATTACAAATATACCCCTTGAAGTTTACTTAAAATATGAATTGTCTCCTATGGTTTGGAAAATTACAAATACCTCCCTACCAGAATTTTTTATTTAACAGAATTAATTGAAAAAGTGAAATTTCTAATTGTTCACCTATACAATAATAAAATTTTTTGAATTATTAATTGAAATAAAATTTTAATATTATTAAAAACTGTTAATTAACTTGATGATTTATTGATAAAAAGACTTATTTGTTATGAAATTAGAAACCTTAGGGGGCATTATGTAATTTTTAGAACGACAGGGAATAATTTGTAATTTTAGTAAATCTCAGGAGGTGTGCTTGTAATTTACCTAAGAAAAATGATTTGCATATATGGATTTTTTACTTGATTGCCTCAAAATATATGCACTATTTGTTGCATTTTAGTCATCGATTTTTTTTATTTTTTATTTTTTATCAATTTAGTTATGAAACTATAAAATGTGAGTTTAAATGGTTTATGGTACCCATGGTCTGACTTGATTAATAGAAGATGGGGTATTCTTAAAATTTTAGATTTTATTTTTTTATTTTTTTAAGATTGGCGAGCAATATGCAATAAAGTGTATACTTTGAGAAGAAAATGCAATAAAGTGGGTGCAAATCCATAATTTGGGGATTATGTATGTATTTGCTCATTTGGATTTTGTTGAGACTTCCTATGAAATTTTGAAAATACCCAACTTGCATCAATCAATTTGGACTGTGTGAGCTTTATGAGTGATTATTCAGTATTCCCAGAGTATGGACACGTGGTATTCCATAAGGCTTTGATTGGTAGAGAGGGATAAGAGCCTACGATTTATGTTGGGGATGAGAAAATAACATGAGACTAAATAATTGATAATTGGCTTGGAGTATGGTCACATGGTATTCCGGAATTATTGAATAATTTCCCGAGTTGTAGACTATTTAAAATTGCATTTTGCAGTTTGGAAATTAGATTGACAAAATGCAAAGATTAAACTGCAACAATGTGCATAATTTGGGAACTAACGTAATTAGTCCTAATAATAATAAATCCATTTGTTTGCTATTTTATATAGAGAAAAATGATATAAATAAAAGTCCATTCTTTAGAGTTAGTGATGTGTAAAAGAGAAGATTGCCAAATAATAGAGAAGATATAAGAGACATCCATTACCACATTATTGGATTTAAAAAACATATCTAATTTTTGTACTAGAATAGTAATCACATTCTTTGGTTCCAATTTTTGAATTCAAATTTTATGAAAATTAAGGTTTTTTTTTTGTCTGTGTTTTTTTTATTATTTATTTTTAGTATTTTTTTTAGTTTTTAGAAACAACTAATCTAAATGTACCTAAAAGGTAAAATATTTTTAAAAAATATTTAAAAAGTTAATAAATATACAGGAATATGAAAATGTACTAAATTTTTATAATTTTAGTATTTAGTGATTTTTTAAAGATTTTTTTCACAAATATTATACCTTTTAAGTGTATTTAAAAACTAAAAAATTTGCTTCAAATATTAAAAAAAATCGATAAAAAAAAACACGAAAAATTTAAAAAAAATTAATTTTCTAAAATATGGATTCAAAATTCTAAAATCAGAGGTGATTGCGTTTTTATAGGTTATTTGATTTGGATATGCACTAATAAACAACAAAAATACTAAAAATCCCAAAAGTTCTATCAAAATTTCTACTAAATGTCTCACATGGATGTGAGACCCACATGGTGTAAGTTTTACACCTATGTGAGATATTTGGTAAAAATTTTGATAGAATTTTTGGAGTCTCTAGCATTACTCTTATATGAGCTTAATCTTTAAACAAAGCTAACAATATATATATATATATATATATATTATATCAACGAAAATGAGTAGTTAGTTGTTAGATTAGCAGTTTGGGAAATTGAAACTCACAGTCATACACCTTGTAAGAAAATCTTACCCTCTCATTACACTTATAAGAATGGAACCCACAACTTCTCCTTAGAATAGACTTCGTAGCCAAAGAGCTAGCCAACTAGGCTAAAACCTCTTGGCTAAAGTTGACAACAATTGATGGATCTTGTTAGCAGAAATTTGGTTTGGGTCAAATCGACAGAAGAGACTCGACAGAGAAACCAGTTTTCACAAACAGTAACTCAATCAGGCAATGTGGTTGATGTCCTATGCCTTGACAGTTTCACGGACTTCTTTGGAGGTTGCAATGTGAGGAAACAAGTGCAAATAAACTGAAACTTGATTGAAGAATAAGTAAACTTGCCACTTAATTATGAGAATTAAATTACAAGTTTAAAAAGCACAACAATCGATAGATCTAAACTTGGTTACAAGGACTGAATTACAAACAGACTACTCCTAAGTGCAAAAACTGCTCATAATTAAGTTATGTTACTCCTAATTTCACATGAGTTGTGAGTTTGGTTGAAGGTCTTCTATCCTTTGAATTCCCAACTTTTATATAGCCTCCAATTGCTAGGATGTACTGCCACGTGTCCATTTGCTAGGCTCCTATAACTGCCCGTGAACTACAACTGCTACAATTGCCTTTACACTTTCTCTTTTCCTACAATTGTTATATGTCACACCCTCATTCCTCTTTCTTAAGCCACTAACTTCCCTTCCTTCATTCTTGGTCCTCCTCTGCATGTGCTCATGCTTCTGTTGACAGAGGATTCCAAGTTTTGGTGCTAACAAATCTAGAACTAGAAGTCAAAGACCAGGTTAATTACCTGTAATCCTTACAAAGGTTGCCATTTATGCGTTGTCTTTTTCACTCTCACTTTCGGCAAAAGTAGGTTTAGAAGAAGAATAAGAACAGTTCAAGGGAAGTCCATAAGTAAAATTCCAAAAGAACTAGTGTGCAATTTGAAAAACAAAGAAAATAAATAGAGCTTTTCAAGTGCATATGCAGAGTCAAGAACTAGAAAGAATTCTCATAGTGATATGTTTAAATTCAGTAGCCAATCAATAGTAATATAGCCTAACCTTCACAAATAACCGAGCACACTAATTTGAGAGAGAGAGAAGTTTTTCCTCCTCGGTATGTATAGGACGAAAGACTGGTATGTGTGAGACAGGAGACTGCATTTACCGAGACTAAAGTAAAACTTTGGATACACTTATTACCCCCCTCTCAAAAAAATTAATAAATAAAAGATTTTGTGAATATTTTTGGAGGAGAGAGACACAACATATGTGAATATCACTGCATGTAGTATATAATTGAATGGCATTCTTCTGAGCAGCCAACCAACTTCAAATAAACTCTCTCTCGTCTTCTAAATGATTTCAAAGAAGCCTCCCCATCAGCTGCATTTACTTTCATTCTTTTTAGTCTTTTGTTTGTTTCTTTATGAGTAGTGCTATTAGCACCCCAAGAATTAATTTGGACCTGTAGACACCCCATTTTTGACCGTCCTCAAGACTTGGACGTCACCGCTCGAACACTCGGTGATTATCCATGTTTGTGTTCGTTTGGAGTTCCCGGAGGTCTCGGCTCGCGCGCCCTGCCTCAACATCTCCGAACTCGACCGTTTAGTGTCTGGTTTTGCACCAAACACTTGTGTTTTGCCTTGGAGGGGCAGGGAATGCCTTGTGAGACATCCCCACACACCACCGGCAGCGGCTAGAGGCCACCGGCTGGTTTTTGCTGCCATCGGCACTATTTGTTGCCGGTCGGCACATTTTATTGCCGGTCGGCATAGTTTGTTGCCGGTCGGCACTCTTTTTTGTCGAAATGACATTTTTGGGCAGCCGACCACTGTTCATCTACTTTATGGAGATATTTTGTGCCAGCTGTGATAGCTGGCACCAACTCTGCCTCCCTCCATACACGTGTATGGAGGGATCTCCCTCTAACCAAGCTTATTGTATAAGCTTTGCAATAGGGAGTCCTATAAGAGGAAGGCTCTCCTCTTTGATTTAGGTTAGAAACTTGGAACCAAAAATCAGAGCTTAGAGATATAGATACATCCTATCTCTATATCTCCTTCTCTCTCCTCATTTGTGTGTGATTTTTGGCCCAAAAGTGTGTTTTTACCTTACTTTTGCACCATTACACACACTATTACACCTAGCTCCGAGATTGAGGGACTTGGGGGGTTGATTCTTGAGTTTTTGGACTGATTTTGACCAAAAGAAGAGGGCTGGACCATTTGTTCTTCAAAGGTTCTTCAAGGGTGAGCATCTTGCTTTATATTCCCCAAACTTGCAATAGTCTTTTACCTATCTTGCTTGCTGATTTAGCTTTTGTGTATAACATAAAAAAGGCTTATATTTTCATGCTTTAGAACTTTCATTAAGGTTGCTTTGTGTTTTGAGTGCAAACTCACCCTATTAGGCCTTGTTTGGCCCCTTTTGTTGCCTCTTTGGTAAGGCCTTGTTTACTTCAATGTTTTGATCTCTTCACCACTGAAAATCAGTGTATTTTTAGTGGTAAGGGAGATGGTTTGAAGTCTTGCATAGGGGAGGGACACCCCTCTCCCTTCATTGTCTAGTTTCTTTGAGTTTTGGCCCAAAAGGGTAACATGCATGCTTGCTTGTTCTTTTGCCTTATTTCAGAACTTTTTGGATACTTTTGGGTCATATGGGATCTCTGTTTTTGGCCGGATCTATGGCCCTTTGCATGCTTAGTATACTTGTTTCATACTCCCCCATTTGGACTAGAATAGTATCTTGTGTTTGGGCCTTAATTCTTGCATGTGTTGGCTTGGTTCCATGAAGATGTTAACACTATTTTTCCATGCTTAAAGTCTGTTGGTTATCCATTTGGTCATGTTTGACATGTTTGATATGGTTGCTATGCATTTTGGCTTGTGAGCCCTCAAGTATATGAGTCACAAGCATGCCTTAGTTGGTCTACTTTAATGAGTTGAAGTTGTTTACCATGTTATTTCAGTCCCCAAATCATGCTAGCATGCTTGCATTCATCGTTCCTTTTGTGCCTTGAGGGTGTGCCCTTTTATGCCTACATTTGAGCCTTGGTGCATACACCTCTTTGGGGGCCATCTTAGCTGCCATATTAGGAGGGTTTGGAGTCCTATTTTTGCTTGTAAAAATTCTGTTTTTACTTGTCTTGGTCATGCCATGAGTGGTCATGTTGGTGGGAGTAAAATTCCTCTTTTTGTGCCTTAACCTTAGGACCTTTGGTTTGCTTGTTGGCATGAGCATTGGTCCACTTTTTGGACACCTTTTGCCACTGTTTTGAGGTGGGTGAAGGTCTGCCCCTTTATCATTTAAGGCTCTCTTGCATGCTTGTCTTATGTTTGTTGCATAATTGTTTCATTAATGTGTAGTCCCATGCTAACTTTATGGCAAATTGGCCCATGTTTGCATCACATTTGCACCTTGCATGCTTAGCATTGCATATTTGTCATGATAGTTCCATAACATTTGCCATGACTTGAACAATTGGTATCATGTTGCATTTGAACCATGTTTGGTATAACATGCATTGCATTGCTTGGTTTGGGGTGTCAAACCAAGTGTGAGTGTTAAGGAGTGTTCATACTACAAGTGATGAAACACGCCTTAACTCTCGGTCGCCGAGGCCTTTGACTTCGACATGATAAGGCTTTGGATCTCATTTGTATGTTGCATGCATCTTGATATTAAGTGGCAAATTTGATCCCTTGGGCTATCATGCACCATTGATGGCTCGAGGATCGAAGGTCATACTTCCTTGAGTTCAAAACATGATAGGAAGCATGACCATGCTCACATATGCCTGAAAACCCCATGCCATGCACTGTCTGTTCTCTGTTTGCTGTCAAAACTGTCTTCTGCAGGAAGTTTCGGCTGACCGGCAGAATTCAGTGCTGGCCGGCAATCTTCGAATGGCCGATAAATCAAAACAGTGCCGGTGGAAATCCTAGACTGCCGGTGGGAATTTTGTTAAGCCGGTGGTACTCTGCAACATTCAAGGAACCTGTCCTAGGGTTTTGGCGATTTTCAGAAAGACAGGGCAGTGTAAACAGAGGTGGCAGAGACATGGTACGGTTTTTTTCAGGCGAGCCGGGTTTCGAGCACGCATCATTCGCGCATCCCGAGGCAGAGGCTGCGGCCGCCCTCTTCTTTCTTTTACATTCTTTCTTTTTTTAATTAATTAGGAATTTTGTAATAATTTTATTTGTTTATTATTTGGGACTGTAATATTTATTTGGACCCTCCGAGTGAGGGCAATGATGTAATAAGTGTGGGTGAGTGTGTGTATGTCTTCCAATCCCCACTTCTTTCTTCCCTTTTATTTACCTGCTTATGATGGTAGACTAGGGCATTTTTGAAATTAGCATACCTTATGCTATGCATGCGTGCATTCATGCATTCGTATTGCATGCATTAGGCTCGGTACATCATGCTAACTGCATTCGTATTTTCAAAATTCTAAATTGAATACATGAATCAATTGGTTACATCTCATATGCCATATTTAGGTTAACCGAGCCTATTCCAATTACATTTTTGCATGCGATGCATTAGTCATTTTAACATAAACTAGGACATGCATATTTGCTAACTAGTTTACTGTTTTGGCACAGAGTACAATGTAAGTAGTTATGCTTTAGCATCCCGCATGCGTGTGAGTGTTGCCATGACAGTATGCTTGCCATGTGGCTAAGTGCTTATATGAGATAAAACTGTTTGAATGCCTGTGGGTGAAGGGTGGATTGTTTGAATTGGAAAAACTCATTAAAATCCGTGTTTTAGCCTACTTGCGAGTAGAAAATTCCAAAACGCTTTCCAAAACAAACGGATATGCAATGTTTATTTCCAAATTAGGCAATCTAGTCTATACTTGTTTGCTGTGTGCATAACATAGTAATTCTAGGATAATAATTGGAATAAGAACACATAAAGTTTTCAAAAACGGATATCATAATTAGTAGAGGCCGGTCTTCGGACCGGGCGAGAGGGGGTGCTCATAGCTGACCTTCCCCAATCGTACCCTAGCTCCCGAGCCGAGACAACTCCGGTGATGACGGACATGTGGCCTTCGGCACCGAGTCAGGGTTTCCTAAATTCCCCCAAAAATAAAATATTTAGGTGGCGACTCTGTATCTGGCAAAGCAGTCCATGTTTGGCACTTCTTCCAAAATCTGTTTTTCTCAAAACGATTTGCCAGATTTGGACTCTTTGCTTCAAGATTAAGAACCGTGACAACTTGAGGGTCCGAACTGTAGTAACCCCAAATGGACAGAACGTGACTCACCCTCCCGGGGCGTTCGGGGGACGTCTACAGGACCCCCTATTTCTTTGGATCCCTATTTATAATTTTTGAAACCCTAAAAATTTCTTTCGACTCCCCAAATAATTCCAAAATTATCCTTAAACATTCCACCCAATTGAATGAACACCCTCATACCCAAAAAAAAAAATTTATGTTCCAAAAAAACCCTAACAAAACCTTATCCTTTTCAAACCCACGAACAAGAACAAGAAGAAGAAATGTAACTCGGTGACTCTGGTATGCTCTCTCTCTCTCTCTCTCTCTCTCTCTCTCTCTCTCTCTCACACACATACACACACACACAAACACACATACATTCGATTATGTCCAGAAAGCTAGATCTCCGATGTGTTTATCTGCCTCTTCCTTTCTCTCTCTCTCTCTCTCTCTCTCTCTCTCTCTTATGTCTACTATTGCTAATTTGTGGTTGGTACTTAGGAAGTTTTAAGAATTTTAACCATTCAAATTGTTAACAAATTGCCATGTTCGAACCTGCATTCTTGAACAAAATAAGCTATGTTCGGGAATGTGTTCCCGAACAAATTAGTAATATTCGGGCCTGTATTTTTGAACTTGGAAAAATGAAAACTTTTGGGAGGTTCGAATAATAAATGTTCAGTTACCGATTCTCGAACAAATAAACAATGTTCGAGCTTGTGTTCCCGAATTTTGATCATATGTTTGGAAGTTCAGTCCCAAAAAAATGATGAACAAATTTTAATGTTTCTTCCATTTTTTTTAGGAAACTTACCCTTACAAGGTCAATCTCTTCTGAGCTAATAACAACATTAATGTTATGAACCTCCTCTAAGCTTTTATTGTTGTACTTCTCTCGTTTTATAAAGTTGTGGTTACTAGAAAAACTTCCACTCATTGTCATTACCGAAGAAGTTTAGGTAATCAAATGGCTGCCACCATTAACGCCGGAATATTGCCGCCAAAGGGTTTTCAAGGTTTTGAGGGTGGGCATGTTTTTATTATGGGATTTTGGAAAGATGAATGTGTGATGATGGAGGTGGGTGCTCTCATAAACCCTAATTCATCATGTAGTGGGTGTGTAGGTTTAATTGTGAGTGTGATGTTCCAAAATTAATAATGTCCTTTATAGTAATTTTATTTGAGGTTATTATTGTAATAAAAAAAAACTAAAAATTAAAAGGTCGAAAATAATTCATACAGCACTCTTGTTTATATGCAAATAGCATAAAGAAACACCATTGAATTCATTTGGCCCACACGTTTGGCTACAAGAAGCAACTCTTTTTCATGGTTTGAATTTTTTTTGTGCAGTCATCTCTTGTGGTTTATCGTAAGTTTTATTTTGTTGATCAGTTTGATTAGTAGTCACATAATTTTATTAAAATAGTCTTTAAAAATATGGATGGAATGTTTTTAAAGTTATACTCGTCTTCCATTGCTTTACAAACAAATATAATTAAATAAAATTGCTATTATTAAAGGATTAATTTAATTGTTTTCTCTTAGGTTCAGTTTGTTTAGAATGAAATAGGTAGAAAGTGAAAGAAAGAGAAAAATTTAACTTTTGTGAGTTTGCTTTAGCTTGAAAGTGATAGAAAGTATAAGAAAACTAATTTTCTTGTACAACCCATATTAGCATTGTAACTAATTTTTTATTTCTTGCAAAAAAACACAAGAAAAATTGAATGTGTGAGCAAAGCCAGCCCGAAGATTTGCGAGGCTTAAGGCGACCTATGAAAATGGAGCCCCTCTTATATATATATATATATATATATATATATATGTATTAATAAAAAAATTTATGCATAAAATGATAATTATCAACAAATTTTTTATTTAAGGTTATTTACACATATGATCATTAAAATTATAAACTAAAATTACTTTCATATATTAAGGCCTCGTTTGGGAACAGACTTTTTTAGTAACTTTTTGACTTTTTGGCTAAAATATTATGTAAACAAATTAGTATGTTTGGGATGACTTTTTGACTTTTTACGAAAAGATGTGCAAAAAGTAGAGAGAAAATGAAATCTTTGACTTTTTTGTATAGGTTGTTGGCTTTTTGGCTTTCTTAGTAACTTTTTGACTTTTTGGCTAAAAAAGCCACTTGCCAAACGTGGCCTTAGGAAGAAATCAATACAATGACTCAAAAATATTAAAAACTGGTTTTGTTACTTTATAGTTTAGTAATATCCAGTTTTACAATTAAACCAATTATCACTTTAATACTACTCTTCTTGTATTTTTAGCAGCAAAATCACTAATTAAGTTTGTGTAATCTAATTTATCTACTAAATCCTTTTCAATAGACAATATAACTAATTCATTCAATCTTTCTTGTGACATTGTTGATCAAAGGTAGGATTTAATCAATTTCAACTTTGAAAAACTTCTTTCTCCAGAAGCAACGGTAACTAGAATAATCAACAATATTATATACACAATCCAGTCATTTGAAAAACGACCATCAATCAATTTCAAATAATTTATCACTTCAATTGGCCTATTGATTTCTTTTGGCAAAACTTTTAAAGACTTTCAACTCAGAAAATAAATCTCTCCCATCAACATCCATAAGTTCATCATGTTTCAAAAATTCTTCAAGATTAGCACAATAGTCTTCAAGCACTCATCATTGGTAGAATTTAACTTCTTCAAATCAAACAAAAATCCAAAATTTTCTTCATATACTGGAAATTGTTCAAATCTTAGGGCAAAATTATTTATTCCACTAAAATCTGATAGATAAAAGAAGGTAAAAAAAAATTAGGCCAAATTTGTTATTATACTAAAATCTGATAAAGAAAGAAGGTAGAAAAAAAATTAAGGCAAATTTATTTAATGAAATTTGATAGTGAGAGAGAGAGAGGACTTACTATGTGAGAGAGAGAGAGAGAGAGAGAGAGAGATTGACAACAACTCATTGTATGTGATGTATGTATTGTTCTTCTCCCTGGGCCTTTTTTTTTTTTGTGGTGGATTCCTTCTCCTTGGGCCATCAACAATTTTTGTATATATTTTAATTTTAATTGCGCCAAATCACATTTATAAATAAATATGAGCTCATCAGATTTTTTTTTTTTGTTACAGGGAAATCCTCCCACCCTCCCGCAGGTCCAAGGCAACGCCCCATGAGGAGATCACCAGGGTGTCCTATTGTCCATTCCGAGTAAGAGACTACAACTTGGAAGCTTGTCCCGACCTCCCAAGGCAAGCTTCGATTAAGTCAGGACTCGCACAGCGGGGGAGCATTAAACCCACACCAAGTAGCTGATTAGGCATCCTTGAGGTCCAACCTCCTAACCAACAGTGCTTCACCTAGGAGATTGGCCCAAGGGGCGAATTGAACTTGTGGCCTTGGGGCTTAAACCCCAAGGCCTTACCACAATGCCACAACCCCTTGGGTTACATCAGAATGTTTTGAATCCCTTTAAATTGGCTCTAAAACAACAAAAATAATTTGGACCTATAACACCTTACTAAATTTGGAAGCCCTATTTTGGGCCAATTTTTTGGGGCCTAAGGCGTAGGACTTAATAGCCTTAGGCTAGGGCCGGTACTTTGTGTGAGTTATCTATAACTAAACTAATAATTTTTTCTATCTTTTTCTTACAAAATTTTTATCTTAATCAAATGTCTGTAAAAAAATATATTTTATTTTCTATTTATTTTCTTTTACTTTCACTTTCTACCAATTTTTTTTTTTTAATTTTTTAATTTTTTTTCTTCTTCTTCTTCTTCTAATCAAACGGAGCCTTAATGATCTTTGCATAAAATCTAAAAATCAACAATTTATATTATTAATTTAATATGAATGCCCATTATTCCACTCTACATATGTGCTTGATCACACGTTATTGTAATGTCCAATCACAATCAGATTACCAACCAACTAAACAGTCAAAAGTACTACAGGAAAAAGAGGTTTAGGCGGCGTTTTTTTAATGACGCATTTTTAAACGTCACTTTTTTTTAACATTTAACGACGTTTTTTAAAACGTCGCATATTTGTTCAACAAAACGACATCGTTTAATAATAGGAGGCGTTTGAAACGCCTCCGAATGTGTTGTGCCTCACGCGCTTGGTCTCCTCTTTTCAAAGCCTAATTTTGAATCTCAGACTAAGACCCAACTTTTCGAGCTCTCTCTCTCTCTCTCTAACAAAAATGAGAAATAACTAAGTTGGAAATAAAATCTCTTAAAAATTTTAGGGTTTAATGAGGTGAACCAAGCTTTGCTGGCTAAAGTCTATTTACATCATGTCTTACTTCAATCACTTTGAGCTGTACCAATGAATAGTTCTTGTTGCATTGCCGAAGGGTACTATTTGAGCTTTAAGGTGGTTTCATAATCTCGGGTGTAGAACTTTTTCATAACCAAGATAAGAAAAGAGGGGAGGAAAAGAATATTGAAGTCTTAAGTTGCAAAGTTAGTTGAATTTTGTCAAACTTTCATATTATTGTCCATCTAAGGAAAGACAGATATTACATCTAATGTTTTTATTTTTTTTATTGCTGGTTTTTCATGAAGTAGTTTTGAATTAGGGCAGCTGGAAAAGCTTTTAATGATCTTACTATGTTAAACTTGGTATCTGTCATTGATTATTATTTGAATTTCATTCCTATCGAATTTAGAAACAACTTGCTAGGATACTGGTCTTTGTTGGCAATATCTTCTTGTTAACATATCATTCCCTTTTGGTTCTTGACAGATCTGATAGGAAGTTTCTTTATCAGATATTGGGTGAAGTTATTAATGCAGGGGCTACAACTGTCAATGTCCCTGATACTGTTGGGTATACTGTGCCTGATGAATTTGGACAATTGATTGCCGACATAAAAGCCAACACTCCTGGAATTGAAAATGTGATTATTTCGACGCACTGCCACAATGATCTTGGGCTGTCTACTGCCAACACATTAGCGGTATGTAATTATATTGGTCTTCTTGTATACATTTAAGGGCCACATAAACCAAGGTGCACTCATGTGTTAGTTCATCTAAATTTAGGGGGCATGTGCAGGCTCAAGACAAGTGGAAGTAACAATCAATGGCATTGGTGAAAGAGCTGGTAATGCTTCATTGGAGGAGGTGCGTGTTGTTTACGCGAAGTTTGATAAAAAAAAGTTGCAGCCTCTTAATTTCATGGAAGCTTATTTTTTATGTGGTTTATGGACTTCTGTTGCTCTGCATGGAGCTTTCAGACAGCTTTTATGGACCTAATGATGCAATTGCATTCTGAGCTTGATACTGATGTTCCTTCCATTGCTTCTCCTTTAGAGTAAGCAACAAGAATATTTTTAGCTCCTTTTCATTTGCTTATGGACTTTTTCTGCAAGATTTCTTTTCTCAACACTGGATTCAGTTAGTCTATGATGAGTGACTATGTTGTGCACCATCTTCACAATGATTGACACACTATGGCAGAGCCTTGTTCTCTTCTATGTACTTTTATTCACCTATAGGGAGAGCACTATTGACATATGGGGCATGGGAAGTTTGTGGACGATTGCAGTTGTTATCCTAGTTAATATGCACTTGGCAATGGACATTAAGCGGTGGTTGCTACTTACTCATTCTTTAGTTTGGGGATCAATAATCATTACTTATGCCTGTGTGGTGGTATTGGATTCTATACCCATCTTCCCCAATTACGGGTTAGTGTTTTGATTCAAATAGGACCACTGCATATTTTGTCCATTTCACAATGTGGAGCTAATATGTTTTTTTGTCTTCATCAGGACAATATACCATGAGACTTGATATTTACATGTTTATCCCTTTTATGATGAAAAGCAGAGACATATGGCATGGTTTTTCTGGACAAAGAGGCAGCGTGATGGACCTTACAATATGTGTTCACATTATATTATATAATAATATAAATAGTATAGATGTATGTATTGTAAGTTCAAGGAAACTTATACCATGAGAAATAACACACAGATTTCATGATAAAATGGGCAGTTCAGAGATCAGTTAGTCTTCCTACCACATCATGTAGCGGTAATAAATCACATGGCTCAGTTTCAGCTGGTACGTATAAGTTTTTGACTTTTTAGTAGTATTTGTATAGTATACTTCAATTGAAATCAAATGGACATGACTATCACAGTTTATTTGTTTATTTGTTTGATCAATTACAGAGAATTTTATTAATCATTAAATATGATTTTATATTATTTTTGGTGATTGATCTCCTTGTGCCATTGTGCGATGTGTTCATTGTTTTGTTCAATTACGAAGGAATCTTATCATGACAAATTGACAGCTTGTCTCAAACCACCCCCACTCCCTCTCTTACTTTTGCAACTGCTTGTCTCTTACTACATCAGCATAATTTGCCAATGCCTGAACTCTCCTCTAAAACCTCTTGATATGCTGCCACTCCTATAACATCAAAAGGATTTGACCCCTATCAAATGCATAGAAATATTACAGAAACTAGTGGGGTGGCACTCATTACATGAGTGCAAGTGCCACAAAGAACCACTAAGTTAGCCAATTTTTGAACAATAGTGCATAGAGAGAGAGAAAGAGGTGTACTAAGTAGCCTCTTAATTAGGAAAGAGAATTTTTAAAACTAACTGGGAGTTCTAGGCAGTTGTGGGGAGTTCTTTAGAATAATGTGTTTACTTGAACATTTACCCTCAAATGAATATAGAAGCAAAAGGATTTTAATAATGCATAATTTAATTTTCTTTGGATAGTTTAGGGAAATGAAAAATATACACAAAATTAGTGTTCTACTTTTATATATTAGCAAAGATGACATGCTTGACAACTGAAGTAAAAACGAAACTAAAGCTATTAAAAGTACACATGATGATAATATATATGCATCAATTATGAAGTGCACAATGCTCTAATGGAGATGCCATTAAAGTTGTTGCATGTTGACATTGCTAATATTGGTGCCAAATTTAGTACAAGTCTTGGCAGATTGTTAGATTTTGGAATTGCTATCAACGGTTAGATGCATTTTCTATTATTTATGATTACTGATATCAACTTCTCTCTCTCTCTCTCTCTCTCCCCCCCCCCCCCAAATTGTATTCATGTTTTTAAGTTCAGGGAACAACAGCGATAAATGGAAAAAGTGCATTGGAGACAATGATGGAGAGGTTGGATTACAAGTTAACAAAACTCAGATTCCGAATATAATTGCAGAGACGCAATGCATAGAGAGGGGCATCCAATTGTGGTGAACTAGGTTGATATGGTAGGACAATGATTTGTGTGAATGTGGTTATTGTGAATGAGAATAAGAATATCAAGTTGGTTCAAATGTCCAGATTTGTATTTTGGTGAACTCAGATTCCTATGCATAGAGAGGGACATCCAATTTTGGTAACTCCTTAATGTAATTCAAACGATTTGTGTGTGAATGTTTTTTTTTTTTTTTGGTGACTCCTTAATGTAATTCATTTGATAAGATTTTACTATGTGAATGGGAGTTATTATTTCATATTAGTGTTATTTTTCAGTTTTATTATAGGTTTTTTTGGGGTTCAATAACTTAAAATTAGCACAATTAAAAAAAGAAAAAAAAAGGGGCTATCACGGCGTTTCTAAAAACGTCGTTAAATAGCATCAGATATACGATGGCGTTTTAAAAACGTCGCTAAATAGCATGATGACGTCATGTTACCGTTGGCAGAACTTTTAGCGGCGTTTTTAGAAAACGCCGCCTATTGGCATATAGCGACGTTTATAAAGCGTCACAGAGTTATAGCGACGGCCGCATCTTCGACGTTTGGTGCTAAACGCCACAAAAATATTTAACGGCGTTTTAAGGACCTATTGCGGCGTTTTTTAAACGCCTCTAAAACCAGAATTTCCAGCAGTGAGTTCTGCATATACAATTGAGATTTATTCAACTATTAGTGTTAGATAGAACATAATTCTTTGACAACATCATATAAACTATGTAAGACTCCCATTAAGTAATTTTCACACTCCAAATATGATAATAATTAACATAAAACAACAATATATATCACCAAATAAATTTTGAGAACAGAGAATTCCGTGCCACCTAACAGCAACAACATCGAGCATTGTCCTCAAAAGGTCCAGAAGTTGGATCGTAGTTTGGAGCATCCTCATCTTCCAATTCTGATTCTCTAAAACTGTAAAAAAGTGCCACCACAATGTACAAACCAAGATTCACAGCAGTCAACCAAGCTAGTGTCCAATAATACTTATCAAGCCGACTATGGTTCAATGTGTCTTGAAACCAACTCTGTTTTCCTCCTCTTTCACTCACCTTCCCCGCTACATACACTGATAGAACACTCCCCATATACCCCAACCCCGTCACACCGACACCAAAATGGACCGCATAAGTCCTCATCGATGGCCCAACCTGTCAAAAATTGAGGGCATGACAAATTATTTATTTAAATAATAAATTATAAAAAGAAAAAAGAAAAAAGAAGAAGGAGGACTTATAGTGAACATGCAGGGGAGCTAAATCCATATAAAAACACGTAACACTTATTGACAGAGGCATGTAGTCACTCTGTGTTTGATGGATTTTTATTTTGAAATAAACTTGAAATTCTAACCAACCTGATCGAACAAGATGGCTTCAACACTGTTTTCAAGAATCCCATCAAGGGCACCGATGAGTACGAACTGTGGAAGCAACCAAAACACGCTCATCGGAATCCTCTCCTCAGGTTTGTCAACCAACCCATGAGTCCTCACCACATTTAGCCTTTTTGTTTCCACTTTAGCAGCAATAATGCAACATAGAATTGCAAAAACCATCGACACAGCAACACCAATGAGAGGAGCATAGTGTCGCGCCCCTGACCCGCCTAGCTTGACGGCAAGCTTGTAGTATAATTTGGCGAATTGTTGTTTGCCTTGGTCGTAGAACCAGAGAAGGATTACGATGGGGATTGAGAGTTTGCCGAGCTTGTGGGTCATGTGGTTTGCTTGCTCGATGAAGTATGTGTTGCCAATGGCAGAGACAACGCCGCAGAAAATGAAAGTGGTGCATAAAGGGATCATTCGAATGGTGAGTTTGGTTTCTTCTACCTCTGTAACTCTGCAGAGTTTCCATCTGTTTTTCTGTTGTTCTTCTAGAGGCTTTGCTGGTAATATAATTGCAGCCTTGTCTAGACACCTGCATTTCAAAAATGGATTAATTTAAGTAAAATTAGTTCACTTTCAAACATATTGTCTAAATTGTTGACGGAACCATAATAATAAAATAATTTGGCCAAATTATATCGATTTTCTTTGGACTTTGGTCCTTGTATCATTTTGATATTTGTAATTTCAATTAGCCTGATTTGATTTTGAATTTATGATTGTGTTTTGGTTTGATTCAATTGATTACAATTTTAGTTTTTTTTTTTTAATTTTTTTAATAGAAAATCTGCATATAAGCGGCATGTGTCATGTTTTTATAGACAAAAGTTATCAATTGGATCAAATTGATCCAAAATTTAAAATTAATGGTTAAAATTAAACTAATTTAAATGACATGGACCAAAATAATATAAGGGCAAATTGCAAAGATTATCGATGTAATTTACCCTAAAATAAACATATAATTTCTAAAATATGCATTTTATGTGACTTTTGCCTTCAAAATTTTTAATTTGTTAATTTGATCCTTAAACAATATGTATTATAAGAAAATATCATTTCCCCCCTCAAACTATTCAAAAATCAATTAGACCCCTGTTCTTTTATTAATATCAATTTAATACTTAAACTATTTGATTTTGAATCAATTTTATCCCCACCATCAATTGCCGCCTATAGTCAAACATAAATTGCTGATGTGGCACCGACATTTTATTTGAAATTTCATTTTATCCCCAAACTATTTTCAAAATATCAGTTAGACTCTTGAATAAAATAAAGTTTATGGGTTTAATTAATATTTTAGAGATAGTTTGGGATAAAATGAAATTTCAAATGAAATTTTAGTATTATGTGTGTAGTTCCGTTTGATTATAAAAGACAGCTAATGGTTGAGGTAAAATTAATTTAAAATCAAATAGTTTAGGTATAAAATTGATATTATTAAAAAAAATATGAGCTGAATTAATTTTTAAGTGATAATTTTGGGGAGGAACATCATATTTCCTCCATTTTTATCATCAATTCTACATATCAATGAAAAAATTGTCCAATCATTCTAATTTTTTTCAGAGATGATTTATGCCAAGAGAGCCAATAGAATGAATAACTTGAATCACCAAAGTCAGACCGGTGGGGAACTTTATGTTCGAAATATCATGGTTGAATCTTCTAATTTGATCAAGTTCAGAGATACCTTAGGTGACGTGAGTGAGGCAACAAATCAACATCATCAACACCCCTTGTTTCATAGAGCCGATCAGCCTCCTTTGGGCACTTACAAAACATCTTGGAGGTTGCAGCCACAAGCACTCTAAACACAATGGTGAGCGAGCTACCCTGCGGCTTAACACAATTGTACGAACCCGAACCACTCAAGAATACCAGTGTAGCCACCATTGTGCAAATGGCCGGTATGCCAAACCGAATCGACCATAACCTTATATATGTAATCGCAATGACAGCACCTACAGGGACAAGACTGCGATGTATGTGCCCACAAACATGGTGATGAACGTGCGCGCAGTGAAGTTGTCGAGTACATCTTCTGAGAATTGCTCGGCTATGAAAGCGCGTAGTGAAATTAAGTGACCCGAGAGTCCCAGAGCTATTAGAGCTAGTGCTGTGTAGAAGAGTATTTTCTGTCCCTCGCCAATGCATTCGGGCTCGTATAGACTGCAAGTGCCTGTGGCCTTGGCGAGGACCGGAGGGGTTGACATTGTTAGGAATCCCAAACCCTGCACACAGAGAAGTTTGTGTCTGAGAAGACAAATCTTATAGAATTGCTAGCATAGCCCATGACAATCAATAAGGAGTAATTTAAGTGTTTGGTTGATACAACACGGTGATAATAAGTTTGGTTTCAAGAAGTCTTATATTCCCTATCTAAAAAAAAAAGTCTTGTATCCGAGTCTTGTGATTTAAAATTTTAGTAACCATGATTTGGATGAGATGTACTATCATGTGATTTGGAGAACAGGCTTACTCACAAATATATTTTGAATAAATATTGGGACCCCCTTTCCCCCACCCCCTTTGACCCCCTTTCTTTTTTGATTGGTCACTTTTTCTTTTTCTTTTTCTTCTTTTCCTCCAATCACCATCCGCCACGTGTGTGTAGGGGGTGGTGAGGGTTAAAATTTGAGGGGGTCTAAATCACTGCTGATATATTTTAATGAATATGAGGTTGCAAGTTCAAAACTCACTGACAATTTTACGGGTGCACAAACTCATACCCATTAATCCTAGATTAGAGTTAGGCACAAGCTAGGATTTAGTTCGTCTCCAGGGACGTATGAAGCACGGGTGCGAATACAGATATTGATACGGGTACGATACGAGTATGCCAATAAGATAAGACCTAAAAAAAATAAAATACGGGTACGGTATGGGATACGTCAATAGTTTTTTTTATTATTTTTTTTAATTTATAGTTTGAAATTCATTTACAAATCAAAGTTCAAAACCAAAACTAAAAAGAGAAATTACAAAACCAAAAGAAAAATCATAATTCAACAATACCAATACTAAAGCAAAGTCTATAATCTAGTTTAATGCTATTAAATAGGAAAAATTATAAAACAAAGTTTCATTATTCCAAAAGCAAGCTAAGCAAAATTTAAAAACTTGAAATTTTAGTTTTCACTTCCATCAGTGTCAACATTGAATAATATATCTTTCATCTCTGACACATCAAGTAAAGGATTTACAATTTTAAGTAAATAAGAACTTTCTAATAAATTAAACGTATTCTCACCAATGTCCCATAACTTGGTGTACACCTGATATACCCATGAATTACGTGTACCCAGCTGTTAAAAAATGTATAAAAAGTATATCCTTGTGTAACTCTGTCTTCAGTCGATTCTTTTGGAGGGTAGCATTAGTCAACTTTAAGGTAATGACAAAACTATGATTGTGAAGGTAATTATAATTTCACACACTTCTCTCTATCGGTATGAGTACCAATACCCGGTATGAGTACAACAATATTTTCATAGTATTCATACTTCGTAACCAAGGACCGTATGTGGACATCCTGCAAAGTTTGCAAACCCCTCATTCATAGGACCGTTTAGGCCCTTCTTGTTTAGCTCATCAATGATGGAGCTCTTGTATATGGTCCTGCTTAAGAAGAATTGTCATGCGTTGATCGCCTCTACCCTATTTTGATTAGACTTATAAAAAAAAAGCACGACATTTTGGGAGTTGGGAAGAATAGGAGATACTCACTGCACTATAGGCAAAACTGGAGATGAGAAGCATCCAGTAGTTACCCATGAAGGCATCAACAAGGAATTGCATAGGCAAGAGCATAATTGCCATCGATCCCCAAAACACATTGATAATTGCAGCAGCATGAGTGAACAAGTTGGGGAAAGTCTATAGTACATTTTGTTCAAAAAATGTACGGTACATAAAAAATCAATGGCTAGGATTGAGCCACATCATTAAAAGTGACCTGCTAAACAGGTCACTTTTTATAGTTATGAGTTAAAATCATATTTTTTCATAACTATAATCAAATTGATCATAACTTAGTTATAACCACATCTCATAACCAACACCATTTTGTTCATAACTAATATCACATATTTCATAATCATAATCACATATCTCATAACCAACACCACTTTAAACATAACAAATATCACACATCTCATTACCATTGATCACATATCTCATAACTACTACCCACATAAATCATAACCACATTTCATAACTAGTCTCTTTGAGTCATAACCAACATCACATATCTCATAACCACTAGTCACATATCTCGTAGCCAATACCTTTTTGTCATAACCAACATCACATATCTCATAACCACTAATCACATATCTTATAATTAACCCCTTTTTACTCATAACCACACCACTTTGATCATAACCAACATCACATATCTCATAACTACTAGTTACATATCTAATAACCAACATCACATATCTCATAACCACTAGTTACATAACCAATATCTTATAACTCATAACCATTAATACATATAGCATAACCTCATCCTTTGACACCACTTTGCTCATAATCATTACCCACATATCTCATAACCACTAACACATATAGCATAACTAAACACCCTTTGATATCACTTTGCTCATAACAATTACCCACATATCTCATAACCACTAACACATATACCCACATATCTCATAACCACTAACACATATAGCATAACCAAATACCCTTTGACACCACTTTGCTCATAACCATTACCCACATATTTCATAACCACTAACACATATATCATAATCAAACACCTTTTGACACCACTTTGCTTATAACCATTACCCACATATCTCATAACTACTAACACATATAGCATAACCAAACACTCTTTGACACCACTTTACTCATAACCATTACCCACATATCTCATAACCAACATCACATATATCATAACTACTAATCACATATCTCATAACCAAACACCCTTTGACTTGTAACTATACCATTCTGCTCATAACCAAAATCGCATATCTTATAATTACTAATCATATATCTCATTACCTTTACCCACATATGTTATAACCACATCTCATAATCAGCACCCTTTGTTTCATAATCAATATCACATATATCATAACCACTAATCATATATCTCATAACCACTACCCACATATAGGGGTGTAAATTTGGCCCACGAGCTCGCGGCACACCCCAAGTCCACTCGTGTCCTAGATAGGGCCAACTAGGCTCGAGGCTAAACCCAACCTAAGATATGTGTTCTAGAGTCCGGCCCGACCCTGGTGTGTTATGGAGTGTGACCCATCTCGTGAGCTCGTCCCGAAATTTTCTTCCCCATCTGGCTCGACCTAACCCCAATGGTTCCCTACCCCCTTTGTCAGTGCAATGGTAAAAAATTTAAATCAAAACAATTTGAAAGAATCATATAACCGTTAATTCCACCAACAATCAATTTTTATTTTATTTTATTTTATTTTATATATATATATATAAATTAACTCCTCCCTTCCAAGTCCTATAAATACCACCCCTCTCACATTTTATTTCTCACAAACAAATCTGTCTCTCAAACTCTCAACTCTCTCAATTAATTTTGAAGTGTCATCCCTAAATGACAATTGCAATTGATCACCTATCTCTATTTTAGATTTATTTTTAGTCATGGTATCATCATTAAAGATAATAGAAATAATAATATACAAACGATATACTTTTTAAAATATCTATATACACTTATAGACATATATATATATATAATTTAACTAAATTTTAATAAAAAATATGCTGATAAAAATTATCTATGACGTGATTTTATTTTGTTGCACTAAATAAATTTTCTCCTAAATTTTTTTCCCAACTTTTCTTCATTTTTTTCTCCACTCAATTTTCTTTCTCTTGATTTGTCCTAGTTGTGCCTGAGCTCTCTCTATTTCTTAATCAGACTTCTCTATTTCGCTGAATCATCAAACGACCATCGTTGATAGTTCTTCCTCACTGGATTCTTCTTCTCTATACTCTTGTGTCTCTGCAATAGATCCTTGAACTCGTCACTATTTTCTTTGTCTATTTCAACACTATTCATTTTGGTGACATTTCTTTATCTAGTAAATACATTTATCTCAAAACTCTGGCTCTTTCTCATTAATATGTCATACATATACAAACCTTTGGCCGTAGTTATGATTTTATCAATTTGTACATATGTTATAGAACTGTTGGGATATTTTTTTCAATTAAATTTTTGGGATATTTACCGATAAATCCCATCCAACAGACAGTTGCACCAATTGGTCCCAACGTTGCATCTGTTGTTCTAATTAGTCCTATGGGCATTGCTTCCGACCCCCAGTGGGGGTGACCCCCAGTGGCACCCCCAGTGACGTGGCAGCGTGTGGTTGGCTGAAATCCAAAAAAAAAAAAACTATTTTTGCACCAATCAGGGATGACCCCTAGCACCCCCAGCTGGGGGGTCTAAGTCATTTTCCTTAGTCTTATTAGTGGGGAAATATCTTCCCGTTTGATCCTATTTCTCTTATTTGGTAACATTTAGTGGTCAATTATACCCTTCCTTTTCTATTAGGATGTTTTTGGTGGGATTAGTTGTGCATATTTGGCAAGTCAAAAATTGTAGTAGAAGATGTTTCCTCCATTACGTTAGGGTTTTGTGATTGTTGTGACGGGGTGTGTGGGGGGTGCTTTGTGTGCCGGACTGACGGAGAATCGGAATTCCGCTGTCGACATTCTTGGAATTCTGAAGGCATGGTTTGTTTTTGGTGATTGCGTGTTAGGATAGCTATGTTGCGTACATATGTCAGTTCAATTGTATGGCGTGCCACACCGTGGTCATTTGTCTGTGTTGGGCACATTCGTATTCAATGTTTTTATTGGGTTCATGTGTTTAAATCAGTGTGTGTGGTGCCACATTGGGGTTATTCATTTTAAATGGGTTGTTTCAGTTCAATGCAAAAAGTACAACAAGCCTTAGTGTACTTACCAATGTTGTGGCACCCAACAAACACCCTGAGCATGCCACGTGGCGAGCCATACTCCAAACCTCTAACACACGGGTTGTGGCAGGTGACCAACGCCTATTCCAAAAACATAATACAACACCAAATAACACGGACACACGCGTAGTCAACAATCTGGGTCTTTCGTGAATGTGGGCTTTATTCACAAGGATTTGCACAATTATATTCAAGCCGAGCGCAAAATAGAAATGAAGGATGGTGACGCGGAGTGTGCTTTGGCTTACTTATGTGCAAAAGCTGATGCTAACCCTTACTTCTTTTACAAGTATGACAAGGATCAAGAGAACCGGCTTGGCAAATTGTTTTGGGCAGATTCAAGGTCTCGCCTAGACTATGCTGCATTTGGTGACGTGTTGGTCTTTGATACGACTTATAAAACGAATGCATATAACAAACCTTTTGTTATTTTCGTCGGGGTCAATAACCATTTTGAAACCACCATATTTGCATGCAACTTGCTTGTTGATGAGACAATTGCAACATACACCTAGGTTTTGCAGAAGTTGTTAGAAACCATGGATAACAAAAGACCGGTGTCAGTGTTGATAGATGGGGATATGGCCATGCGTGAGGCAATACAAAAAGTCTTTCCAAATGCCAAGCATCGTCTATGTAATTGGCATATGCACAGAAATGCCAAGCGAAATGTTTGAGTTGATGGATTTGAAGGACATTTCAAGCATCTCATGGATCTTGATGCGAATGAGGTTGTATTTGAGGGAGCTTGGAGTAAGATGGTCAGAAAATATGGCCTTCAAAATAACAAGTGGGTATCAGACACCTACAACAACAAAGGCATGTGGGCTCAGTCATATTTGCGTGGTCATTTTTTTGCTGGAATGAAGAACAGTCAGCGTTGTAAGGGTATGCATGCTTTTTTCAATGAGTGCCCCAAATGAAAACTGAAACTATTCGAATTTGTTAGATGTTTTGACATGGCCCTTTATCGATTACGGAACAAAGAAGCGGATGCCGAGGCAAAAATTGACAACAGTGATCCTTGTCTTACCACAACACTTCAGCCTCTAGAGAAACATGCAGCAACCATCTTTACCAGACGTTTGTTCTTAATGTTCCGTAATGAAATAATTGAGGAAGCATTGTTGATTTTTGATGGAAGGAAAGAGGAGTTCGATCATCGCATATACAAATTTTCAAAGTACACTGAATTTGGTTCCACATGGGAAGTGTCATACCATCCCGCAACTAGCATAATGAAATGTAGTTGCAAAAAGTTTGAGTTCTTTGGACTTCCTTACAGCCACATGATTTCTGTGATGAAATGCGAACACATGACTGAAATTCTCCCAAGTTGTGTGATGTATCGTTGGACAAAGCAAGCAAGAAAGGTTGGTGAACAACATTGCCAAGCCCAATTCTCTAGCACTCTCACACAAGAGACGCGTTTTGGGGTACTTTCCTCTTCTTTTACTGAAATGTGTTACTATGCCTCACAAACATCTGAAGGATTTGAAGAGGCTAGGAATGCATTTTTCACTATGACATGTCGGATGAAGCAGCTTTGCATGGCCAAGGGAACTAATGTTGATGAAGGAAAAAGTTCACTGCCGCCAGTTGGGGTTGGGGATTCGAAAGTAGTGAACACGAAGGGGAATACTGGGGGATCCTACATAGCTAAACCTCGAAAGCCAAGGCGATGCCAGTGTTGCAGGTATACATTATATTGTGCTTTGTGTCTTAATTTTGTTATTGTGAGGTAGTGTTGACATTTTTGTTCTCTTTAATGATTGGTGATTTACTTGACAATGTAGGGTCGTCGGCCACACAAGGAGAACTTGCCCCCAAAACGATCATAAAACAGGACAAGTGGGTAGCAATTTGTTTGAGGAATAGGATGATTATGATCCAATTGGTACTCCCACCCCTTTTACACCGAAGCGTCCCATGAATAATATTAGGCCATGTAAGACCCATCCTGTGAAGAGACGACTTTTTGTCACTAATGTGGATACGTCTCCAGTGCAGTTGAGCAAGGATGTTAATGACTTGCGTAGTTGCGATGCACAAGTCGTCCAAAATTCAGCGTTCATTGATGCGGATACGTCTCTAGGTGATTACTTTTATGGCATCTTTTCAGTTCAAATTATGTTCATTTTGCTTACATTTGCTTTGCAAATTTTATGTGGCTGCTTAATTCTAATTTCTTGATATGCCAAGATAGATTTTAGCTAGAACATTTTGATGTCATAACTAATTATGATGTTTACAACTTGATTATGAAAATAAATAATTTACGAAAACAAAATGAAAAAAGAGTGTGTAATGACCAATATATCAAAATTCAATTTGTTATGATTTGAATCATAAATTTTAAGTGAACAAACCTTAACGACAATTTAATTTGTTTTTGCAGGTGTTGCTATGGGTAATAGTTGCTATGATCGAGCAGGTGATATTGGAGCTAAACTAAGATTTTTTTTAAAAAAAAAAAATTGAGGACTTAAATTTGTTAGTATTTTGTATAAATACTCTTAAACGATGGTTGATGGATATTTGTTTTGTTGTATGGACTTAAATCTGTTAGTATTTTGATGGATATTTGTTTTGTATAAATTTCTAGCAAAGGCTATGAAGCCATTTTTTTTAGTGTTTTCGCTCATTTTCGAAGCAAATGCGCAACAGCAAGTGCATATAGAAAATTGAATGCCATTATTCAATCGTCTTTTCCCATAAAATATTCTCTTGAAAATGGCCAAACCATCATTTTAGCTCTGACAATTCTTTGCACAGTAGCATTTGCCACCAAAACGTCAATTGGAACTAATTGGCAGCATGCCTTGTTATTGTCGATCTCTTGTTTACTTTTATCATCGATGTTCTATGATTCGAGAATTTTATTTTTTTCATCTTGAAGAGTTCAGTTGGTACACCCTTCTCAATCTAGGGTCTTGGCCTTTTACAGCAATGAAAAGGATAAAGAAAGGTGACAGGCCTTTTATAGCTTTTAAAATTTTTATAAATATAAATTGAAAACTAAAAACGGAATAGTTACCAAACATACCATAATATTGTAATCAAGTCACAAAGTTTTGTGATATAAAATAGAAAATACATAACTGCATCACTAATTGGCGTAACGAAATTGTTTAAAATTCTAGAAAATCACAAATGTCGTAACTAATTTCCAAAATTTCATAACATTAACCAAAAATTATGTAACTATCCACTAATTGGTGTAACAAAAACATCTAAATTTTTTAAATAATTTAATCACCAATCGGGATCTCTAATGATACAGATAAACACAGAATGTAATGACAATAATCAAATAATTTAATCCACGACTTATAGCCATGGAACAGAAAATGAGAGTTAGAGAAAATTAACCAATAGAGCGAAAGGAAAGGGAATATGAGTAAGAGAGACTGAACGGACTTGTCGTCTGTGAAAATAATGTCAAAAATGGTGTTGTTTCCGATAAGGAACATCGGAGATATCTACAGTGACAGTAAGGAATGAGAGAGATGTTTGATAGATGAAGAGAGCTGAGATAGCAAAACAGTACAACAAAATCGTAATATTCATTTTCAACAGTTCTATAAGATATGTACAAATTGATAAAATCATAACTACGGCCAAAGATTTGTATATGTATGAAAGTTTAGAGAGAATGAGAGTTTGAGAGACAAATTTGTTGTGAGAAATAAAATGTGAGAGGGGTGGTATTTATAGGACTTGGGATGGAGGAGTTAATTTATATATATATAAATAAAAATAAATAAAATTGATTGTTGGTGGAATTAACGGTTATATGACTCTTTCAAATTGTTTTGATTTAAATTTTTGAGCATTGCACTGACAATGGGGCAAGGAGCCATTGGGGTCAGGTCGAGCTAGATGGGAAAGAAAATTTCGGGGCGATCTCACGGGATGGGTCACACTCCATAACACACCAGGGTCGGGTCGGGCTCTAGAACACATAGCTCAGGGTCTTAGGTTGGTTTAGACTCAAGCCTAGTTAGGCCTACCCAAGGCACGAGCGGACTTGGGGTGTGCCGCGAGCTCATGGGCTAAATTTATACCCCTATATGTGGGTAGTGGTTCTGAGATATATGATTAGTAGTTATGATATATGTGATATTGATTATGAAACAAAGGGTGCTAGTTATGAGATGTGGTTATAATATATATGGGTAAAGGTAATGAGATATTTGATTAGTGATTACGAGATATGTGATTTTGGTTATGAGCAGAGTGGTATAGTTATAAGTCAAAGGGTGTTTGGTTATGAGATATGTGATTAGTAGTTATGATATATGTGATGTTGGTTATGAGATATGTGGGTAATGGTTATGAGTAAAGTAGTGTCAAAGGGTGTTTGGTTATGCTATATATGTTAGTGGTTATGAGATATGTGGGTAATGGTTATGAGCAAAGTGGTGTCAAATGGTGTTTGGTTATGCTATATGTGTTAGTGGTTATGAGATATGTGGCTAATGGTTACGAGCAAAGTGGTGTCAAAGGGTATTTGGTTATGCTATACATGTTAGTGGTTATGAGATATGTGGGTAATAGTTATGAGCAAAGTGGTGTCAAAAGGTGTTTCGTTATGCTATATGTGTTAGTGGTTATGAAATATGTGGGTAATGGTTATGAGTGATTATGAGATATGTGGGTAATAGTTATGAGCAAAGTGGTGTCAAAAGGTGTTTGGTTATGCTATATGTGTTTGTGGTTATGAGATATGTGGGTAATGGTTATGAGTAAAGTGGTGCCAAAGGATGTTTGGTTATGGTATATGTGTTAGTGGTTATGAGATATGTGGATAATGGTTATGAGTGGTTATGAGATATGTGGGTAATGGTTATGAGCAAAGTGGTGTCAAAGGGTATTTGGTTATGCTATATGTGTTAGTGGTTATGAGATATGTGGGTAATATTTATGAGTGGTTATGAGATATGTGAGTAATGGTTATGAGCAAAGTGGTGTCAAAGGGTATTTGGTTATGCTATATGTGTTAATAGTTATGAGATATGTAGGTAATGGTTATGAGTAAAGTGGTGTCAAAGGGTATTTGGTTATGCTATATGTGTTAGTGGTTATGAGATATGTGGGTAATGGTTATGAGCAAAGTGGTGTCAAAGGGTGTGGTTATGCTATATGTATTAATGGTTATGAGTTATGAGATATTGGTTATGTGACTAGTGGTTGTGAGATATGTGATGTTGGTTATTAGATATGTGACTAGTAGTTATGAGATATGTGATGTTGGTTATGATCAAAGCGATGTGGTTATGAGCAAAAAGGTGTTAATTATAAGATATGTGATTAGTGGTTATGAAATATGTGATATTGGTCATGACAAAAAGGTGTTGGTTACGAGATATGTAACTAGTGGTTATGAGATATGTGATGTTGGTTATGACTCAAAGGGATTGGTTATGAGATGTGGTTATGATGTATGTGGGTAGTAGTTATGAGATGTGTGATTAGTGGTTATGAGATATGTGATATTAGTTATGACAAAAAGGTGTTGGTTATGAGATATGTGACTAGTGTTTATGAGATATGTGATGTTGGTTATGACTCAAAGGGATTAGTTATGAGATGTGGTTATGAGATATGTGATCAATAGTTATGAGATATGTGATATTTGTTATGATCAAAGTGGTGTTGGTTATGAGATATGTGATTATGATTGTGAAATATGTGATGTTAGTTATGACTAAAATGGTGTTGATTATGAGATGTGATTATGAAATATGTGATAATAGTTATGAACAAAATGATGTTTGTTATGAGATGTAATTATAGCTAAGTTATGATCAATTTGATTATAGTTATGAAGAAATATGATTTTAGCTCATAACTATAAAAAGTGACCTGTTTAGCAGGTCACTTTTAATGACCTGGTTATGAAGTAATATGGTATAAGTAAATAATTGAATATAACTAAGTTATGAGTTAATATGGTGATAGTTATGACTAATATGGTATAGGTTATGATATAAAATCATATAAGTTCATAACTAAATGTATGATACACCTAAATGTACCATAGCATCATCCGTGAAGTTGAGCTTCCAAACATTTGTTAAGTATAGCATCATCATCCACATGGCGTACCCGGCTAGTAAGTCAGCCCACATCAGAACTATCATAGGAACCAACATGTTAGCACTCCATATACTACATCAAAATGGATTAAATTACTAAGGAATTCGATAAATATATACTAATTACCGAAGATTCTCACAAATGACAGCATTTTTGCGTTTAATTATGTTCTTCCTCTCGCTTTCTGTGAAAGATGAACAATAACAGTTAGACGAACACACAAAAGAATTCGTGTCAAACGTGAACGATAAATTAGCTTTAATTTAATGCTATAAATTGTTAGAAGTTTTCATAAATCAGGTGACCTCAAGCACTGTCACATAGATTAAACACAAACAAACAAACAAACCAACAAAATATGGTACTCACAATCAAATTGAATCGGCAGAGTTTGAAGTAACATTATACATCTATACATATACATAAATGAAAGAGATAATGGAGATGGAATTTCCCAAGGAGAGTGGGAGCCGCGTTGCCAACTGTTTTCCTTTGTTGACATTAACACTGCCAACTTAATTTTAAGTTTGACAAAAATAAAAAAACTTAATTTCAAGATCAAGATAAATGGGACAATTCTCTCTCTCTCTCTCTCTCTCTCTCTCTCTATATATATATATATATATATATAGGGATGGCAATGGATAACCTACCCTGTGGGTATCCATGGAGACCCAACCCAAATACATGGGTTTTCCCCTCTTTTTCTTATCCATTGGGTAGGGTAGGTGATATTCTTTAAATATCCACAGGGGATGGGTTGGGGATGGGTACCCACTAATTTCCCCATATTTTTTTTTTTTTTTTTTTTTTTTTTTTTTTTAAGATCCACAACCAAAGCTAAATATACGTCCAATCTTATTTTATTTTATTTTTAAGGTTCACAACCATTTTTTTTTTTAATTTTTAAGATTCACAACAAAAGCTAAATATACATTTAATTTTTTTCTTTTTTTTAATTTTTTTTAAGGTTCACAACCATTTTTTTTTTTTTAAGATTCACAACCAAAGCTAAATATATATTTAATTTTTTTTTATAAAGGTTCTGACTTTGTTATATAAATTTAAAGGTTCTGACTTTTTTTATAAAGGTTCTGACTTTGTTATATACTCCATGTGTGGAAACTTTATTTCCATTTATACTTTTTTTTTTAAAAAAAAAATTTAAATTCTGAAAAGAAAACAACTTCCAATCGTTTGCCATATCGCTGCAATATTTAAGGTAATTAATTGATGGTTATCAATTATACATGGAACTAAATGGTTGGAAGAGCTAAAGGTTCTGACTTTGTTATAATTTATATATTTAGTTTTGGTTGTGAATCTTTAAAAAAAAAAAAATTAAATATATATTTAGTTTTGGTTATAATTTAAATATATATATTTTAAAGAGTAGGTAACTCATCCAATATATAAATTTTTTTTTTACCAAAGCTAAATATATTTTTTTTGTTAAAAAAAAATAAAAAATAAAAAATAAAAAATTGTTAACATTAAATATATTTAAAAAGAAAGAAAAAAGATTGAAGGTATATTTAGTTTTTGTTGTGAACCTTAAAAAAAAAAAAAAAAAAAAAAAAAAAAAAAAAAAAAGTGGTTGTTAACATTAAATATAAAAAATAAAAATGGGGATTAAAGTGGGTTGGGGAAAATCCATACCCATTAAAAAATGGGGAGGGTGGTACCCATGGGGAATGGGGAATGGGGAATGGGGAAAATTTATTATAGGGGAATGGGGATGGGGAATTAATATCCACCCCATTGCCCCCCATTGCCATTCCTATATATATATATATATCTTTTGGTTTTGAAATTGGAGGATTTCCTCTAGTTCACAATCTAGATTGTAGGCTCTGTTTGGACCTGTTGAGTTCACTACGGATCCTATTTTTATAATTTATATTGTTTATTTTGTTGGACACTTCGTATATTTCATTCATACAAAAATTAAGTCAATTTGATAATTACAACTTATTTAATTTATTGCATTTATCATTTTAAAAAAAAAACTATGATTATATTTTTAAATATAAATAATTCATTTTTGAAATGAAGATTTTCATAGGATTCACATCAGGTACAAAGAATTAAATAAAGAAATACTGTGGATTTGGCATACAAAGTCAAGATTAAAATGAAAGCCGAACTAGTGCAAGTGCTATATGGACGATAAATATATATAAAAATATGATGTTTTTATTTATATATATTTATTGTTGACGAGAATCTTGGTCTGGGCTTCCTAGTGGTTCCAATTTTACGGTAGGCTGACTATGTATTCTTTATGTTTTAAGAATACAAAATAGTTGCCAGTTAACTTGTCATATAGATAAAGTCATTGACTATGTATTATTTATGTATTGCATTATTTTAGTCTTTTAAATTTTAATTTTGTGAATATTATTTTATTTTTTTTTAATAATTTGAATCAAATTGGTCTAATTTCAAAAGCTCTATGGGACATTGTGACTATGGTTCTCAAAATTTTTATTTTATCAATTTTGTATCAAAATATTGTGAGATTATTTTTGAATGGTTGGAATTTATAAGTAAAATGACAATTGGGTATGAAAAAAAATACTTCATATATAATTTTTATACATAATTTATCACGAAAATAATGTGACAGTGACATTTCTATAATTAAATGTTATTTAAACGGATAATATACTTTAAAATAATAAATATCAACAAAACTGCGTCATTCCATATTTAAATTTCACATATTTTTTCTTTTTATATATCACTAATATTAATCGGGTATTGACAAAGCTGGGAAATTAGCCTGTTTAGCCTTCTAACCTCAATTTTTTAACATTTTACCTTAACAAACATAAATATTTTGCTTTAAACTTATTTTTGATATTAATATTATTCTAAACTTACGTAGCAATTATTTTTGTTGCAATCAATTTAATTCAAGGTATTTATATGTTATATTACAATTAATTAATCTTCTATTGATGATCAGAATTTTCATGAATAGAATTGCCTAAAAACATAAAATTAAATCGATTTCTACGATTTGGTTGTGGGTACAAAACTTCAACTGTTAAGTTCTCTTTTTTGGAATTGAATAGAACGGTTCGGGTCAATTGTCTACCTCAAATTCGGTCCCACCCAATCTGTGAACATGCTTTAGGGTCATCTGGGAAGTCCACAATATATTTTTGGGGGATAAGTTTCGGCCCAAACACTAATGTAACAGACTGGACCCAAATGGGCTAACCCCTACCAGCTAGCTTAACGGGCTGCCCCGACAACAACAATTACGAAATTGTAATAATTGGGCATGTGTCCAATCCATAAGTCCAAAGTAAATCTTAATGGCTAAAAAGTAAAACCTAGGCCATTTTTTAACCATGAGTAATCGTTTGTGCCTAATCTTGTAAATAACTATGTAAGTTTTATGATAAAAATAACTTTTATTCAATATAATTAAAATATTTTCGTGGTCTCAAAAAAAAAACTAAGATATTTTCTTTTTCTCGTGGATTTAAGATTTTATTTTTCTCGTGGATTCGAGAATCTTTTTTGTCTACAAGAATGATATCTAATCTCTCGTATATTCCACACCGTCAAGTGGTATTAGAGTATGGATTCATCTAGCTCAATGATACAAGATAATGGAGAACGAACCCTATTGACGATGATTGTAGGGCAGAAGCCATATGAGATTCGATTGAGGAATATCGGCTAGAGGTGCACAAACTTCGCAATGATATTTGTAATCTACTAGCCAATTTTGGACTAATTGTCAACCAAAGGCAACCAACAGTTGATCAACAATTGCACCAGAGGATTCACCCAAGGCCAACCTATTAGCTTACATTATTTTTTAGAAATTTCATATTTTAACAGCTCAAGTAAGTTTCAAAAAGAGAATTTTCTTGATTGATTGCTTGATTTTGAATTTTTTTTTTTTGAATACATGAAGATTCATCATGAAAAGAAAGTTATATTTGCATCTTATAAACTTGATAAAATTGCATTAAAGTGATGGAATGGATTATATGATTATCGAGTTCGAGACGGTAAAAATAAAATTCGTTCATGGTTAGTAATGAAAAAAAAAATTAACAAGTAAATTTACTTTCACAATCATGAAGATATTTTGTCATATATAAATCAAGATTCTTCAATAAAGGTTGTAAAAGTTTGCGATAAAATTGTAGTTACAAAAGAAAAGATTTCCCATCCAAATATTATTTGTGGGGGGATTTTTTGTAAAACTAATGAAGAAAATACAAAGTCTAGTTCTAGCGTTGATAATATATCAACAGTTGGTAATTTGAATGCTGGAGATAAAGTTTTACAAACAAATCATAAAAATACTTAAAGAAGAAGGAGATTTGATTGAGCATTGTAACAAAGATCAAATAGAAAAAGAGATAATACAGCCACTGTGTGCAACAAAAAAATTGGTTAATGCTACACTTGATGCTCCAAGGTTGATAATTGTAAGATTAATTGAATCTAGGATGGTGCAAAATCAAGAAAGCGTGCAAGTTCTATATAAAGTAAATTTTGTTGATTTTTTCTTGATGTGGAACAATTTTATTTGATTTTTAATGCTTGTCTAATTGATCTTGTTAGCTAGTTGAAGCATACTATTAGCCCCAAGGTTATTCAAACTTGAATTTTTATTGATTTTGATTAGTGACAAATATTCTATTCTTTTGATTATTTGAAGTTTTTAAATTAATATCTGTGCTTCATGATTCTAAATGTTTTGTGACTCTAGGGTATTATGTTTCAATAACTTTTGGGATATCAAAAATATGAGCATTAGCTCTTGGTTGCAAAACTCTATCTTTGTCTAACACAAGTCTAACGGTCGACACCAAAAGAGCAAGGGTCGACACTAGAATAATCCTCAAAAGCGATAAGTGTTCCAGAACAAAGGATCGACACCAGAAAAGCAAGGGTCGACACCAGAAAGAAGTTGGAAAAATAACTAAGTGTTCCAGAACAAAGGGTTGACACCAGAAAGGCAAGGGTCGACACCAAAGAGAAGCTGGAAAAATGACTAAGTGTTCCAGATGCAGGGGTCGACACCAACAGCAGCAAGGGTTGACACCAAAAAGCAGTATACACTTCAGCCACAAGGGTTGACACCAAATGAGATAATGGTCCACACTAGGAACACCTGTAAATCAACTTAGGAAATAAAAGACAGAGCAAATGGTCGACACCCAATCTGCAGGGGTCGACACCTTTATGTCTAGGTTGCAAAAAACCTAGCCGCCATCTTCCAACTCAAAGAGGGTCTTTGTGACATCATCATCAAACAAATTCTATTTTAATCAAAAGAGACTTTGGGACATCAATCTCTGACTCAGTGGAGGAAACATTCTCCACCCACACCACTCCCAAAATCAGAGAAAGCAAAAAGCTTTAGGACAACATCATCTCCTCCACTAAGGTTTGAATCTCAAGTATGAACACCACATCTTTTGAGGAAGCTCCACCTCCCACAATCAGAAGACAGCCTATACCACCCAAGCTCCACTTGCAACAGCTAGAAACTTTCTCCTTGACCAGGTCCAACGGCTAGAAGACCCACGTGGGTGTGTTTCTACTTCAAGTGATAAGTCGGATGGAGGCTATAAAGCTGGATCTTTCCCAGATCTGAACAACAACGTGAAACTCACTGCAATATACTAAGTATACAGAGCATCATTTTCAATCTCTGAGATTCCATTTTTGTTCTCCCATTTTCAGATCTAAAATAGTCCAAAATTTACTTGTGAGCTTACATTTTCATAATCCATCTTTTGCGAGATAGTAATTGTCAAAGAGGATAGCTGAACCTCTTCTTCTAGGTTCTTAGCTTCTGAGTGAAACGCTTATAAAGTGAGGCATTTTGTTGAGTGAGATCCTCAACAGATTGAAGTAAGCCATTTTGTAAAAAAACCACAAGTTGGGAAAAGCTTAGTGGTGCATCAATTCATAGTGAAGAAATTCTCAAGGAGGACTCTTGAGGAGTAGACGTAGGCCGGAGAGTCGAACCACTATAAATTTTTGTGTTAAGTTCTTCTTTCCTTTCATTTTATTTTTTGTTAATCTATTGATTATCTGCTGCATATAATTACTTAAGATCTTTGAACCTTATTTTTTGACCAAAGTTTTTAGTAACCCAATTCACCCCCTCTCTTGGGTTGCTTTCCTGTTTAACACATACATAGAAGAATTTTTAGAAAGTAGACTTTTCTACATACAGTGCTTGTTTGGCACAACTTATAAGTTGTTTATTTCAGCTTTTAACTTAATTTAGGCTATAAATATGTGTTTGGCGCAACTTAAATTATCAAATTATAACTTATTTCTAATTTATTTTCAGCTTCGGGGGCAAATAGCTCGGGGGATGCTTATTCAAACAACTTATGTACGCAGCTGGGTTGGAGGGGCTGAAAATGACTTAAATGCCCCTCCAAAACTTGAAAAATTATGAAATTGCCATTATGTAAACCCTCTTCTATTGCCCTAGCACGCTTCTCTTCCTTACACTCTCCTCTTCTCTTCTGCTTTCCTATCTGGCGACCAACGACAAGAACTTCGCCACATTTGGAAGATCGTAGCCGATTGAACTCATTGGTTCATTTAGTAAGGCACATGTTAATAAATACACATGAATTCATATCTGCATTTGATGATAAATAAAACTAGATTAGAAATTGGTTCATTTAAAAACTTTTTTCATTGTGCAATTCAAAGATGAAGTTTGTGGCTATCATGGACTATCTACACCCATCAGTGCAAAATTACATGTTTATGAGTTCATTTTGGGTCAGATTACGATAGGCTAAAGTTCTCAAACATTTTTATTTTTTTATTTTTTATATTTGATTGTGAAATATAGAGTTGGAAGTTCATTATATTTGACACACTACTTGCCTCTTATATGAGTTTCAATCTTGGTCTACCTTCGCTGTAAACTCAATTCAGAAAATCTCTTATTCTCTTTGCTGTTCTCACTTACGGATAGAATGAAAGTTTTAGCTAGCATTTGGATTTTGGATTTAAATGGGTGGTTTTGTCTTCCCAATTCAAATTCATTCTTATTTATGGCACGGATGTGGGCTTTTCTTAACTTAAGGATGGTTTGAATCAGTAAAAATTGTGGATCTTGAATAAGAGTTGCATTTATCTTTGTTGGAATTAGGTTTTTAAATTCTAAAAAATCTAATCTGTGTTTTCAAGACACATTTTTGAGGTGTCATTTGTTATCTTTAATAGGACATTCATGGTTCTTTATTTTTGCCATAGGAAGTTACTGTGAAATGGGAGTTTGGGTAATGTGGTGATGTAATGATGGTAATCTTGCTTGCATTTTAAGGTGTATTATGTCTAATATGTGTGTCATGGGGTTTGGGATTATGTTGGTTCACATTTTCACATTTTTTTAAAACTCCCTGACAGATTTTTAGTTAAAGAGGGTTGGGTAAATATATATATATATATATTTGAAGTTTTTTTGAGTCACTTGAAACTTCCACTGCCATCGTATTGTAACACATTTATTAACAGCAATTTAGGGTCATGAATCTCAGTTCTTTTGGAAATCTTTCAAGTGTAATCTGTCATGGGGTTTGGGATGTGTTTGATCGTGCAGATACTCGATCGTTTATTTCATTCTCTGTAATTGCAAAACAACAGAATAGGAAGCTGATTTATTAAATTTAGAGAAAGAAGCCAATACTATTTGGGACTTTGATTTCCCTATCACCAAACATGCTCTCTACTGTACGCTAGTTATGCTGTTTGTTTGATTGTCTTGATGGGAATTTAAGACCAAAGTGCACAATAGTGTCAAGAATTAAAGACAATGGTCATGTATAACATCTTTATTAAACTATGCTGTTTGTTCTGGTATAATGAATATGGACTTTAGTTAGTTCATTGGTGATATGAATTCCTGTCTCATTTCAAACTATTGATTTGTTCAAAATATCACTACCTAAACATTGACTGTAGTGATATTTTGAACAAATCTGGTATGATAATGAATTAATGTTTAGGTATGATAATGAAATAATGTTTAGTTCATAAAAGTTGAATGAGAAAATGACCAAATGAAATGTATTATACAATTCATTTCCCAATCAATTTTAGAGGATTTGGATTCAATTCTTCCTAATTAATGCAAAGGCATGTCATCCTCTAGTAACTATTCTTCCAGTGCTAAGACCTTGGACTTGAGATATGAGGCTTTGAAATGTGATTGTGGTATAAGAGCTGCCATAAGGGTTACCGAGTCTGACAAGCCATCAAAAGAGAGACTATATGTCATTTGTGAGAAGAGAAATTGTCAATTTTGGAGGTGATGTACCCCAAAATCTGTGACGATGGTAAAGAGGCAGAGGAACGAGACAAATCTTTATCAAAATCAAAACATCGAGACTGTAGGACTAAAAGTCAAGAACCAAATGCTTGAGCAATCCTTAACATTCATGAAGCAGCTTGTTACTCACAATGTGTATTGTTCTGTCAGTTGCCTTACTCTTTAAATGATTGTAAGTGGCTTTTAGATCAGGTGTTTTTGTGCTTAGTTGTGTACCCAATGAATGTTAATATGTTTATCCTAGTTGCCATGTATGATTATTTTGTACTAATCTTATGTTTTAATGCAAGCAATGATGATTGAGTATGCGTTAAATAATTTTTTTTTTCCTTTCAAAGAATGAGAACGCAAGAGGAAACACAATCTAAAAATAGGAAGAACAAGGGAAAATCCTTTCAAGTACCATCTGCGAAGGCTTATTGGGATGCAAAATCAAATGAAATTTTTATGAAGCTTTGTGTTGAGCAAGTGAAGGCCGGACAGAGACCTGGTACATACTTAGATAGGGTCGGATGGGAAAATGTGATAACTAAGTTTAAAACTATTACTGGAAAAGCATACCAACGAATACAAATGAAAAACTATTGAGATGTGTTGAAAAAAGATTGGCTTTTGTGGAATAATCTGTGAAGGGGTGAGACAGGCTTAGGCCATGATACATTGACTGGAGCTATATCTGCATCTGATAAGTGGTGGACCAACAAATTGGAGGTAAGTGAATTGCTGAAGATGAACATATTCTGTTTGTTTTTTTGTTTAAATAGACCAAATTTTGCTACTTGAAATTGTTAAATTTTCCTTTATAATTGTTGCAGAGGTATCCTGATGCAGCTAAATTTTGACGTATGCCGTTGCAATTCACTAAAGACTTAGACATACTCTTCTCAGATGCAGCTACTACAGGAGAATGGGCATACACCCCTAGCTCAGGGGTTATGCCTCACATTGATGAGACTTTGGAGGAATTTCATACCACACATGATGCTGAATTTCATGATGATGTTGATTTGGAGGTGGTTCATCCTTTCGAGTTAAACAAAAAACGACCATCAAACACTGATGGTTCATCAAACAAGAGCAAGACAAAGAAGAAATTTTCTGGTGCAGCTCTACTTAACAAGACACTTGAACGTATAGTCAACGTAGTTGAGTCATCTTCAGTAACTTCAACACAAACCTCATCAAGATATCCTTCAATTGCAGAATGTTTGGCAAAGTTAGAAAGCATCCCTGGTGTGTCCCCAGATGATGAGCTGTATGTATGGGTTGCCAGATTTTTCTTAAGAGACAAGCGTCGTGAGTGGTTCATGACACTTCCTACGGATGAAGTTCGGCTGCGGTTTCTAAAGTTGGAGATTGAGACGGAGAAAACCACCACAGGTTATCGCGGCTAATTGTTTATGAAGTTGGATATTTCTAAATTTCCTAATTATTTCATGTTTAAGACCTTCATTAAGACTGTTATTATTAATTGTGGACTGTTATGTTGGACTCATTATTTTTTTCTTTATTCATATTATGTATGAGTATGTTGGACTTTTATGTTGGACACATTATTTGGACTTTTATTAATATTCTGTTGGACTTTTATTATGTTAGACTTTGCTAGTTGAATGGTTGAATGGTTAGTGGGTAGGTGGCATTTATTCTCATATGCAATTTTTTTTTTAGGTGGATGTCATTTGAATGGTAGGTGGCATTTATTTCAATCTTGAAGATGAATGGTAGGTGAATGGTTAAGACTTTTATATATATGTAGATGTGTTGGTCTTTTGCTGAGACAAATTAGGATATTTCGGCTCTTTTTTGTTGTGTTGTTCTTCTAATTTGGGCCCTCAGGCATTTTGGTATTTTTTTATTCAACTTTGTCGTTTTGGTAACTCTTTACTTTTTTAGCATGTTGTTTCTTAATGTTGGCACTATGTAATTAGACCTAATTATTCTAATACTTTATGTAATGCTAAATTTCACTTCTACTAGTTGTTTACTTGTGTTGATACTTGTATTGCTATGCATATAGTCTTTTATGGTAATATGATGGTACAAGGATTCACTATGCCTCTAAATTTATATTGCTAGCAGCCTAGAAATTAATTTATGCTTCATGATCTTCATATCATCTAATTCACATATTAGAAGTGTTGACACACACATTTTATGATCCCAATGAGTTGGATTGGATATGTGGTGAGTGATTTTAGAAATAAAATCCGTTTTATTTGAAGGATCACTGATTGTACCATTTTATGATTGAAGATATTAATTTAAAACCAATTTAGTAATTAGTTATATAGATAGATCAAACAGGAAATCAAGTACACAAGAGAAATGATTTATAGTGGAGAAACCCTTCCAACCTAGAATGCTCTTTACTAGTTGTAGACACCCCATTTTTGACCGACCTTAAGACTCAGACGTCATCGATTGAGTGCTCGGTGATAGCGCATGTTGTACTCGTTCCAAGTTTCCAGAGTTTTAGCCGAGTGCCTTGCCCCCAGGCCTCTGAACTCTTTGTGCTTCGGCTCAGTTTGCGGACCAAGTCTGGTTTTCCTTGCTTGTGGGAGAAAGAGGTCTTGTAGACCACTCTTTTGTGGTCGTAGACCACTTTTTGTGGTCGTAGGCCACTTTTCCCATTTGGAAACTAGTTTCCGATTTTCGGAGCCTTTGGCCGCGCACCTTGTCTCGGGACCGCTTAACATTCTCCGTTTGGCATGGTTTGTGAACCACACCTTGTTTCCTTGGCCTAGAGGGCCACTGTGGTTTGGGAGACCACTTTTGTGGTCGTAAACCACTTTTGGTGCTTGTCAGCTAGTTTTCGAGGCTCCCTGCTACACGTTTTGCCTCCCGAACTTTCGTCTTGCATCTGTTTTGGTTTGTTTTGGTACAAACCTTGTTTTCCTTGTTTGGAAGGTGGTACAAAGGTGGGACACCAGTATTTCCCCTTGGATACCACTTTTCCTCCTGCCAGCCAGTTTTCTGGTCTGACAACTGGTCTCTCTGATCTTGGGACCATCAAAAGTGATCGGCCACCACACCATTTATTTGTTTTCATCCTCTGGACTCTCTCCTACCTTGGCCAACCAGTTGTTGTTCTAGGAGACCACTTGAAGTGGCTGGCTGACCAGAAAAAGTAGCTGGCCGGCTGCTTTTTGGCACCTTTTTGGAGATATTTTCCTCTAGCTGGAACAGCTGGAGGGCACCAGAGCCATCCTCCATACACGTGTATGGAGGGATTGCCTTGGCCCTTAGCTTCTTGGAGAAGCTTTGCCTCTTTGTTTCTATAAGAGGGAGGCTCCTCCTCCCTCCTCTAGGTTCAGAAAAATGGCCTTAAGACATATAGATATAGTTTTGTATCTATCTTGCCCTTTACTTCATTTTTGTGCTTCATAAGTGTAGATTTGTCATACTTTTGTACACAAACACACACTCAAACACCTTGCTTGTGTTGCTGAGGCCTCTTGAGGTTGTTCTTGATGTTCTTGGGCTGGTTTGAGCTCAAAGAGGTTGTTGGAGTTTCAGAAGTAAAAAAGGTCTTCAAGGGTGAGTCTTTAACCCTTAAATCTCCCATTCTTGCATAAGCTTTTAGTCCTTCTTGCATAATTTTTTAAGTTTAACTCTTAATTGGAAAAAGTTCTGTTTTTGTGTGCTTAAAAAGTTTGTTTAAGGTTACTTTTTCGTTGGGGGTGATCTACCTCCCTCTTAGGCCTTGTTAGGCCTTATTTTGAGTCATCCCTTAAGGCTCTTGTTGTTTCCTTCGCATGACCTTTCTACCACTGAAATCTAGAGGATTTTCAATGGTGGAAAGGTGGTTTTGGAGTCCTAAATAGGAGAGGGTCATCCCCTCTCCTTATGTCTTGTTTACTTGCTTCATGTGCCTCATGTTTGAGCATGTGTTTTAAGCTTGTGTTGGCTTCTTCTTAGCATGTATTTGTGGTTATTTTGCTGAGGCTTACCACTTTTTTTGCTTGGTTTAGTCATCCCTTGCATGCATAATACACTTGTAGTGTAAATCATACACACTAGCTTTGTATGCTTCATGAAGTAGCATGTTATTCTAGCTTATGTTTAGTCCATTTCAGTTTGTTCTTGGGCTTGTTTTGCCATGTCATACCTCTGTTAGGGTTTGGTTTGGTCACCCTTTGCATGCTTCATGCACTTGTAGTGCATTTCCATGAATTAGCCTAACATGCATCATGTTGTAACATGTCATCATAGCATGCTTTTGGCTTAACTGAAAGAAGCTTTTGTCCATGTTTTAACATGCTTTATCTCTGATTTTGGTTGTTTTGACCATGCATGACTTCCTTTGTATAGCCATGGTTCAATCTAGCTTGTTAGCTTTGTGCCCCAAGTCCACTAGCATGCTTTACTTGGACTATTTGGATGATTTGGCATCATTTATTATGTGATTTCAGTCCATGTTTCATGCTCATGCACTTGTATTCATCACTCATTCAATGCGTTGGAGGGTTTGCCCCTTTATGCCTTAACATGAACCATTGCCTATGCCTTCATGCCTTAGCTTGCGAGCCATCATTTCAGTGCTTACTTGGGGTTATTTTGCCATGATATAACTCTGATTTTTGTTGCTTAAGTCATTCCATGCTTGGTCTTAATAGGTGTAATGTAATCCACCTTATTTGCCTTGTATGCATCATGCCTTATGCCCCTCATGCTAGCTTGTTTTGGCTTCCTTCCATGTATGTTGTAGTGTCATTTTGACATGTTCTAGGACTATTTTGGGTTGCCTTTGCCATATCCTTCATGCTTTGTATAGCTGTAGTGCAATTGGCCTTACTAGCTTTGTGTTTTGTTGGCTCATGCATGCTATCTTTGAGCTATTTAGATGATTTGGCATCATTTAATACTTCATTTCAGAGCTTATAGCATGCTTATATTCCCACTTCTTTCATGCTTTGAATGCCTTTAAGTGTTGTGCATTGTTGCCTTACTTGAAGCCTAGCATGTATGCCATCTTACCTAAGCCTTTGAGCTTCCATCTTAGCATGTTTTGGTCATTGTTTTGACCTATTTTAGCTCTGTCCATGGTTGGTTCATGCACTTGTGCCACGTATTGCATGCCTCATTTGTAGTCTTCTTTACTAGCTTCATGCCTTAAGGACTCTTGCGTGCCTTGTTTACTTTGTTTAAATGATTTGGCATCATTTCTTACTTAATTTCAGTGCATTTAGTGTTGTTACACTTCTGTGTTTATCACTCCTTGAGCACTCTTGAGAGGTGTGCTCTTTGGCCTAGTTGGTTGGCCAATGCATTGTGCATGCTTGCCTTCCCTTTTTGTGCCTTTGTTTCATCATTATAGCCACTAATTTGGGCATGGCTGAGGCCTATCCATTTTGGTTTAAGTCCATTGTGCATTGTGTATGCCATGTAGTTCATAGCATTGAGTATGCCATGTTGTTCGCATGATTAATTTAGTATTGTGTATGGCATGTTCATTGCATTGTGTATGCTAATTACCATTTGCATTGCGTATGCGAGTTGTCATGAGCATTGTGCATGCCATGTAGTTCATAGCATTGTATATGCTAGTATGCTAATTGCATGTTTGCACATTTGTCCCTTGCATGTTTGCATGCTTAAGTTGCATTGCATTGAGTTGCATGGTTGAGTCACATTGTGCATGCCATGCTTGTGTTGCATTGTGTTTGGAATAGGTGTTAGTCCAAACACGGGAAAAGAGGGACATTTCATACTTCAAGTGATGAAACGTGCCTCGATTCCCGGTCGCCGACGATCTTGATCATACATGATAGAGTTTTAGGCTTTATGTGTTTACTTGTGCATTCATTTTACATTAAATTGTGCAATTTGACTTCTCGGCCATCATGCATTGAAATGCGCGATTGGTGGCCCGAGAGTCAAGAACCACACTCCCTTGAGTTCATGACATGATAGGGAGGGTGGTTGTGCACACATATCTTGCAAATACATTGCCATGCCATTTCTTGCTCTCTGTTGCATCAAACTAGAATTCAGCAGCAACAACTGGTAGGCTAGCCAAAAAAACTAGCTGGCCGACCACTTTTTCTAGCTTTGAACAAAGAAAGTGGTCGGCAGGGGCTTCAGAGACCAAAACTGGTCGGCCACCCTCCCACAGGATTCCCGAGGTAAAGTTTCAGCTTTCTGGAGCTTGGTGCGAGTTTCTGAGGACAAATGGAAACAGAGGCAAATCGGGGCATCGCATTGGATTTCTGAACGAGGTGATCAGGCATTCAGTCTTCTCCCTCTGAGAACCTCCTGCTTTATTGCTTTCCTTAGCTGCCATGCTTAGGTAGCTAGTTTATGCTTTGGGTTATGTACTTTAATAGTTAATGCGTTTAGCTATTTCAATTTGTTTTGTAATAGTTAGTTAACTAGGATTAGTTAATTAGCTTATTTATTGTGACGTAATAATTAGTTTAATTAGCTTAGATTAGCTAGTTGGCTTCTTATTCGGTCCCTCCATCGAGAGGGCGTATTGTTGTAATAATCGTGAGTGTGTGTGATGCATGTCTTCAAACCCCCATTTCTTTCTCCCTTTTACTTAACAGCTTACGATGGTTAATTTTAGGGCATATTTCATTTAGCACACCTTATGCTTGCATATGTGCATCCCTTCATCTGTATTGCATGCACCGGGCTCGGCGCATCATACTTACCTGCATTGTATTCCAATTTCAAGTTGAATACATGTATCAAGTTGCATTTCACATGACATTCTAGGTAGCCGATCCTGTCTTAATTGCATTCTCGCATGTGTTGCATTAGCCATCTTAAACATGAACTAGGATCATGCATGATTTTTAACTAGTTCTTTGTTTTGGCTCGGAGTACACTGTGAGTGTTTATGTTTTAGCATACTACATGTGTGTTAATGTTGCCATGAAAGCATGCTTGCCATGAGGCTAACTGCTTAGTTGATTAACTGTCTGAATGCCTGTGGGTGAATGTTGGATTACTTGAATTGGAACAAATCATTGAATAACGGATTTAGCTTACTTCCGAGTTGCAAACTTCAAACCTTTTTTCAAACGAACATGCAATGTTTTGTTCCAAATTAGGCAATCTAGTCTATACTTGTATGCTGTGTGCATCACGTAGTAAAGATTAGCTAATTAACCGGAATAAGAGCACATGTGTTTTCAAAAACAAAATATCATGCTTAGTACAGACCGATCTTTGATTGGGCGAGCGGGGGTGCTCATTGCATGACCTTCCCCTCTCGTACCCAAGTTCCCGAGCCGAGGCAACTTTGGTGATGACGAACACGTGGCCTTAGGCATAAGTCAGGGTTTCCTAAATTCTCCCAAAATAAAATATTTAGGTGACAACTCTGTATCTGGTAAAGCAGTCCATGTTTGGCATTTCTTTCTAAAAATTAGTTTTCCAAAACGACTTGCCGGATTTGGACTCTTTGGTGATTTATCGATCTTATATCGTACATTGTAAGATTAGATTCAGAACCGTGACATTGAGTCCGAACTGTAGTAGCTCGGAACAAAACGAGATCTGGCGCCAATCGCGCGCGCAGATGTCGGGGAGTTCCTCGGAGCGCGTCTACAGTTTCTAGCGACTCTGCTGGGGACTTAGAGAACTTGACTCGAACTTATGATAGCTTGTTTTGACTACACTTATGTGTTTCTTTGCATTGCATTTGCATTGGTGCGCCTAAGTCACCGTGTTCGCCGTCTGTTATTCCTGAATGGTTATCCTGAGGCTGTGTGCCATAAGGTTGACCGGTTACAGGCTCTACCACGATGGGAACACAAACCCCGGTTGTTACCAGGGCACCCTTTTTGACCATTCGACCTAGTGCATATTCGGAATCCATAGTGACTTTTCCAAACTAGGACAGGTTGCTTACCCAGTTGTAGGTTGTTTGAAAACGCTGCGTGCGTAGTAAAACCCTAGTTCCTGACAAAATAGGACAGGGAAACCCTACCCCAACATAGGGGTGTTTTCGCTCTCATTGGCTTGTTATGTGCTTTTAGAGTGTGCCTCTACAGGAAATGCATGTAACAGTTTTCAAGTTTGGGTATCAGGCCTGAGGGCATCAGTATTTGAGAATCAGTTTTGCCTGAGGGTATCAGATTCAATTTTGGGGCAGTAATTTGGGGAATAGTGATCGGTGATTGAGAACAGTTATTCCAGCTCGTCTTTTCCAACTGTGTGTTGTCTTTAATTTATCTAGCTCATAACATAGCACACTGCACGTTCGGGTTGTTTGTTTATTTATTATGCTTTATTTATCTTTTTGCAAGGTAGTTTAGCACAATTGCATCCGACCAAGCAGGTATTCCCCGAGCACTCTGGGTTAGAGGTCGAAGACTTAATCGATCCAGGGATCTGATAGACGGGCAAGCAGTGTTTCTTTCTTTACCCCCGGTTGCTAGGCGGAGGTCAAGAAGGCGTAGTGTATCAGTACAGAGGTTGTCAGATCAGCGGTCCGTGAACAGCCAGGCCGAGGTCTCAGTTTCTACTGCAGAGTCAGCTATACCGGTTGTTCAGTTAGATCATGACAATATGGCAGGCATGGAAGAGATGATACGTCAGCTCTAGGAAAGTATGGAAACCATGCAGCGGGATGCCGCCCACCAGGCAGAAGTGGCTGCGCGTCAAGCAGAAGTAGTAACCCAACAGACAGAGTTAATTGCCAGACTACAGCAGTAAACCGGAGCATCTGCTTTGCACACACCTCCTCCCCTACCCAGAGTTCCTATACTTGGGGAGAAGCCAAATTTCCAGGAAAATACGGACATTCCAACGGGGCCAACTCCGACCCCAATCCTACCCCAGCTATCTAAAGCGCCCACCAACTTAGTGGATTCATCGTTTGAGTTTGAAGTGGATCCGACGGCATTAAAAGTAAGCAAACTAGAAAAGCTTTTCAAGAAGTTCCAAGGTGTGAAATCCATCCAGATATAGATGATGGATATACCGACTCAGCCGTGACGCTGTCAGACCGGTTTAAAATGCTGCACATCGACCGTTTTGATGGATCTAGAGATCCTATGGTGCACCTGTGGCTGTTTTCAGACATCTTAAGGCCAATGGGCCTTTCCAGATTACAAAAGCTTTCTCTGTTTGGCCGAACCCTGTCGTGTGTAGCGGCCATTTGGTATGCCAAACTAGAAGACTCCATTAAAAGAAATTGGGAGGAGATGGCTGAGGCCTTCATAGCTCAATACTCCTATAATACACAGATCGAGGTCACAACTCGTGATCTCGAGACCACTAGGCAAGAACCGAAGGAGAGCTTCTTCGATTTCGTGACCCGCTGGAGGGCTAAAGCTTCGATGATGACCATCAGGCCCGTTGACAAAGATCTGATTCGGATGGTTGTGCACAACCTCCAGCCCATGCTCATGCAAAAAATGATCGTTCTCCCCCTCCCTACCTTTACAGAGTTACATGAGATTGTGGTGCAGATCGAGGATGCAATGAAACAAGGTCTGATTGACCCTGAAAGAGAGCAGCCCAGGAGGACGTTCAACCGCAGTACAAATGCAGGCACAAGCAGTGCTGCAGCTGCTAGATCTTCAGATGTAGGAATGGTCACCACCACCCCTCCAAAACCCTTGCAGCTACACCCTTTACCGGTGTGTCTAGAAGTAGCTCGCAAACAGCCAGATATGCCTCTAGAGGCCAAAGAACCTTTACCCTACTATACATGCCTTTGTCCAAGGCTTTTGGGATTTTGATCAAGAAAGGGCACTTGAAACCCCTAGAGCCACGACCCTTACCAGAAAAACTTCCTCTTTCCCATAACCCGGTGAAGTATTGCGCCTATCACCAACAGCATGGTCACGAAACTGACCAGTGCTTTTGATTGCGTCATGAGATTTAGGATCTCATTGACAACAGGGTGATTATGTCTTCAAAGAAACCAAATGTCACAACCAATCCTCTCCCACCACATAACCAAGTTCCACTTCCCAAATGCATCAACCTAATCCAAACTGGGGTTGTATTATACGACCCTAGCATATATATCACCTCTTCCCACCTACCCAAGCCGGAGGTGTTCATTCCTAACGGCACTGACTTGTGCATGTTGGACATCTCCCAAACCCAACCAGAACCGGTGGTGGTGACTACCAAAGATAGAGCAGGGATCATTTTGGGAGCAAAGAGGAATTAGGATTCAGAGCCTGAGGGATCTGTGGGTTTTGAGTACAACCCAAGCGGTTATATCACACCAACGGATCAGCCTAAGCCAAGGGTGGAACTTCCAGTGGCGGTAGAGATCTGTGTAGCTCGAAAGGATGGACCTAATCAAGGGCTAGATGACCTGGCAGAACTAAAGGAGGACATTACAAATCTGCAATTCTTTGAAGAATAGGATTCAGCAGACGTGACCGTCAACTGGTTCGACATAGAAGGGCCAGCAGAGGTTACTGGATGGCTTAGCGATGAGTCCGATGTTGTTGAGCAGTCTCATTCAGAACAAGGTCCGTTAGACATGAGGACATCGGTAGTGGCCGAGGAATAGAGGAAACCGCCGGAGAGCACCGGTGTTAAGAATTTTGCTCAGGATCAGAAGAGTTTGAGAACAGAGGATGCTGAGCAGCATGCTGCACTGAAACAGTTTGAGCAAGAGAAGATCAAAGATCTAGAGAGGGTTAGAAAGGCCAAAGCCCCTGTGGGGACTAAATGTGCTGTGAGCACGGGAACAGGATGTGTTTTGCGCACATGAATAGTTGTAACAGAACCTGATAGTTTCTTGTCGATGGCCGACGGAATGTGGTGGGAAGACGACGACCTATGTCTTGCCCATACAAACGAAGATTGGGGAAGCAACTGGCCAGATGATACTTGGTATATTAGAGAGGTGGATCACATGACCAGGAGCGGGTGGTACTTCAAGCCCCCATACCTAGATCAACTAGAGACGTTTGGAAAGGACAGAGAGGCAGAGAAGCAGAAAGAAAAGTTACTCGAAGAAGAGGTTGTGTTGAAACAGCTGAAGAAGATACAAGCAGACATCTCCATCTGGGGACTGTTTATGGCCTCAAAAGTTCATAGGCAGGCTATCCTTTCTGCGATGGACAAAGCCAAGCTTTCAATCGACACCACGCCTGAACAGCTGGTAGGGTTGGTTTTTCCGGGATGGGCTTCCCCGACGCTAACCTTCACTGACAAGGAGCTGCCGCCTGAGGGCATAAATAATAACAAACCTCTCTATATCTCTGTAGAGTGTAGAGACAAATGGATACCAGTAGTTCTTGTCGACACATGATCTGCTATCAACGTATGTCCGTCAAGGACAGCATATGCAATCGGGTTGAAGCCCGCGGACTTTGTACCCACTGCCCAGGTGATTCGGGCATATGACAATACCAGCAGAGAAGTAATGGGGACTGTGCAGGTTCAGACTCAGGTTGGTCTAGGACATCAGGATATTGACTTTCATGTCTTGGATGTTCCCGCGACCTTCAATCTACTCTTGGGCAGCCATGGCTGCACCAGGTAAAAGCAGTCTCTTCCACCCTGCATCAGATGCTGAAATACTCCCACGGGAAGGGGGTGGCTATTATTTTTGGGAATTCATCAATCCATCCACCGCCTGAGGTGTCTACACCGGTTCTGGAGATCAAACATGGCACGAAGGATGTGTTTTTGTCGGGATTTACCCTAGCTAAGGCTCAGGTTATACAGAATATATTAGCTATTGACGAGGGGTTATATGTTAGTGCACAGTCTGTGTACCTCATGAACAAACTCCAATACATCCCCGGGATGGGATTAGGGTGCAGTGGCTGAAAAGGTGTTGTAGCATTAGCCGAAATGCCGCATAACCCGCATACCTTTGGCTTAGGTTACCTGCCTACCAAAGAGGACTAGGTGAAGAAAGGCAAGGAGATGGTCGGAAGGGCCAGAGCAAAGCAGACCGGGCAACATTATGAGTTGGTGCACCGGCCCATTCAGGGTACCCTGAACGGACGCTTTGTTCGGGAGGGGGAAGACTTCGCATTCTGCGGCTTCATAGAGCTATGGCTAAACACAGAGAGGCGGCGGTTGCCGGTGTTTGAGATATTCTTTGATTTGCAATTGTCTGGGGATGATGTTGCCGAGGAGCAGGCAGACCCATCAGCTGAGGTTGAGCAGTGCAACAAAGAGGATTCTGAGAGCGCAGAGATTGAAATGGGGGTAGCAATGTCTTGTCTACTTTTAGATCCTCCGATCGTACATGAGTGCTTGGGGGATAACTTCTCGGTGTCCATGATCAGGAATGAAACGGTTGCGAGCCAATCTTCAAATATTCTGGATGCATCCATTGCACCCTCCCTCGTCTGGCAATATGAGGAGGGATTCTTATCGAGTAGCACCGAGTCAGGTAGTGTGCTGAAATCTGATTCCACTGAGTCCGTAGAGTCGGAAGCAGGTTCCAGCTCGTCTAAGTCTAAGTCCGGTATTCTTAGGGGTGACAACCCGGATGCCACAGTCCTGTCTAGGTCGTCTTTTTCTTTTTTCTTTGAGTCTGTTGTAACAGAGGAATCAGATGATGTGGAAGTAATTAATGAGGATTGTGAGGCTGTGGCCTTCGAGTACTTTTCTGTGCCCTTAATTTATTGCATTAATTAGGACTTTCAAAATTTTGATGAAAACGACAAGGAAGAAATCCCTCCGGTTTTGAAATATTTGCTTGATCAAGAGCAGGAGAGGTTTGTAAAACCCTTGGTTGATGAAATCACCACAATTAACGTTGGTACTGAGAAGGACCCGCGGCTGGTCCAGATTGGGTCCACCTTGTCTTCGGAGGAGCGCGAGCGCTTAGTCGCTTTGTTAAAAGATTTCAAAGATATTTTCACGTGGTCCTACAAAGACATGCCTGGAATCGATCTTAAGATTGTACAGCACCGGATCCCTCTTGACCCAGAGGCCCGACCTATTAAGTAGAAGCTCAGAAGGATCCGCCCTGATTGGGCTCTCAAGATCAAAAAAAAGGTCACTAAGCAAATTGACACAGGATTCCTGCTGGTATCCGAATACCCAACTTAGTTAGCCAACATAGTTTCAGTGCCAAAGAATGATGACAGAATTCGGGTATGTGTAGACTTCAGAGATTTGAATAAAGCCAGTCCGAAGGACGACTTTCCTCTGCCGCATATCGATGAGTTAGTGGACTTTACTGCAGGGCATGTGCTACTCTCGTTCATGGATGAGTTTTCTGGCTACAATCAAGTTCTGATGGCACCCGAAGATTGAGAGAAGACCGCTTTCACCACCCTATGGGGGACCTATTGTTATAGGGTAATGCTGTTTGGTTTGAAGAATGCTAGGGCTATGTATCAACGAGCTGCGACCACAATATTGCATGACATGATCCATAAAGAGGTGGAGGTGTACGTGGACGACATGATTGTCAAGTCCAAGGAAAGAGATGGTCACTACACCACCTTGCAGAAATTCTTCCAATGGATCAGGGAGTATCGGCTGCGGTTGAATCCTCAGAAATGTACATTCGGTGTTACAGCAGGAAAAATGCTGGGGTTCTTGATCACATAGAGGGGCATCGAGGTCGACCCTTCCAAAATCAAGGCCATCTTAGAAATGCCACCACCAAGGACTGAAAAGGAGGTATGAGGCTTTCTGGGCAAAGTGCAATTCATAAGACGGTTTATTTCTAAATTAACCTTGACTTGTGAACAACTCTTTGGTCTCCTGAAGAAAGTAATGAAGTTCCACTGGGACGGCCGATGCCAAGTTGCTTTCGAATAGATTAAGCAATATTTACAGAACCCACCTGTGTTGTCACCACCTGAGCCGGGAAAACCATTGATTCTGTACCTTTCAGTGACTGGAACTACAATGGGTTGCATGCTCGCACAAGAGTCTGAGGACAAGGTGGAGAAAGCTATCTACTACCTGAGCAAGAAAATGCTGGAGTACGAAACCCGCTACACTCTGCTGGAGAAAGCTTGTTTGGCCTTGGTATGGGCTACTAGGAAACTGCGGCACTACCTGTTAGCTCACTCCGTAATACTAGTTTCGAGATTAGATCCCATCAAATATCTCTTCAAGAAACCGGCACTTACGGGTAGGCTAGCCCGTTGGTTGCTTCTGTTTTCCGAATTCGATCTCAAGTATGTGACACGCAAGTCAGTGAAAGGGAGAGCGATAGCAGAGTTCCTAGCCGATCACCCAGTTAAAGAGGATGGAGTAGTAGAGTACCTATTCCCAGATAAGGCCATTTTGCATGTCGAAGACAAAACTTGGACGATGTACTTTGACGGAGCGTCAAACCAATGTGGGCATGGGATAGGAGTGTTGCTGATAGCACCCGACAATTCCCGCATACCTCTAGCATTCAAACTCCGGTTCAAAGTATCAAACAATGAGGTAGAATATGAGGCATGTATTACCGATTTATAAGCTGCCCTAGAACTAGGGGCAAAACGGTTGGATGTCATCCGGGACTCGAACCTTGTTATATCTCAAGCTAAAGGAGATGGGAAAGTCAAAGAGGAAAATATGAGAATTTATCACCAGACCTTGGACGTGCTAATTTCTCAGTTTGAGAAGCTGAATTTCGCCCATCTGTTAAGCGAGAACAACAGGTTTGCAGATTCACTAGCAACTCTATCTTCCACGATAGACATCCTTTTTGGAGTCTGGATGCGTCTGATCATCATTAAACAAAAATTTATGCCGGCCTACGAGCTGATTTCTGCCATAGACGAGGCACAAGATGAAAATCCCTGGTATTACAATGTCTGGAACTTCTTGGAAAGAGAGGCGTATCCACCAGGGGCAAATGCTAAAGATAAGAGGGAAATTCGAAGAATGGCCGCTCATTTCATCATAAGCGGAGGAAAACTGTACAAAAGAGGTTATCTGGGGATGCATAAGCTGTGTATTGATGCTGAAGAGTCCAAGCACCTGATGGAGGCCATCCATGGGTGTGGAGCGCACATTAACGGGGTGATGCTAGCTCGGAAGATCCTTAGACAGGGTTATTACTGGTCCACCATGGAGGAGGATTGTACTGGCTTTGTTCGGTGATGCCACAAATGTCAGATCCATGCGAACCGCATGAACATTCCGTCGTCAAAGTTGTACAACATGACTTCACCATGGCCATTCTCAGTCTGGGAGATTGATGTGATTGGGGCTGTCACTCCGAAGGGGTCTAATGGGCATGAGTACATTCTGGTAGCGATAGACTACTTCACAAAATGGGTTGAAGCCCAGTCTTATGCAGTGTTGAAGGCTTCGCATGTCGCCAAGTTCATCAGGAAAAACATCATCTGTCGCTACGGGGTTCCGAAAGAGATCATTTCAAATAATGGCTCTCATTTCAAGAAGGAGGTGATCGATTTGTTAGAAAAGTATAACGTGGCTTTTCATAAGTCGTCTACATACCGGCCGCAGACCAACGGAGCAGTTGAGGCCGCCAACAAAAACATCAAGTACATACTGCAAAAGATGGTGGAAACCTACCGAGACTGGCCAAATAAGGTACCATTTGCTCTGTGGGGCTATCAGACTTCAATTCAAACTTCTACTGGGGTGACTCCGTATTCCTTGGTTTGTGGGATGAAGGTTGTTCTACCTATTGAAGTTGAGGTTCCGTCGCTACAAGTACTGGCTGAGTGTCAGATAGCTGAGGCGGATTGGCAGCAAAGTAGGTTCGAAGAACTCATGCTGTTTGATGAAAGAAGGCTGAAAGCACTGTATCATGTTCAAGGTTATCAACGACAAATTGCCAGGGCTTTCAACAAGAAGGTTAAGTCCAGGAATTTGAAAGAAGGAGATCTGGTGCTCAAAGACAACCGAGCTCTCATCCACGACCCTAGGGGCAAGTTCAGTCCCAATTGGATTGATCCTTACATCATTAAGTCTATTTGGTTAGGTGGAGCTGTCGTTCTGATGGATCTAGATGGCCTAGAGTTCTCCTAACCGATCAACATGGACAAGTTGAAGAAATAGTATCCCTGAGAGGCTCGCTAGGCCGAAAACCCGGAAGGGCGACCTAGGCAAAAGTTAGAGCATCGAAAATTTGAAATTATAAAAACTGAGTTCGTAAGGTTGAAAACCCAGAAAGGGCGGTCTTGGCAAAAGTTAGAGCGCAAAAGGAGAGAGTTAATACACGAGTGAACCCGAGCCGAACTACGTAAGGCTTGATTTCCATTTTTGGGATACGTAGGCAACTTCATTCCGAAGTCCAGCCATAAACACTTCCCCGATCAACTTTGTCCATGTGATCTTGTTGGTCATCTTTGTCTATTCTGCATCCAAGAGCTTGGTTGCGATCTCCAGATGTAGTGCTATTCAGACTAGGCGTAACTTTCCAGTTTCTGAGGATCCAGGGTTATACATCTCAGTGATAGATATCGGGCGTGTCCAATTTTTGATCCATATCGAAAATGGTTTTGAAAAGTTTTAATAAAAGTTGATTTTGCTCAAATTAATCTTTTTACGACTTAGACCATTTTTGGACCAAACGTAAAATTTTCAGTACCCACAACCTTCAATTACATTGATTTCAATACAGAGTTCTCCTACTCTTGAAAACAAATCGAAGTTGTTTTTATTACATTCATAAAGAAAACTTGAAAGTACTAATAAAGCAATAAATTCGAGGCATAGTCAGGTGTTCCTACGTCCCCTCCCAGAGCTGGTCGAAGCCTCTGATGCCAAAGTGGGCCCAACTTGCGCCTCCTCATCAAGCCAGGCTATGCACTCATTAGAGAGGGTGCAACTGAAGGTGGGAGCAGGGGCCAGAAGCTCTCTCGTCCTCCATGCCGTGGCATACCGAGCTAGTTGTGCGCCTCGAATCGGAAATGCAGCTGGGTACTCTATCCCGTCTGCTGCGCAGGTCTGATCATGTCTGAACTGAGGCAGGAAACGAAACGAAAAGTAAAAGGCACAGTGAGTCAGGCTGATCAACTGAATCCCAGGCTGGTAAGACATGCTGTAACCCATCGCTGGCAGATTGAGCCAAGGGTAGCGCCAAGCAATACTGGTAGCGGATAGATGGCACATCCATTCGCACCACCATCCCTCATCAAGGGCATCGACTAGACGTCGCCGGAAAAAATAGCCGCGAGCTGAATATGTTGGGCATGAGTCCACAACCTGCAACTTATCCATCAACCATACCTGGGGAGGGATGAAAAACGAGAGATTAAAGAATAGAGAGGTGTATGTTGAGAGAAAAGTAAGAAAAGGGTTTTTGTGAGAAAAACCGAGCCTGAGGGCCGAGTGATGTGAGCAATATATCTGAGATAGGGTGGGAAACATTACCTGCAGTAGTAGTGCACTCCCCGTGAATCTAGTCGTCTCTCGGCGATGAAAAGCATCCAAGCTCATCAATGTCTCAGCCAGTGCCATGGCAATGCAACTCTTGCCCTCCTTTAAACCTTGGACAACCTCGATTAACTGGACACTAGACCCTCCGGAACCTGAGGCAAACAAAAAGTATACCGTGTTATGAACTGCGTGTTCAGATTGAGCGGTGTGCTATGTTATGAAAAAGTGTACTGCGTTATGGATTGCATGTTCAGATTGAGCAGTGTGCTATAAAAGAATTCCGTGTTATGAACTGCGTGTTCAGATTGAGCGGTGTGCTATGTTATGAAAAAGTGTACTGCGTTATGGACTGCATGTTCAAATTGAGTTGTGTGCTATTAAAGAATATCATATTATGAACTGCGTGTTCAGATTGAGCGGTGTGCTATGTTATGAAAAAGTGTACTGCGTTATGGACTGCGTGTTCAAATTAAGCAGTGTGCTATAAACAGAATACTGTGTTATGAGCTGCGTGTTCAGATTGAGCGGTGTGCTATATTATGAAAAAGTGTACTGCGTTATGGACTGCGTGTTCAGATTGAGCAGTGCGCTATAAAACCAAATACCGTGTTATGAACTGCGTGTTCAGATTGAGCGGTGTGCTATGTTATGAAAAAGTGTACTGCGTTATGGACTACGTGTTCAGATTGAGCAGTGTGCTATAAAACCGAATACTGTGTTATGAACTGCGTGTTCAGATTGAGCGGTGTGCTATGTTATGAAAAAGTGTACTGTGTTATGAACTGTGTGTTCAGATTGAGCAGTGTGCTATAAAGTATATCGCATTATGAACTGCGTGTTCAGATTAAGTGGTGTGCTAAGCCAATAAATCGAATACTGTGTTATGGACTGCGTATTCAGATTGAGCAGTGTGCTATAAAGTATATCGCGTTATGGACTGTGTGTTCAGATTGAGCAGTGTGCTAAGTCACTAAACAAAATGCTATGTTATGAACTGTGTGTTCAGATTGAGTAGTGTTATGAGGCGTGTGCCAACTAAACAGAATACTGTGTTATGAACTGTGTGTTCAGATTGAGCAGTGTTATGAGTCGTGTGCCAACTAAACAGGATGTTGTGTTATGAACTGTGTGTTTAGATTGAGCAGTGTAATGTGCTATGTGCCCAAGTGAGCTGTGTGTTCAGACTAAACAGGATGCTGTGCTATGAACTGTGTGTTCAGATTGAGCAGTGTTATAAGCTGTGTGCCCAAATGAGTTGTGTGCCCAAAAGAGCTGTGTGCAAAGTGAACAAGGTTTTGTGTTAAGAGCTGTGTGCCAAATGAGCAAAGTGTTATGTTGAGAGCTGTGTGCAAATGAATCGGATGCTGCGAGTAGAAGTACTGTGTATGTGAATGTGTGCAGAATGAGCAGATGAAATACATCGCAGAAAACTAAAGTAAAGTATGCACCTCATGCACGTGATAAGATAGGTGGGACTCAGGCTTCCATAGCAACAAGTCTGGGGGCGCCCGTCGCGCGAAGTCTGTGAAATGGTAGAAGGTACTCGGAGGAAGAATATGCTCCTGCGGGTTGTACTCCTCCGGGTCAAACGGCCGTATCCTCGGAGGCAATGGTATGATGTCGGACTCGTCTTCTGCGTATGGAGACCCCCCGCCATACAGAATATCGTCGGCTATCTGAAGAAATTTGCAAGATGATGCAAAAACGAGCGAAATGAGCCAAAATTGCAAAAAGTTAACAAAAGTCAACGCTCGAGAAAAGGTGCTAAACTTTGAGACAAATTTACCTCAAGTGGTGGAAATGGAGAAAGAAGCTCCGAAAATAAATTCTAATCGGTTCAAAACGAAGAGAATCAAAAGTTTTCACGAAACAACTTCGCGTGGGGCATTGGAAAACGCATATAAAGTGCAGATCTGAGAGAGAAAAGGGACTAGGGAGCAAGAGAATTTGATTTCGGCCTTGGAGGTGTGAGCAAAACTGATTTGGATGAGTATACTTAAAGATCCGAAGCTAAAAGACCAAACTGCCTCGAAATTTGGTAAAATGGTCGGCCAGCCAATTTTTCTGGTCGGCCGACCACTTTTATGGGCAATAACTGGTCGGCTACTTGTATAACTGGTCGGCCATCCTCCTGGGTGATCTTCAGGGCTCTATTGTTCTCCCTGTGTATTTTGGTGGTGATTGGAGTCCTTGGTTCTTGGAAAAGTGCAAGAAAAGTACACCTTTGGGAGTGAAATTGTCCCCGCGGGAGCTTCAAATTCAAGTCTTCGATGCGTGACTCATCGTTACTCGTCAGGAGCAAGGCGTATCCTTTTTGAGTACGTTGCGACCTTTCTGAGAGGTAAATCAGAGGTTCCGGTTAAATTGCCCCCTTTAAGGCTTATACTTCTTTATTCAGCATTATGTTTCGAACATGCTATCGAAATTGCACTTCTCTCGCATTGTTATGCACACTTTCCCCTCTTACTTTTGTTATGCACACCACTTGTTGCTTTGTTATGCGCTCACTACCTGTGTTGTCACGCTCGTTTTACTTGTATTGCTATGCGTACTTCCGTCGCATTGTTATGCACTCGCACTTTTCACCGGCATTGTTATGCATTCTTCACTTGCGTTGTTGCGCATATTTCATCTGTTTGTTATACACTCTTTTAGTGGCATTGTTATGCACGATTCACTTGCATTGTTATGCTTGTTCTTTCCGCATTGTTATGCGTCACACTTAGGTTTCATTGTCGTGCATCCCTTCTGCATTGTTATGCGTCACGCTTAGGTTGCATTGTCTTGCATTCCTTTCGCATTGTTATGCGTCACACCTATGTTGCATTGTTATGCACCCCTCTACTTGCGTTGTCACGCACTTTTTACTTGCGTTGCTATGCATATTTCTAACGATATTGTGCTTGTTGAGATTCTTTCTTTTGCAGGCACGATATTGTATGTACGGTTCATTTGAATCTGGCGCGACCAGACGAAACCGACGGTATTGTATTCTCCGCGTGAGACGTAGTGAGAATTGTATAATTCTCTTACATCCTTTCTGCATGTAATGTAGTTTGATTTGTATTCACTTGCTTAAACTGTTGCATTTATTATGTATATTTGCTTCATTACAGCTTTCTTTGTATGATCATAAGTTATGTTTGGCTTCATGCATGTCATTTGTATCTTGCCCCTGCCTGCGGGCACATCTCTTTATTATCTTGCCTGTTTGTCTAAGTCTTCGGCCTTGTCAAAAATGGGTCGTCTCTGGGCTTTGACACTCGCTCCCGTCACTTATGACTTCTGAGTTCTGTCAAAGAGGGGCAACTGTAGACAACTCATTTTTGATGACCTTAAGACTCAGACGTCCTCGATTGAGCGCTCGGTGATAGCGCATGTTGTGCTTATTCCGAGTTTCTGGAGTTTTAGCTGAGTGCCTTGCCCCCGGGCCTTTGAACTCTTTGTGCTTCAGCTCGGTTTGCAGACCAAGTCTGGTTTTCCTTACCTGAGGGAGAGAGAGGTCTTGTAGGCCACTCTTTTGTGGTCGTCGACCACTTTTTGTGGTCGTAGGCCACTTTTCCCATTTGGAGACTAGTTTCTGATTTTCGGAGCCTTCGGCCGTGCGCCTTGTCTCGGGACCGCTTAACGTTCTCCGTTTGGCTTGGTTTTTGAACCACACCTTGTTTCCTTGGCCTAGAGGGCCACTGTGGTTTGGGAGACCACTTTTGTGGTCGTAAACCACTTTTGGTGCTTGTCAACTAGTTTTCGAGGCTCCCGGCTGCACGCTTTGCCTCCTGAACTTTCGTCTTGTATCCGTTTTGGTTTGTTTTTGGTACAAACCTTGTTTTCCTTGCTTGGAAGGTGGTACAAGGGTGGGAGACCAATATTTCCCCTTGGAGACCACTTTTCCTCCTACCAGCCAGTTTTCTGGCCTGACAATTGGTCTCCCTGATCTTAGGACCATCAAAAGTGGTCGGCCACCACATCATTTGTTTGTTTTCATCCTCTGGACTCTCTCCCACCTTGGCCGACCAGTTGTTGTTCTAGGAGACCACTTGAAGTGGCTGGCCGACCAGAAAAAGTAACTGGTCGACCACTTAAGTGGTCGGCTGCTTTTTGGCACCTTTTTGGAGATATTTTCCTCCAGCTGGCATAGCTAGAGGGCACCAGAGCCATCCTCCATACACGTGTATGGAGGGATTGCCTTGGCCCTTAGGTTCTTAGGGAAGCTTTGCCTCTTTGTTTCTATAAGAGGGAGGCTCCTCCTCCCTCCTCTAGGTTCAGAAAAATTTCCTTAAGACATATAGATATGGTTTTGTATCTATCTTGCCCTTTACTTCATTTTTGTGCTTCAAAAGTATAGATTTGTCATACTTTTGTACACAAGCACACACTCAAACACCTTGCTTTTGTTGCTGAGGCCTCTTGAGGTTGTTCTTGAAGTTCTTGTGCTGGTTTGAGCTCAAAGAGGTTACTGGAGTTGCAGTAGTAAAGAAAGTGTTCAAGGGTGAGTCTTTAACCCTTAAATCCCCCATTCTTGCTTAAGCTTTTAGTCCTTCTTGCATACTTTTTTAAGCTTAGCTCTTAACTGGAAAAAGTTCTATTTTTGTGTGCTTAAAAAGTTTGTTTAAGGTCACTTTTTCGTTGGGGGTGATCTACCCCCCTCTTAGGCCTTGTTAGGCCTTATTTTGAGCCATCAAGTTCTTGTTGTTTCCTTTGCATGACCTTTCTACCACTGAAATCCAGAGGATTTTTAGTGGTGGAAAGGTGGTTTTGGAGTCCTAAATAGGAGAGGGTCATCCCCTCTCCTTGTGTCTTGTTTACTTGCTTCATGTGCCTCATGCTTGAGCATGTGTTTAAAGCTTGTGTTGGCTTGTTCTTAGCATGTATTTATGGTTATTTTGCTGAGGCTTACCACTAATTTTGCTTGGTTTAGTCATCCCTTGCATGCATAATACACTTGTAGTGTAAATCACACAGACTAGCTTTGTATGCTTCATGAAGTAGCATGTCATTCTAGCTTATGTTGAGTCCATTTTAGCATGTTCTTGGGCTTGTTTTGCCATGTCATACCTCTGTTAGGGTTTGGTTTGATCACCCTTTGCATGCTCCATGCACTTGTAGTGCATTTCCATGAATTAGCCTAACATGCATCATGTTGTAACATGTCATTATAGCATGCTTTTGGCTTAACTTAAAGAAGCTTTTGTCCATGTTTTAACATGCTTTAGCTCTGATTTTGGTTGTTTTGACCATGCATGACTTGCTTTGTATAGCCATGGTTCAATCTAGCTTGTTAGCTTTGTGCCCCAAGTCCACTAGCATGCTTTACTTGGACTATTTGAATGATTTGGCATCATTTATTATGTGATTTCAGTCCATGTTTCATGCTCATGCACTTGCATTCATCACTCATTTAATGAGTTGGAGGGTTTGCCCCTTTATGCCTTAACATGAACCATTGCGTATGCCTTCATACCTTAGCTTGCGAGCCATCATTTCAGTGCTTATTTGAGGTTATTTTGCCATGATATAACTCTGATTTTTGTTTCTTAAGTCATTCCATGCTTGGTCTTAATAGGTGTAGTGTAATCCACCTTATTTGCCTTGTATGCTTCATGCCTTATGCCCCTCATACTAGCTTGTTTTGGCTTCCTTCCATGCATATTTTAGTGTCATTTTGACATGTTCTAGGACTATTTTGGGTTGCCTTTGCCATATCCTTCATGCTTTGTATAGCTGTAGTGCAATTGGCCTTACTAGCTTTGTGTTTTGTTGGCTCATGCATGCTATCTTTGAGCTATTTAGATGATTTGGCGTCATTTAATACTTCATTTCAGAGCTTATGGCATGCTTATATTCCCACTTCTTTCATGCTTTGAATGCCTTTAAGTGTTGTGCATTGTTGCCTTACTTGAAGCCTAGCATGTATGCCATCTTACCTAGGCCTTTGAGCCTCCATCTTAGCATGCTTTGGTTATTGTTTTGACCTATTTTAGCTCTGTCCACGGTTGGTTCATGTACCTGTGCCACGTATTGCATGCCTCATTTGTAGTCTTCTTTACTAGCTTCATGCCTTAAGGACTCTTGCATGCCTTGCTTACTTTGTTTGAATGATTTGACATCATTTCTTACTTAATTTCAGTGCATTTAGTGTTGTTACACTTCTGTGTTTATCACTCCTTGAGCACTCTTGAGAGGTGTGCTCTTAGGCCTAGTTGGTTGGCCAATGCATTGTGCATGCTTGCCTTCCCTTTTTGTGCCTTTGTTTCATCATTATGGCCACTAATTTGGGCATGGCTGAGGCCTATCCATTTTGGTTTAAGTCCATTGTGCATTGTGTATGCCATATAGTTCATAGCATTGAGTATGCCATGTTGTTCGCATGATTAATTCAGCATTGTGTATGCCATGTTCATTGCATTGTGTATGCTAGTTACCATTTGCATTGCGTATGCTAGTTGTCATGAGCATTGTGCATGCCATGTAGTTCATAGCATTGTGTATACTAGTATGCTAATTGCATGTTTGCACATTTGTCCCTTGAATGTTTGCATGCTTAAGTTGCATTGCTTTGAGTTGCATGGTTGAGTCACATTGTGCATGCCATGCTTGTGTTGCATTGTATTTGGAATAGGTGTTAGTCCAAACACGGGAAAAGATGGACGTTTCATACTTCAAGTGATGAAACGTGCCTCGATTCCCGGTCGCCGACGCTCTTGATCATACATGATAGAGTTTTAGGCTTTATGTGTTTACTTGTGCATTCATTTTACATTGAATTGTGCAATTTGACTTCTCGGCCATTATGCATTGAAATGCGCGATTGGTGGCCCGAGGGTCAAGAACCACACTCCCTTGAGTTCATGACATGATAAGGAGGGTGGTTGTGTACACATATCTTGCAAATACATTGCCATGCCCTTTCTTGCTCTCTGTTGCAGCAAACTGGAATTCAGCAGCAACAACTGGTTGGCCAGCCAGAAAAACTTTCAACAAAGAAAGTGGTCGGCAGGTGGCTTCAGAGAACTGGTCGGCCACCCTCCCACAGGATTCCCAAGGTGAAGTTTCAGCTTTCTGGAGTTTGGTGCAAGTTTCTGAGGACAAATGAAAACAGAGGCAAATCGGGGTATCGCATTGGATTTCCGAATGCGGCGACCAGGCATTCAATCTTCTCCTTCTGAGTACCTCCTGCTTTATTGTTTTCCTTAGCTACCATGCTTAGGTAGCTAGTTTATGCTTTGGGTTATGTACTTTAATAGTTAATGCGTTTAGCTATTTCAATTTGTTTTGTAATAGCTAGTTAACTAGGATTAGTTAATTAGCTTATTCATTGTGATGTAATAATTAGTTTAATTAGCTTAGATTAGCTAGTTAGCTTCTTATTCGGTGCCTCCGTCAAGAGGGCGTATTGTTGTAATAAGCGTGCGTGTGTGTGACGCATGTCTTCCAACCCCTATTTCTTTCTCCCTTTTACTTAACCGCTTACGATGGTTAGTTTTAGGGCATATTTCATTTAGCATACCTTATGCTTGCATATGTGCATCCATTCATCTGTATTGCATGCACCGGGCTCGGCGTATCATACTAACCTGCATTGTATTCCAATTCCAAGTTGAATACATGTATCAAGTTGCATTTCACATGACATTCTAGGTAGCCGAGCCTATCTTAATTGCATTCTTGCATGTGTTGCATTAGCCATCTTAAACATGAACTAGGATCATGCATGATTTCTAACTAGTTCTTTGTTTTGGCTCGGAGTACACTATGAGTGTTTACGTTTTAGCATACTGCATGTGTGTTGATGTTGCCATGAAAGCATGTTTGCCATGAGGCTAACTACTTAGTTGATTAACTGCCTGAATGCCTGTGTGTGAAGGTTGAATTACTTGAATTGGATCAAATCATTGAATCCCAAATTTAGCCTACTTGCGAGTAGCAAACTTCAAACCTTTTTTTCAAACGAACATGCAATGTTTTGTTCCAAATTAGGCGATCTAGTCTATACTTGTATGATGTGCGCATCATGTAGTAAAGATTAGCTAATTAACCGGAATAAGAGCATATGTGTTTTCAAAAACAAAATATCATGCTTAGTATAGGCCGATCTTTGATTGGGCGAGCGGGAGTGTTCATTGCATGACCTTCCCCTCTCGTACCCAAGTTCCCGAGCCGAGGCCACTTTGGTGATGACGGATACGTGGCCTTAGGCACGAGTCAAGGTTTCCTAAATTCCACCAAAACAAAATATTTAGGTGGCGACTCTGTATCTGGCAAAGTAGTCCATGTTTGGCACTTCTTTCTAAAAATTAGTTTTCCAAAACGATTTGCCGGATTTGGACTCTTTGGTGATTTATCAGTCTTACATCGCACATTGTCCGATTATATTCAGAACCGTGACATTGAGTCCGAACTGTTGTAGCTCGGAACAAAACGAGATCTGGAGCCAATCGCGCGCGCGGATGTCGGGAAGTTACTGGGAGCGCGTCTACACTAGTTTAAGTAAATCAAGTATAAGTTTAAGAGCTTTTGTTGCATGAATTCTATTTTTAATAATAACGTGGGGGTTGATAATTTAATGATATCATGAATCATTCTTCTAATAATAACTAAGTCTTTTAATGAATAGGTATTTTGGAGATGAGTAACAATGATGATGATGAATGGAATGATGATCACGATGCTGAAGATGAAGGCAACACATCTCAAACCCAACAAAATAATAATATGCTTTTAGCTATGGCGGCAACAGTTGCAGTGACATATGCGACAAATTATTTGATAAAAGAACCATGTAGGACATCTAGTTTAACAGGATGGAAGTGGATGATAGAATTATAAGAAGGGAATCAGACAAGAATATTTGAAAATTTTTGAATGAAGAGAGAGGTATTTTATCAATTGTGTGATTTGTTACAGACAAAGTATGGCCTTCAAACTGGACGAAAAGTCTCAGTTCAGGAGCAGGTTGCAATATTTTTGTATATTGTTGGCGGTGACATTCGAAACAGAAATGTCCAACAAAGATTTCAACATTTGGAGAGACAATTTCAAAGTACTTCAAGCTAGTGTTAAAAGCTATTACAATGATGTCTATTGATTGGGTAAGGCCTCAACCGAGAAATGGTGTGCATCCATATATTAGAAGCAACCGCAGATACTATCCTCATTTCAGTGTAATAATTAATTACAAGTGGAACAATTAATGTTTATATAATTAATGTTAGGATATTTGTAATAATGAAGGACCAATATTTTATTCTCGATTTTGTAATAGGATTGTATTGGAGCAATTGACGGAACACACATCAAAGCATATATATCTCTAGATAAGCAACCTCGTTTAATAGGTAGAAAGGGGTATGCGACTCAAAACATAATGGCCTCATGTGACTTCGATATGTGTTTCACATTTTGCTTGCCAGGATGGAAAGGAAGTGCACACGATACTCGGATCTTCTTAGATACAATTAGGAATCCTAGTTATAATTTTCCAAAATCACAAGGAGGTAACTGTTTTATATTTGATTGCTACAGTAGATGCACTACACTCACATCTTCATATTTATTTTTACATTTATAGTTTCTCATTTTAATTTCATTTTAGAATTTTAAAATAGATGAGTTTTACTTGGTGGATACTGGGTATCCAAACATGAAAGGATATCTTGCACCTTACAAAAGAGAGAGATACCATCTAGCTCAATTTGAACATGGTCAACCCTTGCAAAATGCACAAGAAAAATTCAACCAAGCACATTCATCACTTAGAAGTGTAATAGAAAGAGTGTTTGGGGTTTGAAAAGCAAGATGGCCGATGATAAAGGATATCCCACCAAACCACAAGTGGCAAACCCAAGTCAAATTTGTTTGTGCAACAATGGCAATTTATAATTTTATCCGACGAAGTGAGTTCCGCGATATTGCTTTTGACTCTTATGATAGATTCATGGATTATGTGCCTAATGAAGATGAAGGATTTTCGTCTCAACAAGCACGCCATGGAAATCATGTTGCAGGTGATGACAATCAAATGTAAGTGAGGAGACATAATATTTGTATGTCAATTTGCAGACGAAATTATGAGTTCTTTAAATATCTAGGAAGTTTTATTTTTATTACCTTTATAGTGATTTATTGCATTTTTATTGCAATGACATTTTCTTGTTCCCTTGAGGTAATGGAAAAATGTACCAAATTAGGTACTAATTATATCAATTCCATTAATAAAATAACTTTTTTAAAATTTAAAGTGAAGAAAATGACGAAATTACAATTTTTATGTTCATAAGAGCAAAAATGACAATTATACAGCAAAAAAGGTATTTTACAACTTATTTACCAAACACTACTTTGCTGCTTAAATCTATAATCCCACGCTGCACCAAACAGGTTACCAGCTTATGTTCACAGCTATAAATTATAATTTGTTAAGTTATAATCTATAATCATTTTTCCACAGTTTTACCAAACGGGACCAATGATAGATATCTAATATGAATGGGAGGACGAGTTCTCTCAAATAAGAGGAGTTTGATGTAGGACAAGATTTTAGAAATTTTTAAATTTTTAATATTAATATTTTAGAATTAGTATTTTATTTAGAATATTGTAATTTAGTATAAATATTTTAGCATTATTAGATTTCTTAATTTGTTTTGATTTTGTTTTCCTAATTTCTTATGTTTCTTATTTTCCAATAGTAAGTTTAATTTATTATTTCCTAATTTTAGATATCTTGGTGTCTAAGTTTAATTGGTTTCCAATGATTAGTTTATTATAAATAGTTATGTAAGTCTTATGAAAAAAATAACTTTTATTCAATATAATTAAGATATTTTTTCTTTTTTATGGATTCAAGGTTTTATTCTCGCCTAAATTTGAGAGTCACTTTCGTCTGCTAGAACGATATCTAGTCCCCTTGTGTATTCCTCTACGTTAAAGTGGGACAACTCTCAATCCCAAGAGATTTGGCTTTAGTAAGAGGAGAAAGCAACCAAAACACTTATCACCCAAGAGGTTACATGTTCAAATCTCACGAAGACTAAATATCACAAATCTTGGGGTCGCTAGAGATTTGTCCAGTCATTAACTTTATAATTCTAGAATTAGTTGAGATACGCGCAAATTGATCCGAACACCCGGTTATGAAAAAAACAAAAAAAAAAGTCATACAACTCTTCGATTTGCCCGTTCAACTTTCAACTCTCCGATTTTTTATGTGATTCACATACATAGAATCAAATAAACAAAGAGTATTGACTTTGTATTTAGAAGTGTAAAAATGGCCCGCGGCCTGGAGTGGGGCTGACCTGTTTAGGCCCATTTGGGCCTAAGCTCGAGCTCAGTCTAAGCCCTTGGGCCTAGGCCATCATTTTGAGGCCTGGGCCGATCCGTCTGGCCTAGCCCATCGACCCACTTAAGGCCCAATCAAGGCCTGACCCACTCAGGTCGCCTGAGACCCAGTGTCTTTTTTAGTGGAAAATAATAAAATTTTGATAGAAAAAATTTTAAATAATCAAAAAAAAAAAAATGATCAGGCTTGCTCAAGCCAAGCCTAAGCTCGAGGCCTGAATACCCCTCGGGCCTAAGCGGGCGTGGGGCTATTTTTTTGGCCCGTGGGTCAGCTCGACCAAGACAGGTCAGGCCCGAATTTTGATGAGAGCTCGCGAGGCCTAACATCGGCTGGGCCGGGCTCGGGTCCAGGTGGGCGCGCTGGGCCAAGCCAGATTTACACCCCTATATAGAGTCAATGAAAGCAGAACTAGGTGCATGTGCAACACGAAACACTTCATTAATAGTAATTCTACTAAATTAGATAAAAGTTTTGATTATTTATAGGAAAACTTCCTAAATTATTGAAAAGTATTACTTTAATTTCATGAACAATAAAAACGTACAAATAAACCTCCTTAACTAAAAAAAATGTTTAGGTAAATTATACTTACTTCTTTTGAGATTTCTGATAATTATAGAGACTTCCCATGTGGTTTTAATAATTACACTAACCTCCTTTACTATTGAAATTATTATCAAGATTCTCTCACTGTTAAACTATTTAATAGAATTTGCGGATGTTATGTTGATGTCAGACAAAAAATGACAAAATTTTCCAATAATTACTTTATCTATTCAAGTAAGAAATTCACTCGCATCCCCTAAGATTTTGCATATATGTTATAAAAAATTCATACATATTTTACCATTATTTAATAAAATTCTTAAATTTCATGCAATATTAGATAAAATCTTTAAATTGTTAAAACATTATTAAATCATTTAATGCAAAAAAAATTAATTTTTATTGATAAAATACTTAAAAATAAATAATCACTCTAAAATTAATATTAGATAACATCCTAATAATTTAATATAAGACCCATTTCACACCACATAAATAACCTAAAATTTATTATTTTATGTAATGCATTTATTATTTAATTTTTTTTAAAGTTACAATAAATAGATTTATTTTTTTCAAACAATTTGCATTAATTATTCATTCATATGTAAAAAAATTAAATTTTATCTTTTCTCAATCATATATTATTCTCAAATTTTAATTTTTATCTTTGAGTCATTAAACTTCTAGTAGATGCTTATTTAAAAAAAATGCAAATTAAATATTTCTTATATTATTAAAAAAATAATAAAAAAAAGAAGTAAAAAAATTTTATCGCCTCAAAATAAATCAAAATTAGTTAATAGGGAATAAAAAATCAAGAAATCATTTGAGAATAATAAACAATTCAAACAATTTGTCATTTCTTACAGCTAAAATTAAAATTAATCTTTACTTGAATAGAGAAATTATTTGAGAAGAATAAAATACTCAATTAATTTGTTATGTATGATACTTCAAATCTATTTCTCCATCTTTATTTATCTCATGTAAACTATTTTTATTAAATTAAATCTTAAAATTAATTTATCACCTTCATTAATGGTTGAATTTTTATTTTATTTTTTGTTTATAAAAGTTCAAAAACTTGTTGTGGAAAAAAATAGAGCCCGTAAATTATATTTATATTTAAAAAAAATTATGAAAAATTAATAATAATTTCATGTATATTCAAATTAAATTACATTTATATATATATATATATATATATATTTAGAAAGTGTTTTATTTCGTTGCATGTTTAAATTAGTATTAGAGTTTGATTTCTTAATTTTGTCACTAAAATTATACGAGTATTAGATATACGGAAGAGGTAAAATTAAAAAATTTAATAATAACACTTCCCTATAAATTATAATAGAACAAAATAAAGGTGAGAAATTAATTTTAAGATTTAATTTAATAAAAATAGTTTAAATGAGAAAAATAAAGATGAAAAAATATATTTTAAATATTATACAGCAAATTAATTGCATATTTTAGTATTCTCAAATAATTTCTTCATTCGAGTAAAGATTAATTTTAATTTTAGGTGTAAAAAATGAGAAATTATTTGAATTGTTTATTATTCTCAAATAATTTCTTGATCTTTCATTTCCTATTAACTAATTTTAATTTACTGTGAGACGATTGGATTGTTTTTTACTTGTATATTTATTTTTCAATTTTTTTAAACATGTAAGAATAACTTGCGTTTTTTTATTTTTATTTATTTTAAATATGCATCGATTAGAAATTTAATGACTCAAAAATAAAAATAAAAATTTGTCAATAATATCTTAACAATTTAGGGATAAATAATTTTCTTAAATATGAATAAAAAAGTGGGACAAATTGTTGGAAAAAAAATTAATCCATTTGTTTAAATTAAAAAAAGAAAAGAAAAAAGAAATTTAAAAAATAAAATCATTAATTAAAATTGATAAATTTTTCGTTGTTTATTTGGGAAGATTTTTTTTTAGCTTTTTTTTTGGCTAAAATAGTACTAAAAAACAAAATAGGTTAAAATAGCTAATAAGACAAAATGTCACATCAAATCCATAATCATTTCATTTTTTCTCTCACAAACATCACATCCACCTACAAAAAAATCTAACTATCTTCCAAAACACAAAAAATTTAGCCTCCTAAAATACCTAAAAACTAAAATAGCCTACTAAAATAGTAACTTCTGAAACAGCCACATAAGTGTCAATATAAGTCTTATAAGTATTGTATTAATTATTAGGGTCTTATATTAAACTATTGGGGTGTTAAATTAAAATATGCATGGATTTTTAATAATATATATGTAAAACCTGGGGGGGGGGGGGCGGCGGGGTGAGTGAAAATTTTCATTTAAATAACTTATTGGTTGATTTTGTAATTTTCGTCTCTTCCCGCTTAATTCAAAGGGGCAATATGGTCATTTTGGATAGCCAAGTAATGATATTTGTGTTAAATTAACGGATTGGGAGAATTTTGATATTATCAACAAAACTAAGTAAGGTTTCTATGATTATTGAAACTACTGTATTTGTCAGAAATCTCAGAGGAGGCAAGTGTAATTTACCCTTTCTATTAATTGGACCCCCCTAATGGAAGGGGTCACACGCCAATAGTTTAAGAGGTTTATTTGTATGTTTTTATAGTTTAAGGGGCAAAACGATATTTCTAAATAGTTTAAGGTGTCAATTTGTACGCTTTTGTAATTCAGGGGGTCTAAGTGATGTTTTCTAATAGTTTAGGGAACCTCCATGCAAATAACCGTAAAAGTTTGCAAATTTTATCCAAAATTAATTTGTAGGATAAAAGTTGAATTGACAGTGTAAGCTCTATATAGAATAAATTTGACAAGCTAATTGATTTTTTTGGTAAAAATTCCATCGTTGTAGTGGTGTTATTTCATTAAAGTGCGATTATATTGGTCTTAAAATAATAGTCTTTTTTAGGTAATTTAACTTTTTTTTAGTAGTACAATTATTATATCTCAAAAATATTAACTTTTCAAAACTACCATTTGGTAATACAATTATTACATTTCAAAAGTAATGCTAATGAATTTAAACGAATGGCAATATAAGAAATGTTAGAATTTTTCCTAAATATGACTTAATGTGGAGGGAGAGAAGAGGGAAGGAGGGAGAGAAGAGGGTATACAAACTTGCTAAGATACAGGAGAGGAAAACAAGAGATTTTAATTAAGTAAAGTGCATCAAGAGTGAGAATTCTAAGGTATTGGTGAAAGATGATAAGATTAAGGAAAGATGGAAGAATTATTTTGAGAAACTATTAAATGAGGAACATGGAGGTACAGCAATAAGGGAAGAAATAGCTAGTAATACGGTAAACCAAGACTATAGGTTCTATCGTAGGATTAGGAACTTTGAAGTAGAAATTGCACTTAAGAAGATGAAATCAAATAAGGCTTTAGGACCCGATGATATCCCTATTGAAGCTTGGAAGTGTTTGGGTAAAAAGGGAGTTGGTTGGTTGACTAGGTTGTTTAGCAAAATTTTGTTGACTAGGAACATGCCAGATGAGTGGAGGAAGAGTATTTTAGTGCCAATCTATAAGAATAAAGGTGATGTCCAGAATTATAACAACTATAGAGGAATCAAGCTAATGTGTCATATAATGAAAGTGTGGGAGAGGGTGATGGAACGCCGATTGCGAGATATAACAGAGGTGTCAGAGAATCAATTTGGGTTTATGCTTGGTAGGTCAACAATGGAAGCGATCTATCTTTTGAGGAGAGTAATAGAAAAGCATAAAGAAAAGAAAAGAGACATTCATATGGTGTTTATTGACCTTGAGAAAGCATATGACAGAGTGCCCCGAGATATAATATGGTGGGTGTTAGAGAAGAAAGATGTGACAAAAGGTTACATTGACGTGATTAGGGACATGTATGAAAGGGTGGTGACCACTATTAGATCGCCAGCTGGAGAGACAAATGAATTTTTTATCACTGTAGGGTTACACCAAAGATCTACCGTAAGTCCTTATCTTTTTGCTTTAGTTATGGACGAGTTAACGATAAATATTCAGGATGACGTGCCATGGTGCATGCTTTTTGTAGACGATATTGTGCTAGTAGATGAGACTAGAGAAAGAGTTAACACAAAGTTAGAGATTTGGAGAAAAGCTCTTGAATCTAAAGGATTCTGGATAAGTAGAACTAAGACAGAATACATGGAGTGTAAATTTAGTAACAGTAACAATGAAAGCAGAGGAGAAGTGAAGATTGAGAACCAAGAATTGCCTAAGAGTGAACATTTTCGTTATTTAGGGTCGATTATCACAACAGCGGGAGAGATTGATACAGATGTGGCCCATAGGATTAAGGCGGGATGGTGTAAGTAGAGAAGTGCGTATGGAGTATTGTGCGATAAACGAATACCCACTAGACTAAAAGGTAAGTTTTATAGAACGGCTATTAGACCAGCTATGTTGTATGGGACAGAGTGTTGGGCAACCAAGAAACAACATGTAGATAAGATGAGTGTGGCTGAGATGAGGATGCTAAGGTGGATGTGTGGTAAGACTAGACAAGACAGGATTAGAAATGAGTGTATTCGGGAATGGGTAGGAGTAGCACCGACAGAAGATAAGTTGAGAGAGAATCGTTTGAGATGGTTTGGTCATATTCAACGGAGATCAACAGAGGCAGTAGTGAAGAGATGCAATGCTGTAACGGTAGATGGAAGTGTTAGGGAACGGGGTAGGCCTAGATTAATGTTGACTAGCATTTTAAATAGAGATATGAATCTACTTAATTTGACTAATGAAATAGCCTTTGATAGGGCCGCGTGGAGAAGACGGATTCATGTAGCTGACCCCATTTGATGGGACTTAAGGCTTGGTTTGGTTTGGTTTGGTTATGACTTAATGTGGCTTATGCACGATTGTATTAGATTCATCTCATTACGAAAGATACATGTACATCAATTAGATGGTGACTAATCATTGATGAATGCACCTATATATACAATGTATAGAAGACTAATGAAGATAATGTTAATGCATTGAATGTGATAGATTCATTATGAATGAATCTTAGAGATGCATTATGTATCTATTATGAATATGTAAGATACATTAATTTATCTAATGAATTCATTAATATAGAAGATGCATTATGTATCATGAATGTATAAGATACATTAATCTATTTAATGAGGTTCATTGAATGAATGGATTTTTTGATGGGAAGAATACTAGTATAAATAGTGTACGGTCCCAAACCACACTCTCCATCACAAAAACTCAAGTTGTCGCTACAAGTTAAATATATCTAACTATAAAACATAATTAATTAGATACAAAATCAAGTTTTCCTTCCGTTGGGCCGAATAACAATATATTTTAATAATTCATAAAAATAAATGAGATGACTAATAAAAATAAACAACATAAAATAAATAAAATAATCATTAAGACCGTAACGAGTTTATCACCGTTGGGCAGAAAAACTCAATGTCTCTTATTTTATATTAAAAGCACGTGAGAAGTTTATCACCGTTGGGCATAAAAACTTATTGCTATATTTATTATACTAATCATCTCGGTTGTTCAAACATACATAGTGTTGAACCTCCGTTGAGCTGATCAACAATGTTTCAACTCATAAGGTGTGTAACAAAACATTATAAGTGCATAAAATATTATCTTAATTACCATTTGTTCAATAATTTTCAATTTTTATTTTAATATCAATGGAATAAAAGATTGGCCAAAAATAAAATTGGACAAGTGTAAATCAAGGTTTTGCACTTGTTACACAAAACATCATCATAAAATGAAATGCATACTTATACGTTTCATGCATCAGAATTGAGAACCTGGCTCTGATACCAATTCATGCGCGCAACATGTTTTTGAAAGAGCTTAGGTGTGGGACCTTTAGTTAAAGGATCTGCTAACATGAGTGTAGTACCAATATGAGAGATGGAAATAGTTTGATTCAGAACCCTTTCTTTAACAACTAGATACTTGATATCAATATGCTTTGATCCTCCTGAAGTTTTGTTATTATTGGAGAACCGCACAACAGCATCATTATCACAGTAAATCTATAAGGGCTTCGAAATTGAATCGACAAGTTGTAATTCAGATATGAAATTCTTTAGTTATACTGTATAACGTGTGGCTTCATAACATGCTATGAACTCTGCCTCCATAGTGGAAGAGGCTGTCAGAGACTGCTTATGACTCTTCCACGAAATGAGTCCATTAGCAAGCATAAAAATGTACCCAGAAGTGGGCTTTTGAGTGTTTTTACATCCAGCATAATTAGCATCCGAATAACCAACCATTTCAAGGTTGTCTGTTCTTTGATAAGTGAGCATGTAATCCTTAGTGCCTTGTAAATATCGCAACACTTTCTTAACTGCTTTCCAATGATCGAGTCCGGGATTGCTTTGGTGGGAAGAATACTAGTATAAATAGTGTAAGGTCCCAAGCCACACTCTCCATCACAAAAACTCAAGTTGTCATCACAAGAAGGCTCCCATCGCCTAGAGAGAGAGAAGTGGTTTGAAGATCTTAGACAAGTAAAGAACTTAAGATCAAGGTCTTCCATTCAATGTTTCTCTTTCTTAAAAGAAGATTTCATACTATCATGGATCAAGATATGTATTCACTTATTTTGTATATTAGAAATTTATATAGTTTTCATGTATAGAATTGAATCCTTAATGATTTTTAATTTATGTTCTACAAAATTTTCTATCAAGAAATTCATAGTATTTTAGTTCATAATTTTTGAAAAGAAATTAATATTTTAGGATAATAAAAAATAGAATAAATAACTAATATTTTGAAATGAAATTATTTTCTTTTTACATATATATAATTGATGAGAATCTTGGCTCCCATTTTACATTGGGTCTAACCACTTAAAAGAATGCAGAGTTTGCACGTTCTCGGAACCAAAAGTACCAGCCAAATAACTTGTCATATAGATGAAGTTGATGGCTATGTATCATTTAAGTTTTGTGTCCTTTTATTTTTTTGAATTTTAATTTTGATAATTTTAATTTTAATTTTAATTTTAATTTTAATTTTTTTAATTTGACTAAAATTAGTCTAATTTCAAATGCTCCATATGACTTTGGTTCTTAAAGTTTTAAGGGTCAGTTAAATTTTTAATCCCAAAAATACGAGTATTGTGTCATTTTGGTGCATAATATTTAAATTGTGTCAATCGATTTCCCAATATTTGAATTGCCTTTATTAACAAAATTAGATTGTGGGATTATATGAAAACGCTTTTAACACAAATTTTAATTTTATCAAATGCGTATCAAAATATTGTGAAATTGTGTTTGAATTGTTGGAATTTAGAGATAAAATGAGAATCGGGTATAGAAAATGACATTCATATATAATGGGAGCCAACCAACTAGAAGACATGCTGATGATGAATGATTTGCTAGCTGAGTTAAGAAATTTGCTAGTGTCAGACATGATATGAATGTCTACGTAAGGCTTGTTTGGTAGAGCTTATAAGCTGCTTATTTCAATTTTAACTTAATTTAAGCTAAAATATTGTATTTGGTGCAGCTTAAGTTAATCAGCTTATAACTTAAATCAAGCTATTTCTCAACTTATCTTAAAAGTTGGTCAGGAGGTACTTAAATTTTTGACTTAAGCGCATAGCTGGTGTGGGGAGCTAAAATTACTTAAATGCCCTCGTCAATATCCAAATATTAATATTAATTAAAAAAATAAAAAAATGTATATTTCTGAAGAAAAAGAAAAAAATCAGTATTAATTGAAAAATAAATATTAATTGATATTAATTATTAATAAATTCATATTGTATATTTTTATATTAATTAAAAAATAACAAATTGTATATTTCTGAAGAAAAAGAAAAATAAATAAATATTAATTAAAAAAATCAATATGAATTGGTATTAATTATTAATAAATTAATATTGTATACTTTTGTAATGAATTAATTATTAATTGATGCTAATTAATAACAATTGTTGATTATTACTATTAATTGATACTAATAAAAATTAAATATTAATACTAATTTATAGTAATTAATAATTTTAGTATTAATTGAGACTAATTAAGCCATTAATTGATACTAATTAATAATTTTAGTATTAATGCATACTAATTAAGCAATTAATTGATACTAATTAATTTATAATGGAAAATAACTGTGACAATAATACTTCCATTATATTTTTAGCAAATGTATCAATTTATATTAATTGATATTAATTAATGCTAATTATATTAGCTTTTATTAATGAAATATTTTTTTTAATTAAAACTAAAAAAAAATGACAAAATAATCATTTTTATATCATATAAGGACAGAAAGGACAATTATACAGTAAAAATTTATTTTACAGCTTATTAACTAAACACTACTCTGCTGCTTAAATCCATAATCCCACAGCTGCACCAAACAGGTTAACAGCTTATGTTCACAGCTATAAGCCATAATCTATTAAGTTATAATCTATAATCATTTTTCCACAGTTCTAACAAACGGGGCCATAGAGGGCTTAATCCCTCCCTTTTGTAGTTTTATTTTCTATGTACCAAAAAAAAAAAAAAAAGAGGGATGATCCAGCGATAAATCAAAGAAATTGAGTGATTTGGAGAGAAAAGAAAAGAAATGGAGACATATGCATTTCTCTTACTTGTTTGGATAACCTAAGTTGAGAGAAATTGAAGGAAATTGAGAGAAATGAAGAAAAACTCATTTCTTTTATAAGACTCATTTTCAATTTTCCCAAAAGTGGAGAGATTAGGAGAGAAAAGAAATCACTATTTTCATAATATCAATTTTGTCCCTATAAAAATAAAAGAAATAAAATGATTGAAAATATGAAAAGGTTATTTTGGTAATATAACATAAAATAATTTCTTTTCTTTTTTCTTAATGAAATCTAACCAAACAAGAATGAGAGAAATCATAATCATTTCTTTTCTTTTATTTCTTCCTTATCCAAACAAAAATGAGAGAAATCACAATCATTTCATTTTTTTCTTTTCTCTTATTATTTAAGTAATCATTTCTTTTCTTTTCTCTCCTAGGTTCCCAAACACTGTGCTAGTTCTAAAATTTTTTTGTTCAAAAATTCAAGCTCTAAAACGTTGCCTCTCTCTCTCTCTCTCTCTCTCTCTCTCTCTCTCATCTGTGTCTCTCCTCCTCCCCTCCTCTACCGTCCTCCGCTGCTCCAACCGCGCTCTCATTCGCTGCTCTAGCTGAGAGATACAAAACCACTACCACCACCAAATCTCGATTTCACCGCCGTCGGAGTCGCCGTCAAAGTCGATCGGTTCATATCCGATGTCGATCTGATGAATTCGAAGCACTAGACTCACACACAACTCTCTACGACTCCTTCGAATCAATGAATCCATCTTCGAGAAGATCAGCCATCGACATTTTCTCCAACCAAGATCGTTCACCATCAACCACTCAGTGACTTCGGGGCCTCAGCTCTGTTCTGCCTCAGATCGGAGTCCGATCTCCTTTGCCGGTCGATTTTTAGAGTTCAGAATCGAAGCACGCTGCTTGATCGCACGCCGCTGCGGTCTGATCAAGATCCTCGCCTGAGATCCATGAGCCAGTTTGAAACAATAGTTTGATAGAGAGAGAGAGAGAGAAAATGATTAACTCTTATATTGATCTGTGTTGTGTGTCATTTACAAAGAGAAATGCACTCTCTTTATAAAGAGGAGATGACGCATCGGATGCCAAAGTGAGGCACCGAAAGTAGAAAGGAAAAGCAAAAGAAGAGCGTACTTTATATTACTTTACATAAACTAATGCTAACAGCTATGCAATACACTAATACTTTATATTACTTTACATAAACTAATGCTAACATGCTAACAGCTATACAATACACTAACATCCTCCCGCAAACTCAATGAGGGAAAGCATCAACCAAGTTGAGTTTGGAAACAAGATCACTGAAGCGTCCTGGAGGATGAGCCTTCGTGAAAATATTAGCAGGCTGATCGGCAGAAGCAATAGGAAGAAGATGAACAGTACCACAGGTAAATGCTAGTGAATGAAATGACAATCAATCTCAATATGTTTGGTGCGGTCATGAAAAACATCATTGCGAGCAATCTGAATGGCACTCTGATTGTTACGATAGAGAGAGGTAGGACCAGAAGAAGAAACATCCATATCAGCAAGGAGCCAGCGAAGCCAGGGAAGTTCCTGAGTAGTATCAGCAAGAACCCAGTATTCAGTTTCAGTACTAGAGCGGGCAGTGAGGAATTGTTTTTTGCTACGCCAAGTAAGAAGAGAATCCCCTAAGAAGAAACAGAATCCCGTGGTAGAGCGTCGATCAGTAGGATCCCAAGCCCAATCAACATCAGAAAAGGCACGCAATTCAAGAGAGAAAGAAGCAGAGTAATGAAGACCATGGAACAGAGTGCCTTCGAGGTAGCGAAGGATGCAGAGTAGAGCAGTATAGTGAGGAGTGCGAGGAGCCGACATGTATTTACTGACAATGTGAACAGCATAGGCAATGTCAGGACGAGTCACTGTGAGATAAACAAGACTTCCGACGAGCTGGCGATAAAGAGTAGCATCAGAGAGGAGATCCCCATCGAGAGGAGTGAGACGAATCTGAGGATCAACTGGAGTATATGTAGTTTTGCAATCAGTAAGACCAGCACGAGCCAGAAGATCGGATGCATATTTGGCTTGGGACAAATAGGAACCAGTAGAATCATGAGAGATTTCAAGGCCTAAGAAGTAGTTAAGAGTACTAAGGTCCTTCATCTCAAATTATCGGTGGAGAAAACATTTGAGGTGGAGAATACCAGCTGCATCATTACCAGTGATAATCATATCATCCACATACAGAAGGAGAAGAGTGGTACCATGAGTAGTAGTCCGTATAAAAAGAGCAGAGTCATAGGAGCTAGAGGTGAACCCGAAGTCATAAATGGTAGAACTGAACTTAGCAAACCAAGCACGGGGTGCTTGCTTGAGGCCATAGAGGGCACGCTGTAGTTTGCAAACCTTATGAGGGGGAAAAGTGGACCTAGGGGGAGGATGCATGTAGACGTCCTCAAGAAGATTACCATTGAGGAAAGCATTTTTGACATCCATCTGAAAGAGTTCCCAGTGGTGAGCAGCAGCAACAACAAGTAAACTGTGAACAGAGGTAAGCCGAGCAATAGGGGAGAATGTTTCCTTATAATCAATACCATATTCCTAGTTGAAACCCTTGGCAACAAGACGAGCTTTGTAGCGTTCAATAGAGCCATCAGAATGAGTCTTGATTTTGTAAACCCATTTGCAGCCAATCGCAGTCTTTCCAGGAGGAAGATCAACAAGATCCCAAGTGTGAGTTTTGTCCAAGGCCTGGAGTTCATCAGTCATAGCTTGCTGCCAAAGAGGATTAGTACAAGCCTCACGATTGAAGGTAGGTTCATAAGTAGAAAAGGCAACAGATCCAACAATATAATCACGAAGATGGATAGGAGGTTGAGTTACCTGGCATGGTCGACCCGTAGGAGGATCGGTGGGAGGAAGAACCGGTGGAGAAAGAGGTGGTGCAATGAGAGGCGGACCTTCAGGAAGAGCAGGCTGAACGGGATTAGGAGTGAACAAGGGTGTCTCGATGAAGGAGGAACCGGTATCAAAAGCATCAGAGAAGAGATCTTTGGAAGGATTAGTAAACAGTACATTAGTGGCAAGTGCGGATAAATGAAAGGAGGATAGAGAGGAAAACATTTTGTGCTCCCAGAAAACGACATGTCGGGAGATACGAAGTCGTTTAGAGAGAGGATCCCGACAGGGAAAGCCTTTATGTTCAATTCCATACCCAAGAAAGCAACAAAGACGAGAACGAGGTTCAAGCTTGGTGTGTTCATGGGATTGAAGCAGAACAAAGCAGGCAGAGCCAAAGACCCGAAGATTGGTTTATGGAGGGGGAGTGCCATGTAGACGTTCAAAGGGAGTTTGATTGTGGATGACAGGGGTAGGAACACAATTGATAGTGTAGACAGTAGTGAGGACAGCTTCCCCCCAAAAGTTTTCAGGACAGGAAGAAGAGAGAAGGAGAGGGTGAGTAGTGTCAAGAATATGCCTATGTTTCCGTTCAGCACAACCATTTTGTTGAGACGTACCAGCACAGGAACAATGGGGCAGTGTACCATGACTCTGAAGAAAAGAAAGAAAATCTGAATCCTGATATTCCATAGCATTGTCAGAGCGAAAAATTTTGATGGTTTTGGAAAATTGGGTGTGGACCATTTGGGCAAATCAATAATAAAGGTGTTTAAGTTCAAACCGAGTTTTCATGAGAAAAAGCCAAGTAAATCGGGAAAAATCATCAATAAAAACAACAAAATAACGAGATCCCCCCATAGCAGTAGTAGGGGAGGGTCCCCAAATATCCGAATGTATAAGATCAAAAGGTGCATGGGAAACATAAGTACTTTTATTGAATGATAAAGCAGGTTATTTGGCAAGCTGACAGGGTATACAATCGAAATTATCTGGAATTACATGACCCAATTGTCCACTAGAAACCAAAGACTTTAAGCGATTAACAGAAATATGCCCTAAGCAACAATGCCAAAGATGAAAAGGAGATAATGAGGAAGCAGATGCAGGAGCAGCGATCTGAAGAGAGTCAGGAACATGAAGGTGGATGAGTTCATAGAGACGTCCGTGCTTACGGCTGATCCTAATAGTCTGCCCCGTCTAAGGGTCCTGCACCAAACAATCAGTAGCATAAAATGTGACAGTTAGACCAAGTTCACATAATTGACCAATAGAAATAAGGTTTAAGATGAGAGCAGAGATATGATAAACTTGAGATAAAGATAAAGAATATGTGGAAACAGTACTAACATGACGGACAGACATGAGAGAACCATCAGCAGTATGAATTGAGGGAATATGAGGAGATGAAGAGATAGAAGAAAATATAGTAGAACTGGAGGTCATATGATTACAACAGGTAGAGTCAAAATACCAAGAAGAGTTACCTGGGATCACAGACAAAGCAGTAGGAGGAGGTGTACCAGAAGAGGAGAGAAGGTGTTTGAACATGGTCTCTACATCCGTTTCAGAAAAGAGAGGGGTAAACGGAGCAAGTGACTCAGAGAAACCCTCAGAGGCAGCAGCAGCAGTGTGATGAGATTGATTCCCGGAAGCAGTAGTAGTGTGATGAAACTGATTCCCGGAACGATAAAAGCTCCCCCGGAAAGAACCACTGCGAGAGGAGTGGCTATTGGAGGATGAGCGGGAGGGATTACGAAAACAATCTTGTTGCAGATGACCAGGACCAAGTTTGTTGCAGTATCGGCAGGATCTAACAGGGCAAGTGACCAGGAGATGTGTTAAAGGAAGGCCCCGATTCTGACAATAGAGGCAGGCAGTGGTCCGTTGGGTAAATGATGGGCGGTACGGAGGAGTGGCAAGAACAGAGTCCACATGATGAGTTTGGAGAGTACCAAGACAAGTCTACTCTGATAGCAGCTCAGAAATAGCTTGTTCAAGAGTGGGCAATGGATGGCGATGAAGAAGAGAGGCACGTACGGGCTCAAAAGAGGAAGTAAGAGCCATGAGAAAGTGCACCAACCTTTGCTGATTACGATGGATAGTAAATAAAATAACATCTTCTCAGTGAGGCCAAGTCGGTTCGGAAAGAGCAAGCTGGTCCCAAGCAGAGTACATTTGAGAAATGAAGTCATTGATGGACTGACCGGATTCTTGGCGCATCCGGTGAAGTTGGCTCTGAAGTTGATAATGATGAGCAAAACCAGTAGTCAGGTATTGTTCTTTCAAAAAATCCCAGATGTCTTTTCCAGGAGTAGTTATAGAGTCAAGCTGAAAGCGACCAAACTGAAGACTAATAGAGGTAACAGAGGTATTTCGAAACTAGTTAATGATTTGGTAATTCTTACTATCCCATTCCTCAAGTCGGTCTTCATATATAGCAGTAGCAGTAGTATCAGTAGTTTCATCAGTGTCTTTCACCGGTTGGGTCACATCCCCGGTGATAATTCGCCAGAGCTTTTTTCCTTTGAAGAAGGAAGACATGGCTTGGGCCCACAGAACATAGTTGGAACCATTCAAAATAACGGAAATGGGATGGGAGGCATCATGACGATCCATAATAATAGTTGAGTAGGGCTAAATCGATAGGAATAGACTTGTAGGAGCAAAATTAGGTAAAACAGAGTGTACCAGTGAGTCCGGAAGGTCGAAAATAGTTAGGAAATGTGTGCTGTGCAGAGATGATGTCAGCATGATGTAAAATGCTGTCAGCGGCGCACGTTAGTAGAACGGCACACACCTGGCTCACGGTAACAAGCTGGTGCACGCGGGTGCACGATAGCGGAATGGCGCAGGTGCGACTTGCGGTAGACAGATGGCGCACGCAGGTGCGCGATAGTGGAACGGTGCAAGCGCGGCTCACGGTAGACAGATGGCGCAAACGGGTGCACGGTAGCAGGCGTGGCGCACGAAAGTACAGAGCTGTAGATGCGTGAAGGCGCGTGTGAGAGTGGCAACGGAAGCAGAGATGCGCCGATCACAAAGGCAGCGCGTGGGAGCGCGTGAGGGCATTTCTAACGACGGGCGTGGTGCCGTTGGAATCGTAAGGAGATTTCGAGCTGTTTGGTGTAGTGCCACTGTATACGGGACTAAGCACCAAAATTGAAGAATGCCAAAATTGTATAATTGGGCTCTGATACCATGAAACAATAGTTTGATATAGAGAGAGAGAGAGAGAGACAGAGAGAGAAAGAGAGAAAAAATGATTAACTCTTACATTGATCTGTGTTGTGTGTCATTTACAAAGAGAAATGCACTCTCTTTATAGAGAGGAGAGGACGCATTGGATGCCAAAGTGAGGCACCGAAAGTATAAAGGAAAAGCAAAAGAAGAGCGTACTTTATATTACTTTACATAAACTAATGCTAACATGCTAACAGCTATACAATACACTAACACTTTATATTACTTTACATAAACTAATGCTAACATGCTAATAGCTATACAATACACTAACATGCGTCGAGCCACTGCAACGACCTTGCAGTCGGCTTTGGCGAGGTCTAGACAGAAGTCTTTCTCTTTCTCTTTCTCTCTCTCTCTCTGTTCCTCCCTGTGTGTATGTGTGTGTTATTGAATTCAAGAAAATTGAAGAATTTGATGAAATTAGGGTTTGATGGAATTTGATTTGATTCATTTTGCAGAAATGGATCAGATATAGATTTGGATTTGGGTTTGGCTAATTTATGTTGAAAAACAGATAGAAAATATTGAACAGGATAGGGTTTGGGAAAGATGAGATCAAGATTTGTTGCTGTTGTTTTGTTGTTATTGTTGATGATAATGATAAAACAAATGCACAGATTGCACAAATAGGGGGAGAGAGAGAGAGAGAGAGAGAGAGAGAGAGAGAGAGAGAGAAAGAGAGAGAGAGAGAGAGAAAAAAAAAGATTTGAACAGATAGAATTTTTTTTGAACAAATAAAGTTTGGTTTGCACAGATTTGTACAGATATGAGGAAGATATAGATATGTTTGTATAGGAAATAGATAAACAAGAAAAATTGGCTTGCTATTTCCAATAGATCTGAGTTTGACCATTGGACCTTCATTAGTTAAATGCAGGCACATTGAAATCAAGAGTAACTATTGGACCTTAATTAGTTAAATTTGAGGATTGTTCTCTATTTTTTTAGATCTGAGTTTGTTTCTCAATTTTTTTTTCTTTTTTTATATATATTTGAACAGGTCACAAAAATATCTCTCTCTCTCTCTCTCTCTATCTCTCTCTCTTCTTCATCTCTCTCTATCATTCTCTATCTCTTGTTGTCTTTCTCTCTGAATCTCTTCCCATCTGTTGCTGTTGTTGTTGATAGACATATCTGTTTGAACAGATATAAACTGAATAGATAGAAAATTTCAAAAAAAATTAAAAAAATGATAATTTAAACAGATAAAAAAATTGAACAGATAGAAATTTCAGCAAATAAAAAATGTAGACAAATAAAAAAAATCCAACAAATAAAAAATTTAAACAGATAATTTTTTTTGAATAGATAGGAATTTAATAGATAAAAATAATTTCAACAGATAGTCAACAAAAATTCAAATAGATAAAAAGAAAAGTCAAGAGGTAAAATTGAAAACAAAATATTCTCTAGGATTTCTCACCAAACTAGTTTACAAAGTATGGATCTTTCATCAACAAAAAAAATATCTCTTGGATTTAATATTTTATACCCTCCTTATATTAGATTTATCACTAATTAACCCATATATATATATATATATATATGGAATTTGTCACCAAAATAATATTGTGGTGACATTTCTATAATTAAATGATATTTAAATGGACAAGTTATTTTAAAATAATAAGTATTAACGCAACTGCATCATCCGTTTATAAACTCTACATACTTTTCTACTTACACATTGGGTAATTGTTGAATTCTTTCGGAATATTACGTCATATTGCATACATGGTGATCTAAACTAATGGCCTAGCAAAAATTTATATGGATAGAATATGTACCTCACCTTTGTTAGATTGTTAGACACCTAGAATGATGCACCAAGCATAAGTTGTGGTTTTTTATTGACAAAAAATAACACGTACATAAATATTACTAGGGCTATCTAAATACTGTTATTGAATGATTAAAATCAATAATAATATTTGATCCTTCGAATTTCTCTCCACCTGAATTGTCTGAATTGTCCGAACGAATATTTTACATGTAATATATTCAATTTTATCCGGTCGAAATAAAAATCTTATATTTATTCGGGCAATTTGGATAGAGAAAAATTTGATAGATGTAGCACTACCATAAAATCAAATCTAATCATTTAAAAAGTCAAGAATCTTTCTTTATTTGATTCTACGTTTGTGTATGTACCAATATTATGAAGTCATTCTAAAAATAAAAAATAAAAACTAACAGAGAATCGATCACAAAATTAACTGTATAGAACAATCTTAACCATACAAATTAGATGATGGGATCCATTATAAAACATACAATTTCATTCAAAATGCTCTATGAAGGTTCCGGAAAATATTTTACATGGTTGATTTGTGATTGATTATGTGTCAGTAGAGTTATCAAAAAAATAAAAATAAAAAATAGGTGACTTGTCAACTTGTGTCCTTGAACTTGAAGTAAGTTAGCAAGCGAATTATAATGTAAACGAATGAAGCTACAAAGGGCTATTTTGGAAAATAGATTAAAAGTCATTTCTTAGCTTTTAATCCACTTCCCTCTCTCATAAAAAAGCCAAAAAAAATCAACAAATAGTTTTTAACCATCTTCCCAAAACACTCCAAAACAGTTGGCAACGCCGCTGGCTCTTTCTCCCTTTGAAATTCCATCTCCATTATGTGTACATATATATGTTACAGTGCTAATGCTGCAATTCATAACTACTCAACTGTTCTCTCAATTTCTTCGTCAATATTAAATAGTTACCTTTTTCTTTTCTTTTTTTTTTTTTTTAATTTGTCAATCTGTGTGGTTGTACTTGAGGTCTCCTATATAAAGACTTCTAACAATTTAATTCTATAGCATTAAAGCTAATTTATAGTTTGCATTTGAGAATGATATCTTTGTGTTCGTCTGATTTTTAATTTTTCATCTTAAACAGAAAGTGAGCGAGAGGAACATAATCAACCGCGGAAATGGTGTCCCTTGTAAGAATCTTGGGTAATTATAATACATTTTCCAAATGGAAAATTTTATTCATACAAAAAAACCTCTAAAAAATGATTTGATAATGACAGTTATGTAAATTAAAATGATCTTAATATATATTTTGTTTTAAAATCAACATTAAAGTGTTAACTTGGTGTGTGTTGTTGTGTTCATGAATGCTATGCTAGTGCTGACATGGGCTGATATATTAGCGGCGTACGCCATGTGGATGACAATGCTATACTAGACAAATGTGTGGAAGCTCAAATTCACTCATGGTGCTGCTATTATAAATGTGTTTTGGGGTTTGATGGGCATTATACTCATACCCATGAAATTCATTGTTGATGTTTTCATGGGTAACTACTGGATGCTTGTCATCTCCAGTTTTGCCTATAGTGCTGTATTTTTAACTCCCAACTGTTTTGCCCCTTTTTTTTTTTGTTTTTGTTTTTGGTAGTCAGAAAAAGGTAATCGAGCGAAACCTTCTTTGGACATGACAATGGAGAGTTAGACATGAAGAGCCTAGGCATTAGATAGTTCTACAAACGTGCTAGGCTTGAAGGAGGATCCACATTAAGGGTGAACATGGCTGAGATTGAACGTGTTCGGACTAAACTCATATTACATGATAATACTTGAAATCATTTTGACCAACTTATACTCTACTATGAAATCAGTTTAAAAATAAAATATAAAACTTTTAACCCTATAGACGGCCTTAATATTATACTTAAAAAGTATATTTTTTTTTCATATTTTAAAATTAAAAATTATAATTAATTTAATTAATTTGGTGCCTCTTTATTCAACTAATTACTTAAATTAATACATAATTATCCTTATACAAATAAAGTTAAACAATATAGAATATACATATCAATATGTATAAATATAAAAATATATGTTACATAATATAGTTTTTCAAAGCCATAAATCACGAAATATTATGCAGTGGTCTTGGGACAAATTCATATAGTGAACTAACTTCATATTTATTAGTTATAGGACTCAATACTTTTTATTAGAATTTTGAGAGATAATTTAACAAGTATCAAGTGATAAATAATATGAAACAATATTCTAAGACAACCAAATAATCACTCATTGATCACCACTAATCTCATTATATGAAGCTAATAATATCAGTTGTTCACTATTGATTGTCATCATGGGTATTGTCAGCTATGCAAACCACATTCTATAATCAGACATTGTCTTCTCAAACACAACTTCTTTGCTTGCAGGGTTTGGGATTCCTAACAATGTCAACACCTCCAGTCCTCGCCAAGGCCACAGCCACCTGCAGTCTATACGAGCCCGCATGCATCGGCGAGGGACAAACGATACTCTTCTACACAGCACTTAGCCCTAGTAGCTAACGGAGTCTCAGGCCAGTTAATTTCACTATCCACTTTCATGGTTGAGCAATTAACAGAAGTTATCCGGGACAACTTCACCACGCGCTCGTGCCTCTCCCTCTTCTCGGGAACCTATGTCGCAATCCTCATCCCAATAGGCGGAATCATTGCGATTTCATTTATAAAGATTTGGCCACTTCGGTTTGGTATACCGGCCATATGCTCTGCGGTGGCGACACTGATATTCTTGAGTGGTTCAGGTTCGTATAATTGTGTTAAGCCACAGGGGAGCTCGGTGACCACTGTGTTTAGAGTGCATGTGGCTGCAACATCCAAGATGTTTCACAAGTGCCCAAATGAGGCAGATCGGCTCTATGAAATAAGTGGTGTTGATCTCCATTTGGAGCCTCATACTCGTCGCCTAAGGTATCTCTCAACTTGTTCAAATTACAAGATTCAACCAATTAAGTTTAATGTTTTAGTTTATTTATTTCAATGGGGGCTTCTCTTTGGACTGGAGGATTCGGTTTTTATGATTTTGGGCCCATCTTGGATTCACTTTGTGGATTTGAAAATTTTATTTTCTCATATTTTTCTTGCAAAATGAGCTATTTTGGTGAAAAAAAAATGATCAAATCATATATCAACGACTATCGAAAATGTTATGTACCATGAAATTACGCTCCAACTTTTATTCCAAAAATAAAATTGATGGTGTAAATTTAAAGTTGATAGAATGCGGGTCACACTCAGAATGATTTTGATTCATGGATGTGCTATTTTAAGTAATTTTTTGAGTAATTTTTCCACATTTCAAGTATTGTTGATTTTTAATTTGACTCAATTGGTCCTATTAATTTGAAATAGTGTGTTAAAATCATGAACAAAATGATAATAAAATACAACTGTAATCCGTAAAACATGGGTTCATTGTCACTTTGGTTGATGCAAAAGATGAAGTACAATATACAGTTTCATGTCATTTTATCCATCCTCCATATACTGTTTTTGAAACACAGGCATCTAGACAAGGCTGCAATTATATTACCAACAAAGCCTCTAGAAGAACAACTGACAACCATATGGAAACTCTGCAGAATCACAGAAGTAGAAGAAACCAAACTCACTGTTAGAATAGCTTTAGCAGAATAGCTTTAGCTTTATCATTATTAATTGTATAGCTTTATGTTAGAATAGCTTTAGCTTTATCATTATTAATTGTATAGCCTTCTTTATGCTTTCGGTGGTAGTGGGTTCTTTGGTATCCAATGCCCATATTTCTCTCTATAAAGAGAGACTTCATTCTCTTTGTAAATCAATGCATATACAAACATTTCAGAGTCTCTCTCTCGCTCTATAGCTTCTCTCACTCTCTCAAACTAATCTTTCATGGTATCAGAGCCCAGTGTTACATTTCTGGCAATTTTCGATTTTGGTGTTTAGTCCCGTACACAGTGGCATACATCAAATCGCTCGGAATTTTCTCACGATTCCAACGGCACCTAGCTCGTTCTCAGAACACCCTCCACGCGCCCACACGCGCCGCCTTTACCTTCTGCGCGTCACCAGTTCCGCCACCACTCTCACACGCGCCCGCACGCGCCATCTGTTGCTACTCACCTCCGCCACGCGCCTCCACGCGCCCACACAACCGCGGCTGACGTCAGCCCTGCCACTCCCGTACGCCGCGCCTGCTATTGTGCGCCTTTCGTGCGCCGCTTCACTACATTGCACCCGCGTGCGCCAAAACGACTATTGTGCGCCGCGCCTGCGCCAGTTCGCTACCGTGCGCCGCTGCCTTCCTGCTAACGTGCTCCTCCCTGCACTCTGCTAACGTGCGCCGCTGACATCATCGCTGACATCATCTCTGTCCAGCAGCCTTTTCTGGCTATTTTCGACCTTCCGGACTCACTGGTACACTCTGTTTTACCAAATTTTGCTCCTACAGGTCTCTTCCTGTTGCTTTAATCCTACTTAACTAGTATTATGGATCGTCTTGACACCTCCCATCCCATTTCCGTTATTCTGAATGGTTCAAACTATGTTCTGTGGGCCCAAGCCATGTCTTCCTTTCTTAAAGGCAAGAAGCTCTGGCGAATTGTCACCGGGGATGTGACTAAACCAGTCAAAGACAGTGCCACTACTGAAACTCCTGTTCATACTGCTACATATGAAGGCCGACTTGAGGAATGGGACAGTAAAAATTACCAAATCATTACCTGGTTTCGTAATACCTCTGTTACCTCTATCAGTCTTCAATTTGGCCACTTTCAGCTTGACTCTGTAACTACTCCTGCGAAAGACATCTGGGATTTTTTGAAAGAACGATACCAGACTACTGGTCTTGCTCATCAATATCAACTTCAGAACCAACTTCACCGCATGCGCCAAGAATCCACTCAGTCCATTAATGACTTCCTTTCTCAAATATACTCTGTTTGGGATCAGCTTGCTCTTTCAGAACCAACCTGGCATAACCCCGAAGATGCAGTTTTATTTACTAACCATTGCAACCAGCAAAGGTTGGTGCAATTTCTCATGGCTCTTACCCCCTCTTTTGAGCCCGTACGTACCTCTCTGCTTCATCGCCATCCCTTGCCCACTCTTGAACAAGCCATTTCTGAGTTGCTATCAGAGGAGACTCGTCTAGGTACTCTTCAAACTCATCATGTGGACTCTGTTCTTGCCACTCCTCCGTCCCGGCCATCATTTACCCAGCGGACAACTGCTTGCCTCTATTGTCAGAATCGGGGCCTTCCTTCAACCCATCTCCTGGTCAATTGCCCCGTCAGATCCTGCCGCTACTGCAACAAACTTGGTCCTGGTCATCTGCAACAGGATTGTTTTCGCAATCCATCCCGCTCATCCTCCAATAGCCACTCCTCTCGCGGTGGCTCTTCCCGGGGAAGTTTTCATCGTTCCGGTAACCAGTCTCATCACACTGCTACTTCTGCTTCCGGGAATCAGTCTTATCACACTGCTGCTGCTGCTTCCGGGAATCAGTCTCATCACACTGACACTGCCCCCTCTGCAGGGTTCTCTGAGTCACCTGCTCCATCTACCCCTCACTTTTCTCCAACGGATGTAGAGGCCATGCTCAAACAACTTCTCTCCTCATCTGGTACACCTCCTCCTACTGCTTTGTCTGTAATCCCAGGTAACTCTTCTTGGTATTTTGACTCTGCCTGTTGTAATCATATGACCTCCAGTTCTACTATCTTTTCTTCCTTATCTTCATCTCCTCATATTCCCTCAATACATACTGCTGATGGTTCCCTCATGTCTGTTCGTCATGTTGGTACTGTTTCCACCTCTTCTTTATCTCTACCTCACGTTTATCATATCCCTGCTCTTACCTTAAACCTTATTTCCATTGGTCAATTATGTGAACTTGGTCTAACTGTCACCTTTTCTGCTACTGATTGTTTGGTACAGGACCCTCAGACGGGGCAGACTATTGGGATCGGCCGTAAGCGTGGACGTCTCTATGAACTCATTCACCTTCATGTTCCTGCCTCTCCTCAGATTGCTGCTCCTACATCTACTTCCTTATTATCTCCCTTTCATCTTTGGCATTGTCGCTTAGGGCATATTTCTGTTACTCGTTTAAGGTCTTTGGTTTCTAGTGGACAGTTGGGTCATGTAATTCCCGATAATTTCGATTGTATACCCTGTCAACTTGCCAAACAACCTGCTTTATCATTTAATAAGAGTACTTCTGTTTCTCTTGCCCCTTTTGATCTTATACATTCGGATATTTGGGGGCCCTCCCCTACTACTACTATGGGGGGATCCTGCTATTTTGTTGTTTTTATTGATGATTTTTCCCGGTTTACTTGGCTTTTTCTCATGAAAAATAGGTCTGAACTTAAACACATTTATTATCGATTTGCACAAATGGTTCACACCCAATTCTCCAAAACCATCAAAATTTTTTGCTCTGACAATGCTATGGAATATCGGGATTCAGATTTCCTTTCCTTTCTTCAGCATCATGGTACACTGCCTCATCGTTCCTGTGCTGGCACGTCCCAGCAAAATGGCCGCGCTGAACGGAAACATAGGCATATTCTTGACACTACTCGCGCTCTCATTCTTTCTTCTTCCTGTCCTGAAAACTTTTGGGGAGAAGCTGCCCTCACTGCTGTTTACACTATCAACTGTACTCCTACCCCTGTCATCCATAATCAAACTCCCTTTGAACGTCTGCATGGCACTCCCCCTCCTTACGCCAATCTCCGGGTTTTTGGCTCTGCTTGTTTTGTTCTACTTCAATCCCATGAACACACCAAGCTTGAACCTCGCTCTCGTCTTTGTTGCTTTCTTGGGTATGGCATTGAACATAAAGGCTTTCGCTGTTGGGATCCTCTCTCTAAACGTCTTCGTATCTCCCGCCATGTCGTTTTCTGGGAACACCAAATGTTTTCCTCGCTATCCTCCTTTCACTTACCCGGACTTTCCACTACTGCACTGTTTACTAATCCTTCCATCAATCTTTTCTCTGCTGATTTTGATACAGGTTCCTCCTCCATCGAGACGCCCTTGCTCACCCCTGATCCTTTCCAGCCTGCTCTACCTGAAGGTCTACCTCTTGTTGCCACACCTCCTTCTCCACCGACTCTTCCTCCCACCGATCCTCCTACGGGTCGACCACGCCGGGTAACTCAACCTCCTATCCATCTTCGTGATTATATTGTTGGATCTGCTGCCTTCTCTACTTATGAACCTACCTCCTATCGTGAGGCTTGTACTAATCCTCTTTGGAAGCAAGCTATGACTGATGAACTCAATGCCTTGGACAAAGCTCATACTTGGGATCTTGTTGATCTTCCTCCTGGCAAGACTGCGATTGGCTGCAAATGGGTTTACAAAATCAAAACACATTCTGATGGCTCCATTGAACGCTACAAAGCTCGTCTTGTTGCGAAGGGTTTCAACTAAGAATATGGCATTGATTATGAGGAGACATTCTCTCCTGTTGCTCGGCTTACCTCTGTTCGCAGTTTACTTGCTGTTGCTACTGCTCGCCACTGGGGGCTCTTTCAGATGGATGTCAAAAATGCTTTCCTCAATGGTCATCTTCTTGAAGAGGTCTACATGCAACCTCCACCTGGGTCCACTTTTCAACCTCATCAGGTTTGCAAACTACAGCGTGCTCTTTATGGTCTCAAGCAAGCGCCTCGTGCTTGGTTTGCTAAGTTCAGTTCTACCATTCATGACTTCGGATTCACCTCTAGCTCCTATGACTCTGCTCTTTTTATACGGACTACTTCTCATGGTACTACTTTTCTTCTTCTGTATGTGGATGATATGATTATCACTGGTGATGATAAAGCTGGTATTCTCCACCTCAAACAATTTCTCCACCAACAGTTTGAGATGAAGGACCTTGGTACTCTTAACTACTTCTTAGGCCTTGAAGTCTCTCATGATTCTACTGGTTCCTATTTGTCCCAGGCCAAATATGCATCCGATCTTCTGGCTCGAGCTGGTCTTACTGATTGCAAAACTGCCTCTACTCCGGTTGATCCTCAGATTCGTCTCACTCCTCTCGATGGGACTCTTCTCTCTGATGCTACTCTTTATCGCCAGCTCGTCGGCAGTCTTGTCTATCTCACAGTCACTCGTCCCGACATTGCCTATGCTGTTCACATTGTCAGTCAGTACATGTCGGCTCCTCGCACTCCCCACTATACTGCTCTACTCCGTATCCTTCGCTACCTCAAAGGCACTATGTTCCATGGTCTTCACTTCTCGCCTTCTTCCTCTCTTGCCCTATGTGCCTTTTCCGATGCTGATTGGGCTGGGGATCCTACGGATCGACGCTCCACCACGGGCTTCTGTTTCTTCTTAGGGGATTCTCTTCTTGCTTGGCGTAGCAAAAAACAATCCCTCACTGCCCGCTCTAGCACCGAAGCTGAATACCGAGCTCTTGCTGATACTACTCAGGAACTTCTCTGGCTTCGCTGGCTCCTTGCTGATATGGGTGTTTCTTCATCTGCTCCTACCCCTCTCTACTGTGACAATCAGAGTGCCATTCAGATTGCTCACAATGATGTTTTTCATGATCGCACCAAACATATTGAGATTGATTGTCATTTTATTCGCCAGCATGTCACCTGTGGAACTGTTCATCTTCTTCCTATTGCTTCAGTCGATCAACCCGCTGATATCTTCACTAAGGCTCATCCTCCTGGCCGCTTCAATGATCTTGTTTCCAAACTCAACTTGGTTGATGCTTTCCCTCCTTGAGTTTGCGGGGGGCTGTTAGAATAGCTTTAGCAGAATAGCTTTAGCTTTATCATTATTAATTGTATAGCTTTATGTTAGAATAGTTTTAGCTTTATCATTATTAATTGTATAGCCTTCTTTATGCTTTCGGTGGTAGTGGGTTCTTTGGTATCCAATGCCCATATTTCTCTCTATAAAGAGAGACTTCATTCTCTTTGTAAATCAATGCATATACAAACATTTCAGAGTCTCTCTCTCGCTCTATAGCTTCTCTCACTCTCTCAAACTAATCTTTCACTCATCATACGAATGATCCCTTTACGCATCACTTTCGTTTTCTGCGGCGTCGTATTTTCCATCAGCAACACATACTTCGTGGTGCAAGCAAACCACATGAACCACAAGCTCGGCCACGCCTCAATTCCCATTCTAATCCTCCTCTGGTTCCAAGGCCTAGGAAAACTAGAATTCACCAACCTCTATTGCAAACTCGCCATCAAGCCAGGCGGGTCACAGGCGCGACACTACGTTCCTCTCATAGGCGTCGCAGTGCCTATGGTTTTCTCAATTCTAAGTTGCATTACTGCTGCCAAAGTTGAGACAAGGCTAAATGTGGTGAGGACACACAGTTTAATCGACAAGCCAGAGGAGACAATTCCAATGAGCGTGTTCTGGTTGCTTCCACAATTCGTATCATTGGTGCCCTTGATGGGATTCTTGAAAACAGCGCTAGTGTGATGTTGTTCAATTAGGTACCATTAGAATTTCAAGTATATTTCAAAAAAAAAAAAAAACAAAAAAACAAAAAACAATTTGGGGCAAGACAGCGAATTGTTAGGAATACCTCATTATTGGAGTATAGGATGTAATTGGTTTATTAAAATATTTAGCTTGTTTTGGTGTTAGTTATAATATATTTTTAATGTATTATACTTAACTATTGAAGGCTCAATGAACATTTTATAATCAGTGTGGTAGTGGCTAGGTTTTGATAAAAAAATCCATCAATAATATATTTACACACACACACATATATATATATATTGTTTCTTCCGAAATAGATAGGTGCAGTTTTGTCATCAATCAATTCGGTGGGGTTTGCTTTGTGGAGGGACAGTTTGTTTGATATAAATTCAATTCGGTGGTGTAAAGGAAAAATCTCTTTGTGCTTTTGGTTTCAGCTCTACTTTGAAGTTGATTTAGTTTGATATTTTGGGTCTTCTTCAATTCTGTTTCGAAGACTTTATTCATCTAGTTGGCGAAGTCTTTCCTCTTGTTTATTTGTGATTATTTGAAATTCACTTCGGGGTGGTTTTGTGAGACCATTCATGTCTCGTTTGTAATCGTTTGGAAACTCTTTGGTTGATAGTGGAATCGGATTTCGATCTCATGGACGTACCTCACATTGAGTGAACCATGTAAAATTCTTGTGTCGCTGTTGATTTAATTTTTTCGTATTAGTTTTTATTCCTATTTGTACGGGGGAAAATATCTGATGTTGTCCGTACTCCTCGTATCTAAGCTGTGCTTCTCTCCGATTGACCTAAGAGCACAACGGCGGTAAACTACCTGGCAGTGTGCTGCCAGAAAACCCCTCAAACGATCAAGTTAGCACACTTAAAGAGAGAGAGAGAGAGAGAGAGAGAGAGAGAGAAAAAAAAAAAGGGAGATAGAGTGGTAGGTGAGTTCGGACCAGTGGAAGTTCCAGCCTTGAGTATGGAGGTGCAGTGTTGTTTATATCGTTTCTGCCTGCGCTTTTGCGCCCATTCCTCCCGAGATGCGTGGACCTGCTCTCCTCTCACATTTCCCCACGTGTCAACGCTAATACAGCTAAACACCACCTAATGAAATCGTCAATCGGTTGGTACGTATGGACAGCGGAATCAACTCTGTGTAGTCTCATGGCCCCGCGTAATACTCCCCATCGAGCTACACTTAGCATGGCACCACGCCGTCGCCTCACGACCATGTTACTTGTCCGGTTTCGTTGATGGTTCCGCACCGTGGCTCGACCGAGCTTCTTAGTCATGACTGATCTCTTTCTCGGTCTATCTTGATGTTAGGAGGACTAATCCCATCCAACCCTGTAGAGCGCGCATCCCGTCCGGACCGACAATCCAAAGTTGTTCCAACTCAATCGAACTAAATCCCCGGTCTAGTATGCGCCCAACATTTGATCGAGCAAGGGCTCTTGACTCCGGCCCAAACTAGCTCGGCCCAATACTAGGTCATAAACCTCCCTTTCAATTGCCCCTTAATTCCGTCCGAGCTAGCATGACCCAGATTACCTTCTCTGGCCGAGGTTGTCCATCTACTTGGTCATCCACCTCAAATTGTAACCGAGATTACCTTCTCTGGTCGAGGTTGTCCATCTACTTGGTCATCCACCTCAAGTCATTCGCCGAGCTAACTTTTACGCTCGGCCTCATGACTTGCTCAGTTGGAGCTTCAACTTTTTAACCTGTCTTTTCAAGACTGACACCGGTCTTATCACAGACACGTGTCCTCTATTCATTGGCCTCGTGCAGCCAACCCAGCCGCCCCACACCGTCTCTTCAGTTTCAAATTTTGGTGCATCTTATCCTCTTATCCATACATCGTATGCCCCTTCATATTTTGTGATAACTGGGTACATTATTCGTTTCACTTTCCTTCATTTAAACTTTGGGCTTGTCTTGTGGGGTGTCGGGTTGACTTGAAGCCTTGTTATTCTTTTTGGGTTTGTGGTGTCTGGAGGTTTCTCCCAAAATAAATTCTTGTTTTCGTTTATTCGATGTTGATTTTCACTTGTTCCAGGGAGTGCGAGGCCAGGTCCGAAGTGCCTAGAATTGAGCGGAGAAAAGTTCTAGGCTGGAGAACTAGGGCCATACGTGCGAGAGAGAGGCCGCAAGTGCGGGAGGTGAGGCCACACGTGTGGAATTCAGGGGTTGTTTGGGTTGCACACTGTCCAATATGCAAGTGCGGAGTAAGGTGCATGTGGGGATGGCCACATGTGTGGGGATGAAGGCTACACGTGCAGGAAGGAGGCTCCGCACGTTCGAGGCATGTGCCGCACGTGCAGGGTGCTGGGTAGTCCGAAAACCCTATTTTTCCTTCTTTTTGGGGTTTGTTGTATCTCATTTGTTTCTATATCTCTCTCTTTCTAAAAACACTTTTGCTCATCCTTCTCTCTAAAAACCCTCATCAAACACTAGAACTTTTTGATTTCTTGGAATCTATTGGGTCTAGAGTCACCATCTCTTACAAATCTTGGAGATCAAAGCTAGAATTTCACATTGTATGGTGGAAATCAAAGATCCCTCGTCTTTGGCCCTAGGGTTTCATCTCTTTTCTTCATCAAACCTTGAGGTAGGGACTCTTTTGAGTTATATATACATGCTTTGTAATGATGTTGCATTTTTAAGGGTCTTCTTGACGTTATTACATTACTTTTGATTTTGTGGTTCAAAATGTAGAGATTTTTCAAAAGTGGGTTTAAATGTCAACCTTTTTGTAAATCCTTGAGGGTTTCACTTTCATTAACTTAAGAAAGATGATTTTGGTGAGGTTTCACCAAGGAAATGGGGAGATGTTTTAGTTTTAATGAAGGGCCCTAGAAATTGGGGGTTTTGGAAAATATGGAAAAAGCCTATGGATTTCTTTCTTTTCTTGTGTTAAAAGAATGAGTGAGTGCAGATTTCATAATATGGTTTGCAAAATGGTAATCTTCTTGATATATGAGAGTTGAGAATTTATTTTCAAACTATTGTTAAATGCATGAACATTTATAGTTGTGAGATGATAATTGTTGAGTACCATGGATTATGGAAATTGAAATCTTAGAAATTGATGCTTGAAAAATTACATATAGTCTTGAAGAGACTAAAGAATTGTGCATGATGAGAAGTTATTTGCTATGTTTTGATAGCATCGGTTAAGCATATGGTTATTTTTGTGAAATGGCTTTGGAGGGAGGAAAAATGGAGAAATGTTATGAGATAGTAATTATTACATCATATACTCATTCAATTTAATATTAATATTATGCATCTTGAATTGATTTTGGAAATACTTACATTGCGAAAAGAATGTTTTGAATGAGAACCATTGAAATGTTGTGGGTAAATACGTTGGTAAGTACGGATAGGAGGTGTAGATGAAATTGATAAGTTGGGCTAAGTGTCCGAGGTGAAAGACCAAAAACACGAGCGGATGAGGTGCCACTTCCATTCTGGTTAGCAACCGGTAAAATGGGGTTTTGGTAGTGCTAGTTAAGCCTACTTGCAGACACCAACCTAGCGATTAGCTGAGTCGTATTTACCGCCCCCATTAAAGAGAATCTTAAATTTCAGAATTTTTAAGATTTCATAATGTTGTTGAAAATGATGATATTTTGAAAGAGCGTGTATGTGGAATACTCTTGATTTGGCATTGCATGACATTTGCATTGAACATTTGAAACGTTGTATAAGTGTATATACTTTGTTAAAGATTCTCTGCTGGGCTTTAGCACACTCCTATGGGATTTTGGTGCAAGAAAAGATGTGATGATCCCGCCAAGTTGAGGGCGTGGATATGTTGTGAATAGTAATAACTCTGTTTTGTTATGATTTAATTGCTAGCCAAGGGCTATTCATGTATGGGTTCTAGAGGCCATTTTTGTGTAATCGGGCTTAAGCCTTGTAAATTGTAAGCCCATTAGGGCATTTTATTATTTCTAGAACATGATGCTCTACATGCTATAGATTCATGTATTTCTATATCATTGAATGTATAATTCGCATGTGGAACTTTTGTATAAATCTTGTTGATTGGTTGTGTAATGATTGGAGTATTATTATTATTATTATTATTATATAGTGGATGTTTATTGATGCATTTCATTATTGAGGGATTATTTTCAGGGCATTATAACTTGGTATCAGAGCTCCCGGGTTTGAATACTTGGGGCTCGCGGGAAGTGGTTATTTTGCCACAATGGGTTCATTTCGCATGATTAGGGAATGTTTTGTTTTTTGTGATTATGTGATAACATGCTTATGTGACTGTATGAGTATGGGATTGGACTTTTAGGATGTTATTTGCGCCTAATAAATTCCTTGAGGTCTTATTAGAAGAGTACCTGATCAATACTCGTTTTACTAAGAATTCTTGGTTTTTCGTGGGACGAATCTCATCACAAAAAGCATAATCCGTATGTGTCTACGTGACTAAGTGCTTATGTGGAGTGAATTGAATTTTTTGTGTGGTAGAATATATACATAATTGTTGTAGTTTATCGTGTGAGGCAAGTTGCGAGCACATTTGGAATTATGTGCGAAATTAACTATCTTGTTCCTTAATTAGGATGTCAGGAAGGGGTCAAACTCCTGGTGGTAGAGGTGGAAGGTGTGGTCAGGGTTGCTGGGGTGTGCATGGGGTACTAGTCCATGAGGTTCCAGTGCAAGAGGAGGGGTTAGGCCAAGCTAATGTAGCCAAGCAAGTAGGGCAAGCGGAAGTTCCGGGGCAAGCGGGTCAAGCCGCAATGAGGGCCCTAGCCCGAGAAATGGTGGGGGCCTTGAGGGAGTCAATGAATATACTAAGGGCGGAGAACCATGCTAGGGAGAATGCCGTAGAGACGAGGGCTAGTTTCCTCACGAGGGAGTTTTTACGGGCCACGCCGGATGAGTTCCATGGTGGCCCCGAGCCTAAGAAAGTGGGCGAATGGCTCGAACAAACTGTGAAGACCTTTGGGATGCTTCACATTGAGGATAGCGAGTTATGGGTGACTCTTGCGAGTTACTACCTCGAGGGAGATGCGGGGCCGAATGGAACCGACATGGGAAGCATTTGTGGTGGCTTTCCAAGACAAGTATCTACCTCCCACTGTTAGGGAGAGGTTGAGGCAGGAGTTCCAAGACCTTAAGCAACTCAATATGTCTGTGGCCGAGTTCGAAGTGGCTTTTCTAGTTTGTCACGGTTTGCACCGGAGTAGGTAGTGACGGAAGAGCGCCGTTGCATTGAGTTTGAGAAGAAACTTAGAACCAAGATCTTGTTCAAAGTTGCCAGGAACATGATGCGGAATTATGACCATCTTGTGGAGGTGGCTACACATGTGGAGATTACCGTGAAGGCCGATGAGAAGAGACTTCGAAGTTTGAGGTCTAAGGGCCAAGGGTCGCAAGAGGACTATAGGCCCAACAAGAAGACTAGAAACATATTTTCATCGCAGTCTCAACCACAACAGTCTAGATCCACCTTTCCCTTGCCTAGTGTAGGCCCGAGGAAGAGTGCACTGAGTGGGTTTTCTTGCTTCAAATGTGGCCAATCGGGTCACATGGCCTTTGTGTGTCCATAAAAGGGAGGAGGACAATAGATGTTGCCACCACCACAACCTAACCGATCTCAGAGTTAGTCTCAAAGTAGGGGACATGGGCCTACTTGCTATCAGCGCGGTCAGTCAGGACACATGAAGAGAGCTTGCCCGCAGTTGGGAGGCGCATATGGTACATCAGGGTCGAGGCAGACTCAGAGTCACCAGCAGGCTCACTCAATACAGACTTTGCGAGCTAATCAGGGAGCTGTTTTGGCTTAGTCAGTGCAACAGGCCTATGCTCCGAGAGATGAGCAAGTTGATCAGAGGCCACAGGGGCGCGTGTATGCTGTTACTGCTCCAGAGCAGTTACTGAGATCCTCAGTTGTGAGAGGTATTTTTATTATGTGTAATTCTTTGGCTGATGTGTTAATAGACACGGGTGCGTCTCATTCATTCATATATGTTGCATTCGCATTTGCATTCGGGTTAGAGGTGGCATGGTTAGCGTCTCCACTTAGAGTTGAGTCACCGGTTGGGGGTACAATTGATTTAGATCGGGGGTGTCGTGGTTGTGAGATAGAGGTTACCAGGCATCGACTCTCGTTTGCTTTTGTGTTGCTAGACATGTCGAGTTTTGATGTCATTCTAGGCATGGATTGGTTGTCTTCGTATCGAGCAGTGATCGATTGTTTTCGTCATAGGGGTCACAGTGTGCATCTCGGATGGTGATTGTTTTTACTTTCTGGGGGATCGGGTTGATCGGGTCTTATTGCCAATATTTGACCCTCGTGGTAGAAATGAACTTAGTGGCCTTCTTAATGCTCTCTTGGATAGTGAGAGTGGCAGGACTCATGTTGAGTTGCTGATGGTAGTTTGTGAATACCCAAACGTATTTCCCGAGGATCTTACCAGTTTGTCACCCCACCAGGAGATCGAGTTTACCATTGACTTAGTGCCTAGAACGACACCAATTTTCATGGCGTCGTATAGATTTGCACCCGTGTAGTTGCATGAGTTGAAGATTCAACTCCAAGAGCTTTTAGACAAGGGTTTTATTCGCCCTAGTACATCGCCTTGGGGAGCGCCGGCCTTCTTTGCGAAGAAGAAGGATGGGTCGTTGCGGTTGTGTATCGATTACCGTAAGTTGAATCGGGTTACCGTCAAGAACAAGTATCCCTTACCCAGAATAGATGATTTGTTTGACCAAATTAAGGGGTCTTGTTGTTTTTCGAAGATAGATTTGAGGTCAGGGTACCATCAGTTGAGAGTCCGGGAGGAGGACATCCAGAAAACGGCCTTTTGTACGCGTTATGGCCACTATGAGTTCCTTGTAATGCCATTTGGGTTGACTAATGCACTGGCTTCCTTTATGGATTTGATGAACCAAATTTTTAGAGAGTACTTAGATCATTTTGTGGTTGTGTTTGTGGACGACATTCTAATCTATTCGACCTACGAGGAGGAACACGAGGCTCACTTAAGGGTAGTGCTTGATTTGCTTAGGAAGCATCAATTGTACGCCAAGTTTGGGAAATGCGAGTTTTGGCTCACCGAAGTGAAGTTTTCGGGCCATGTAGTGTCAAGAGAGGGAGTAACTGTAGACTCTTCAAAAATAGACGTTGTGCAGGATTGGGGGCAACCCAAAAATGTTTTTGAGATCCGGAGTTTCTTGGGATAGGCGGGGTACTATCGGCATTTTGTGAGGGACTTCTCTAGACTAGCCGTGCCTTTGACTAGATTAACTAGAAAGGGGGTTAAGTTTATGTGGAGTGCGGCTTGTGAAAAGTCATTCCAAGAGCTTAAAACTAGACTCACTACCGCACCAATGTTGATAATTCCAGAGAGAGGCTTGGGTTACACCATTTATTGTGATGCATCCCGGGGTAGGCTTGGTTGTGTTTTGATGCAAGGGGGAAAAGGTTGTAGCTTACGGCTCATGACAATTAAAAACTCATGAGAAGAATTACCTTACTCACGACTTGGAGTTAGCAGTAGTAGTATTCACCTTGAAAATTTGGAGGCATTACTTGTATGGTGAGAAGTTTGAGGTTTTCTCCGATCATAAGAGTCTAAAGTATTTGTTTTCCCAAAAAGACTTGAATTTACGTCAACGGAGGTGGATAGAGTTTTTGGACGATTATGACTTCGAGTTACACTATCATTCGGGGAAGGCCAATATAGTGGCCGATGCCTTGAGTCAAAAATCTGTGAGTAGTTTAGCCAGTGTGGCCATTCGAGAATAGGTTATGTTGGGCGATATCGGCAAGTTTGAATTGCTCTTGGGTGAGTCTGAAGAGGATGCAACATTGTTTACTTTGAGAGCTCAACCTGTCTTAATTAGCAAGGTTATAAAGGTACAACAAGGGGACCGTGAAGTAGTGTCAATTCGTGAGAGAATCTCCAATGGGAAAGAAGAGAAAGGTTTGAACATCCACTTGGATCAGAGTGTACGTTACCTAGACTTTTTGTTAGTACCTAAATCTTGTAGAGAGGAAGTGCTTCAAGAGTTCCATCACTCACGCCTTGCGGTACATCCAGGAGGCACTAAAATGTATCGTGATCTTAGCCGCCAATTTTGGTGGAGGGGTATGAAGCGGGATGCCACATCCTTCGTGTCGAAGTGTCTTACTTGTCAACAAGTGAAAGTCGAACACCAAAGACCAGCAGGTTTGTTACAACCCTTACCAATAGCTCAGTGGAAGTGGGAACACGTTACCATGGATTTCGTAGTTGGGCTTCCTAGAACGCAGCAGGGCAATGATGCCATTTGGGTGATTGTTGATAGGTTGACTAAGTCTACACATTTCATTCCGATGCGTACCGGCGACTCAGTTGAGCATTTAGCGGAGTTGTATATTAGAGAGATAGTTCGACTTCACGGAGTTCCTGTAACCATCGTATCAAATAGCGATCCTCATTTCACTGCCCAATTGTGGCAAAGCCTTCAAGAGGCATTGGGAACTAAGTTGACCTTTAGCACCGTTTATCACCTTCAAACCGATGGGCAGTTGAAGCGTACCATTCAGATTTTGGAGGATATACTTAGAGCTTGTGTCCTTGATTTCAAGGGGTCTTGGGAGAGACATTTGTCGTTGATCAAATTTGCCTACAACAATAGTTACCAAGCTAGTATCGAGATGGCACCGTTTGAGGCATTGTATGGCCGACCTTGTAGATCACCAATTTGTTGGGCTGAGGTGGGGGATGCACCGTTATTGGGTCTGGAGATTGTTAGGGAGACAACCGAGAAAGTTGCTCTCATTTGGAAGAGGTTAGCTACGGCCCAAAGCTGACAGAAAAGTTATGCCGATAAGAGGAGACGACCTTTGTCTTTCAAAGTGGGTGACCATGTTTTCCTTAAAATCTCACCTAGGCGGGGTTTAATGAGGTTTGGCAAGAGTGGAAAGTTGTCTACGAGGTTTATTGGGCCTTTCGAGGTATTGGAGAGAATTGGGGAGGTGGCATACAAGTTGGCTTTACCGCCACAACTTTCAAAGGTTCACAACGTGTTTCATGTGTCCATGCGTAGGAAGTACAAACCCAACCCTTCTCATGTTCTAGATTGGGTTGATTTGGAGGTAGATGAGGATGCCTCTTACAAAGAGCGACCGGTTTAGATATTAGATGCGCGAGAGCAAGTGCTACGGGGTAAAACTATACCGTTAGTGAAGGTGTTGTGGAGACACCATAGGGTTGAAGAAGCAACGTGGGAACGGGAGGCGGAAGTTCGCTCCAAGTATCCGGATTTATTTGAGCATACTTAGTTGTTTTATTTTAATTCGTAATGTTCCCTAGTGTTGAAGGGAAAAAGTGTTAAATTGTTGATCACATATTGTTATATGTATTGTTAATCTGAGCATGAGATTGTGAAGGGATGATATATTTTTAAAATGCTTAGTTTCATGTGTCTATTATAAGCAATTGTCGTCTTGATAAAATGATGATGATGAGTATGGTAAGTGTTGGTTGAGTATCGATGTTGCTATTTAGAACTTTGATAGTGTAGTTATAATTTGCTAGAACCCTTTGCTTGAATGGTTGGTTTAAATTTCGGGGACGCAATTTCCAGTGGTGGGGAGGTTGTGATAACCGGGTGCGTTATTCGTTTCGCTTTCCTCATTTAAACTTTGGGTTTGTCTTGTGGGGTGCCTAGTTGACTTGAAGACTTGTTATTCATTTGGATTTGTGGTATCCCAAAATAAATTCTTGTTTTCGTTTATTCGGTGTTGATTTTCACTTGTTCCGGGGAGTGCGAGACTAGGTCTGAAGTGCCTAGAATTGAGCAGAGAAAAATTATGGGCTGGAGAACCAAGGCCGCACGTGCGAGGCCTTGGGCCGCACGTGCGGGATTCAGGGGTTGTTTGGGCTGCACACTGTCCAATATGCAGGTGCGGAGCAAGGTTCATACAGGAATGGCCGCACGTGCGGGAAGGAGGCTCCACATGTGTAGGGCATATGCCGCACGTGTCGGATGTTGGGCAGTCCGGAAACCTTATTTTTTCTTCCTTTTGGGGCTGATTATATCTCATTTGTTTCTATATCCCTTTCTTTTTAAAAACACCTTTGCTCCTCCTTCTCTCTAAAGAGCCTCATCAAACACTAGAACTCTTTGATTTCTTGCAATCCATTGGGTCTAGAGTCACCATCTCTTACAAATCTTGGAGATCAAAGCTAGAACTTCACATTGCGTAGTGGAAATCAAAGATCCCTCGTCTTTGGCTCTAGGGTTTCATCTCTCTTCTTCATCAAACCTTGAGGTAGGGACTCTTTTGAGTTATATATACATGTTTTGCAACGATGTTGTATTTTTAAGGGTCTTCTTGAAGTTATTACATTGCTTTTGATTTTGTGGTTCAAAATGTAGGGATTTTTCAAAAGTGGGTTTAAATCTCAACCTTTTTGTAAATCCTTGAGGGTTTCACTTTCATTAACTTAAGAAAGATGATTTTGGTGAGGTTTCACCAAGGAAATGGGGAGATGTTTTGGTTTTAATGAAGTGTTACCCAAAAGACAACCTAAGAGGGGGGTGAATTACGTTTTTGCAATTAAAAATTAATAATACCCTAATAAAAATTATGACTAGCACAATAGATAAATATAGTTAATGAAATAAATTAAAACAAGTGTTCTAACAACTATGTCAGTTAATGATTTTAGCACAGTGAAAATGTGAAATATAGCTACAGCAATTTAAATAAAATAAAGAAATAAGGGAGAGAGAGGCAAACAAACTTATAGTGGTTCGGCTTCAACTCGGCCTACGTCCACTTCTCAAGCTTCACTTGAGATTTTTCACTATGCTCTACCTTCATGGGGATGCTAGCAACCTCTTTACAAATGGAGCAATCCTCTACGGATTTTACACAGACTTTCTAAGTCAAGAACACTGAGTGTACTACACTCTTACAAGGTTGAAAAGAAGGTGTTTTTGCTTTCACAGAAAGCTACAAGAATTATCTTTCAAAGATAGATATAAAAATGAAGCTCTGGTTTTTCTATAAACCTCACACAGGAAAGATGGGCTTAAAGCTATACGTCTCAGTATATAATTTCTGAAAGAGGATGTAAACAAAAATTGAAGAACACTCCTCAGAGAATTTTTCAGAGAATAGATGTGAGTGATTATAGATCAAAAAATATTTTCTGGTTTTTTGTAACTTGCTTACATTAGAGGTTTTGGTATATATAATGAAACTTTTATCCATTTATAGCTGTTGTATTCATTTGAATTTAGAGCTATTTATAGCTGTTGTACTCCATCATTACTAATTTGAATATCTTTCACTCCATCATTTCAAATTTGAATATCTTCCACTTGAACCTTTTGAACTGCTGCTGTGCTGGGCTGTTTGAACCTCTATTTTTGGGCTATTTGAACTCCTGATTTAATCAAATATTAAGCATATTCTAACAACATTTAGGATAAAGGTTTAGGTGAGAAATAATGGGACAAAATAAATTTTGATTCTATTTTTCTCTTTCAAATAAATTAAAACATAAAATCAACAAAATAAATGTTGATCAAAATATTTTGATTCTATTTTTCTCTTTCAAATAAATCATCAAAATAAATTTTGATTCTATTTTTCTCTTTCAAATAAATCATAAAAATAATTTAATTCTATTTTTCTCTTTCAAATAAATTTCGATTCTATTTTTCTCTTCCAAAATAAATTAAAAACATAATTAAATAAATCATCAAAATAAATAAGTCTAACAATCTCCCCTTTTTGATGATGGCACACAATGATGTTTTGATTTGATTTGGGAGTAAGAAAAGCTCCCCCTCAAGTCATGCTCCTTGAATTCATTTCTAAATACATAGGTTAGCACATGTGTAATAAATAAGCTTTAATTAGAGACATGATATGAGACTAATATATCAAACTATAAATACATAATCATCAGATTAGTTTTCAAATAATACCATAATTTGAAAATAATACCATAATAAATAACATCATATGATTTCTCCCCGTGTGACATTATCAAAAGAAAATCATGGGTCAGAATCTGGAGAAGGAGGAGAAAAATGATAGTGATAAATGACATCTATACAATTCAAAACATATATATACATATATATATACAATTCGTGCGCCTATCTCTTTTCTGTCGAAAATCGCGTAAGACACGCGTCCTCGCTTTTGCGTCAGCCGACCGACAAAAGCGAGACGGGTCAATCAACGGCCTCGACTCTCTCTCCCTTTTGTCTTTTTCTCCTCCATCTTCTTCTTAATCACTTTTTTCTCCTTCTGCTTTCTTATTAGCTCCCTCCTTGCGATTACACCTCGTTCTGCGACCACATGGCCTCGTCCCATCCGCTTACTCTCTTTCTGGACTTGAATAATCCTGTAAGCACTGCTGGGCCGAGTGCCCCGGCTATTACTCTTCCCAACCTTCCTATGATGTCGATTGAGCAAATAATGGCAGCTCAATCAGATATTGAAGCCAATCATTTCACACTGACGTCCTGTATGGAGATGGTGATGGCAGTCACAAAATTGGCTCACCGATTGCAGAACAGGACGAGTGAGCTCCATCAGGTCAACACCTAACTCTCTCTGCTCCAACGCATGTACAAGGATGCGCGAGAAAAAATAGGCGCACTAAAGGCCAAAAATAAAGAGCTTAAATGGAAGACCACCTCCATGGCCCGATTTGGAGCAACGTCGTTCTTGGCCTTTGATAGTCAGCGGGGAGTCGTCACTCTCGACAAAAGCACGGGGGCAGGGGCGTCAAGGGTTGCCCAATGTGATAAAAAGAAAAATAAAACGATGGAAGAGGCGAGTAAATAAGATCGGCATATGGCCGAAAAAAAAATGAAGGTTTTTTTTTATGTAAATATTTGCATTTTGATGTGTTTTTTTTTTTATGTTTAAGTACTGAAAAATGAAATTTAAAAAGCAAAAAAAATAAGAAAATTAAGCCCAAACAAAAAAAATAATAATGAGAAAAAAATAAAAATAAAAGAAATTAAGCCTAATAGCAAAATAAAAAAATAAAATAATACCAGCAGAAATTAAACTTAATGGGACTTTGGTGTTGCTAGAATGGTAATGTAAAAAAAAATACCAGGACGGTTTAAAAAAAATCAATGTATGCAAAGTTAATTTTTTACCTCAAGATGCAGAACCCAAAGAAAAATTACACAGTTGAGAATAGCAAACTGTTAAAGAGAATAAATGTATGAAGGACTTGAGAGCATGCAACGGATATAAATGTTTCTATATCAATGTAGCAATACACATATATCATTTTAACAAAAATTTAAGTTTCACAGTCATAACAAAACTTTTTAAGTAGAAATCGACATTCCAAGCTCGCCACAAATAAAATTGAAGCGATCCTCGCTTAGGGGTTTTGTGAAAATATCCGCCAATTGCTTGTCGGTGTTTACAAATTCAATATCCCCTTTTTGAACATGATCTCTTAAAAAATGATGTCGAATTTCAATATGTTTTGTTCGTGAGTGTTGAACCCGATTTTTGCTTAAATTGATGGCACTAGTATTATCACAATATAGCATCAAGTTTAGATAAATGCCATGAGTGCAATAAGGAGAAGTTCCAAAGGTCAAGAATGAGACACACATGCTATTGTAGCAAGATAATATGGCAACAATGAATCAATGAGCTTATCCATTATGAAGAATTCATATTATTTCAATCTATTTTCAAGCAAGAGCCAAGGAGATACCAAATTGTTAAAAGTATATGTGAAGCAGTTGAGCATGATCTAACAATCAATTTCTAGCAACAGCGTATAGATTTTATTCAAGATAATTAAAAAAAATATGCGAGGTGCAAGCTCATAAGTGTGATATCAAAAATAGAATAGAATCTGAGGGGATTTTTTTTTTTAAAAAAAATAATCTAGTTTAAATTCTTCCTCTTGTTTCATTTGGCAAAATCAATAGGAGATATGATAAATGAAAGCTCATAACTGAAATGTTCTCCTCAATAATATCAAATAGGATGCCAAATATTATCAATAAGGATGCCAAAATGATACCAACATGCAATCTACTAAGAATACCAATATGCAATTTAGAAGATTTAACAATCATAGCTCAAGCATTATGTCGAATACCAAATATTGCTCATAATAGGTTAAACTCAATATAATCTTATGACACTAATGTAAATCCAAAAAATGAAGCATGTTCAAGGTATAGCAATCCATATGCCAAGAAAAATCTTGAATTTCAATATATAGCACACATTTAAGCATGGGCATGATTCTTAGGCAAGAGTATCATCAAAGAGTATACATTGCAAATCATATGAAGCATAATCAATCTTTTTCATATCAAAGTAATAAAAGTATTAACTCAAATGATATAAGATAGAATTTTTACCTCAAAAGCTTAAGAGAGTATATGAGGCATACGTTAGGTTCAAGAGATGGAAGCTTTTCAATCTTCAATTTTCTTTCATGAGGAGTTCATCTCAAAAGGGTTTAACAAGTATGTCAGCAAAATGATTTCTCCCCCTAAGTTGGTGCTACCCTTTTCTAATGTGATTTGTGTAAATATAGCATTCATAGAACAATCACTATTACTCAATAAAAATGCAGCACAAATCACTTCTTATCACAAACTCAAAAAGTGAAAAATAATTCAATGATCAAACAAAAGTTTGGAATGCTATTTTTCAGAACTTTCAAGTTGTAGCACATAGCATAATATGCATAAGAAAATAGTGTTATGCTCTTTGTTTTATTAAAAAATGATGCAAAAATTTCATTTAATCACATAACATTATCAAGAGGCATTTTCATCAATTCAATCCACATACTCAAGTGTGATAAAACATTTTACTCAATGTGGAACACAACACGAATGCTATAAACAATTAATTCAACAATTTATCAATCAAAAGAATTTCATGAGATGTATGCCAATATAATCCATATTCAAAAGATATTCAATAGGATAGATGCAATGTCTCTACAAACGTATGATACTTCTTTTCATTTAGACATTGTTGATGGATCATAATCAATGAATTTCATAACTCATTCAAATATTCCAATGTAAAGCATATAAGCATGAAATTTTCATATTGAGCACATTCTTGAGATCATAAATGTACAATTCAAAATATAGACAGTATACATCTCAAAAACTTGCTATGACATCAAAATTGATTCTACAAGGCTATGACTCAAAAAGGAATTAACATATTAGTATGAAGTCATATATAAGATGTGAAAAGTATGCTCACAAAAAATATTTATCACTTCTTATCTCTTTTTCATAGCAATGGATGATATGATATACAATGTTAATGAATACATGAATCATTCATATTCTAATAGGCATTCATCAAAATAATATAATTCTCATTTTTGAGTTCAATGAAGGTTTGAAAGAAACTAGCAGAACATGACTTAGCAAACTTAGTACGATTAGGTTTCATGGAAGCAACGATTAGACACAACCTATTGTACACAAATCACACCTTAAAGAATATAGAACTTTAAGCTTAAAGGTGTGTTAGGAGTTATACCTTCATTTACTTCTTTGGAATCTTCACCCATATATTACCTCTATTGTTGGTGATTTTCATTTCATCATTCTTCTTTTTCTTGTAGGGGCTGATTTTGCTCTTTAGATTGAACACTCTTGTTGTGCATTTCCTCTCGAAGTCCTTGGTGTTCTTTGAGATTCCACCTACAAAATATCTTGATTTCTTTCTTGGTACCCATACTTTCTTAGGTCCATAGGGATTAGTCTCAAGAATATTTAATCTCATAAAAGGTTTAGGAGGATCAAAACCAATGCCTACTTTGTCAGAAACACATTTTTTATTTCCAAGAAGCTTGTTGAGGTTTTCTTTTCCTTTTACAAAATTTTCAAGAGTTTTGTTTAAATCCTCAGCATTGTTGTTCAAAATGTTTTTCTCATTGACAATAGACGTGAAGTCATTTTTCAAAGTAGCATTTTCCATTTTTAAACATCCACATCATTTGAAAAACTTTAATTTAGAATTCTCAACACAAACATTTCTAAATATGTCATGTAATTCATTGAAAGCATTTTCAAGTTCTACATAATTAGAAATTACCTCATCTTGAGTGAATTCTTCTTCTCCAAGAGCCATGAGACAGAGGTTGGCTACTCCATCATTTTCTCTCCAAATGGCTTCCTTTTTGCTGCCATCCATCATTGAAAGTTCATGAGTCGTGAGTGAGCCTAGGAGTTCTTCAATGCCTAATTTTGTTAGGTCTTTTGCTTCTTGGATAGCTGTAACCTTAGCTTCCCATTCATTTGGCAAAGACCTAAGTATTTTTCTCACAAGCTCACCATTAGTATAAGATTTGCCAAGAGATTTTAGAGCATTAATAATATTGGTAAATTTATAAAACATCTCAGAAATAGATTCAAATGATTCCATAGTAAAGAGTTCATTATCACGAATAAGCATGTCAATCCGAGACTCCTTTATTTGGCTAGTTCTTTTATAGGTGATTTCAAGTTTATCCCAAATCTCTTTAGCAATAATACACCCAGAAATTCTGTTGTACTCATTTGCATCTAGTCCACACACAAGAATAAGCTTGGCTTTAGCATTAGCTTGAAGGAGTTTATAATCACGCTCATCAAATTCATTCTCAAGTTTAGGCACACTGATATGGTCTACTACCTTGATAGGGATTTTAGGACCTTTAGTGATAATGAGCCACAAAGCATAATCGGTAGCTTGAAGATACGAAGTCATTTTTTCTTTCCAATGAATGTAATTACTACCATCAAAGAGAGGTAGCCTATTGTTAGCTTGTCCTATAGCAGAGTAAATAAAATACATAGTTGCTATGGATCAAAAATTCAAGATTGTTAAATCTAAACAAGAGCCCCAGGCTCTGATACCAATTGTTACCCAATAAACAACCTAAGAGGGGGGTGAATTAGGTTTTTACAATTAAAAATTAATAATACTCTAATAAAAATTATGACTAGCACAATAGATAAATATAGTTAATGAAATAAATTAAAACAAGTGTTCTGACAACTATGTCAATTAATGATTTTAGCACAGTGAAAATGTGAAATATAGCTACAGTAACTTAAATAAAATAAAGAGATAAGGGAGAGAGAGGCAAACAAATTTATAGTGGTTTGGCTTCAACTTGGCCTACGTCCACTCCTCAAGCTTCACTTGAGATTTTCCACTATGTTTTAGCTTCACGGGGGTGCTAGCAACCTCTTTACAAATAGAGCAATCCTCCACGGATTTTACACAGACTTTCTAAGTCAAGAACACTGAGTGTACTACACTCTTACAAGGTTGAAAAGAAGGTGTTTTTGCTTTCACAGAAAGCTACAAGAATTATCTCTCAAAGATAGATATAAAAATGAAGCTCTGGTTTTTCTGTAAACCTCACACAGGAAAGATGGGTTTAAAACTATATGTTTTTCTGGTTTTTCTGTTTTTGGGCTGTTTGAACTCTTGATTTAATCAAATATTAAATACATTCTAACAACATTTAGGATAAAGGTTTAAATGAGAAATAATGGGACAAAATAAATTTTGATTCTATTTTTCTCTTTCAAATAAATTAAAACATAAAATCATCAAAATAAATGTTCATCAAAATATTTTGATTCTATTTTTCTCTTTCAAATAAATCATCAAAATAAATTTTAATTCTATTTTTCTCTTTCAAATAAATTATCAAAATAAATTTTGATTCTATTTTTCTTTTCCAAATAAATTAAAAACATAATTAAATAAATCATCAAAATAAACAAGTCTAACATGAAGAGCCCTAGAAATTGGGGGTTTTGGAAAATATAGAAAAAGCCTATAAATTTCTTTCTTTTCTTGTGTTAAAAGAATGAGTGAGTGTAGATTTCATAATATGGTTTGCAAAATGGTAAGCTTCTTGATATATGAGAGTTGAGAATTTATTTTCAAACAATTGTTAAATGCATGAACATGTATAGTTGTGAGATGATAATTGTTGAGTACCATGGATTATGGGAATTGAAATCTTGAAAATTGATGCTTGAAAAATTACATATAGTCTTGAAGAGACTAAAGAATTGTGCATGATTGTAGACGCGCCCGCGTGGGCCTCGTGTTGCTACAGTTCGGACTCGATTTGTGTCACGGTTCTTAATCTGAACCAAAGAGTCCAAATCTGGCAAATCGTTTTGAGAGACAGATTTTTGAAAAAGTAGTGCCAAACATGGACTGCTTTGCCAGATACAGAGTCGCCACCTAAATATTTTTTATGGGAGAATTTAGGAAACCCTGACTCGGTGCCGAAGGCCACATGTCCGTCATCACCGGAGTTGTCTCGGCTCGGGAGCTTGGGTATGATCGGGGAAGGTCAGCTATGAGCACCCCCTTTCGCCCGGTCCAAAGACCGGCCTCTACTAACCGTGATATCCGTTTTTGAAAACTTTATGTGTTCTTAAACCAATTGTTAGCCTAGAATTACTATGTTATGCGCGCAGCAAACAAGTATAGACCAAATCGCCCAAATTGGAACAAAACATTTCATGTTTGTTTTGAAAATGGTTTGCTACTCGCAAGTAGGCTAAAATGCGGATTTTGCCACCCTCAAGTGGATTTTTAGAAAATATGGTTTTGCCACTATCTAGTGGGCTTTAAAATTCACAGTTTTAATGTGTTATCCCAATTTAAGCAATTCGACCTCCATCCACAGGCATTCAAGCAGTTATATCACATAAGCAGCTAGCCTCATGGTAATCATACTGTCATGGCAACACTCACAAGCATGCGATATGCTAAAGCATAAAAGCTTACGTAGTACTCCGAGCCAAAACAGAAACTAGTCAGTAGTCATATGCATGATCCTAGTTCATGTTAGAAATGGCTAATGCAACACATGCAAAGATGCAATCTAAACAGGCTCGGCTAACCCTAAAATGGCATATGAAATGCTACAAGTAACATGTATTCAATTTGGAATTGAAAAGTACAATGTAGTTTGTATGATGTACCGAGCCCGGTGCATGTCAACAAATGCATGAATGCACGCATGCATAGCATAAGGTATGCTAAAATAAATATGCCCTAATCTACCATCATAAGCAGGTAAATAAAAGGGAAGAAAGAAGTGGAGGTTGGAAGACATGCACACCACGCACACACACTTATTACAGACACGCCCTCACTCGGAGGGACCAAAATAATAATACAGCCCGAATAATTATTACAAAACTTCCAGTCTAATCAAAAAAAAAAGGTGCCAAGGGAAGATGGTCGCAGCCCCCACCTCGGGATGCGTGAATAATGCACGTTCGATCCAACTTGCCCGGAAACTCGTTGCCTTAGCACTACTGCCTCTGTTTTCACTGCCTTTTCTTCTCTGAAAACTTGTCAAAGTCCCAGAGAACCTTCTATGAGAATTGCAGAACATCATCGGCTGGGAGGAATAGCCACCGGCCGTGTACAATATCCATCGGCTGGAGATAAAGCTATCAGCACTGAATAAATAGCCGGTCGGCACTGAATGTTGTCGGTCGGCAGAAACTTCCTGCAGAAGACAATTTTGACAGCAACAAAGGACAGGCAGTGTATGGCATGAAATTTCAAGCAAATGTGTGCACCAACACATCCCTTATCATGCTTTTGACTCAAAGGGGTATGTTCCTTGATTCTCGGACCACCAATTGCGCATTTCGATGCGTGATGGTCCAAGAAACCAAGTATGCGCTTTGATTTCAAATGTCATGCAAACCAAACAAACACATAAAGCCCAACCTCTATCACATGATCAAGAGGCAAGGCATGCATGCCAATGCAATGCAACCTAGGTATGCAAATAAGAATACAAGCATGCAATATAACTACATGGCACATACAATGCTAACAACATAACATGCACAACGTATTGAAACATGGCATACACAATGCAAGATGGGCTTACACCAATACAAGTGGACCTCAGCCACACCCACATCAGTGGCCATAAGATGAAAATGAAGTGCCTCGAAATGTGTGCACGCGGGCACGCAAACCGAGGCAATGGCATATGCAATGCAATGGCTAAAATGGCATATAGAATGCAACATGGACTTATACTAACATGAGAGAGCCTCAGCCACACTCACATGAGAGGCCGATGGATGAAAATGAAGTGCCTCGAAATGCGTGCACACGGGCACGCAAACCGAGGCAATGGCATATGCAATGCAATGGCATGGAAAATGATATGCAAACATGCCAATGGGATTTCAGCACTGAAATGTGGGGGAAAACAGCCCCGAAATGAGGCGAAAACACACCCGATGCATGGAATAGTCCCGAAACATGGACTTTTGGCACCCGAAATGGCTTACAGCTATACAAAGCATGCACAATATGGACATGGAGCATGAAGACAGAAGCAAGACAGCTCTGAGAAAAGCATTTTTACAGTTTATGACATGGCCAAACAGCAAGCAAAGATAGGGCTAAAATGGCATACAAAAACGGTCCTAAACATTAGATTATGAAGCAACTCACAGCTGCTGACCCCAAACAGGTTAGGGCCCTTCAACAACATTGAAGAGGGGCCCAAAATAAGCCACTTTACAGAACTATAAAAACCCAAAAACAGTATACAAACATGCTAGAAATGCAATGCAAAATGAGGCTCAAAAAGAGGCTATAACACAAAGTGTGCAAAATATTCAACAAACAGCCAAAGACCCCTAATAAAACATGTTAAGAAGGTCAAAATAAGACCTTTTCTAGGCCTGTAAAAAGATCAAAAACGGAAGCACAATGGGCTGCCAAAGCATGCAAAAATGGGGACCAAAAGAGAGTATAAAGGCAAGTATAGCATGGAGGTCCCAAACAGTGTTGAGCCCTTCTTCAATGTTGAAGAGGGGCTCAAAATAAGCCTATTTTCAGTTTACATCAGGCTCTAAAACAGATCACACGCAAGCCAAAAATTCTATGCAAGATTATGACATTCAAGGAGGATATTGAAGCAAGTGCAAGCTACTGTCCTCAAACAGCAAGAGGTCCTCAATCAAACATGAAGAGGACCTCAAAATATGATGAGTTACAGTTTGGGTCGGAGCCCAAAGATGCAAGAAACTATGGCTTAGATATGATGCAAGAATAGGCTAGAAAAGGGAAGAAGAGGATTCACCTTTGTAGACCAATGAACCAGCACCTCTTGGACCAAGTTTAGGTGCTCCTAAGCTCTGGAGAACAGCCTCAAGCTGCTGGAATGGGCGTTGGATGCCTTGTGCTATGAGTTGATGAAGAAATGGTCCAAGAACAAGGGTGTTTGATCACTCTAACACACCCAAATGTAGAGAGAGAGGGAGATATAGAGAGAGAGGGTGATATATATGTTATATGTATGTATTAGGTCTGGTTTTTGCTGAACCAAAACAATGGAGGAGGATGGCTTCCTTATATAGGCAATCCTAAGCTTCTAAGACAAGCTTCAAAGGGTCAAAGGGGTTAAAAGGGGAGGTCAAGGCTTATTGGAGAAGCTTGGACAGCTGGTAGGCTTCTTGAGGAAGCCAAGATAAGGGGTCAAGGCTTCCTCAAGAAGCCTTGAGCAAAGGGTGCAAGAAAAGGGGCCAAAGGGTGTGCAAAGGGTGCAAAATAGCCACATATATGCACGTGGAGTAGGGTCTGTGCATCCCAGCTGGCACAGCTGGCATGCACCATGCTTGAGGGATGAAAAAGGGGCATATCGGCCATGAAAGGAGGTCATCGGCAAAATAAATGGCCGGTCGGCACAATATATTGCCGACCTGCAATTTATACTGGCCGGTCGGATAAATATAGTGCCGGTGGATGGACGGTAAGGTCAAAAAATGGCCAGTTGGTGTTCAAATTGAAGCCTCGGAAGTTATCTTTCCAATGGCGCGAACCTTGCATTAAAATTCCTTCTATGCAAAAAGTTATGCCCTTTTTTGTGAAGCCGCGCAGATTCGATCCAACCGGGATGATACCCAACTTCAACCAATCATATCTCCCCCACCCGGACTTGGCTTTAAGAGATTCTTGAGTGGAAAATGAAGCCCCGAAAGTAAGCTTTCCAACGGTGGTGGCCTCATAGCTAAAATCCAAGTATGCAGATTAATAAGCCCGATTCAGCGAGGACTGCTCGACTCTCTTCTACCCGGATTCATGCCGAACTTCTCCCAAACTAGTTTTCTCCTCTCCTTTCCTCTCTTCTTCAACTCCAAACCCCTAAAAAAGTGTTTTGAAAGATTTGCCTCTCTTCTTGCCGAAGAAACTGAATCTTTGCCCTGCATATCTCTCAACACTGAGCAAACCATCAGTAGTGCCCAAGTCTTAAGGGCGGTCAAAAATGGGGTGTCTACAATGATGAGAAGTTATTTGCTATGTGTTGATAGCATCAGTTGAGCATATGGTTATTTTTGTGAAATTGTAAGTCCATGAGGCCATTTTATTATTTTTGGAACATGACGCTCTACATGTTATAGATTCATGTATTTCTATATCATTGAATGTATAATTCGCATGTGGAACTTTTGTATAAATCTTGTTGATTGATGGTGTAATTATTGGAGTATTATTATTATTATTATACAGTGGATGTTTGTTGATGCATTTCATTATTGAGTGTAATGCCCCCAAAAATATACATAAAACCCATCATTTAGACATGCAAGGTATAAAAGAAATCAACCACACCTCTATTAGTCAGAGTAGTTCTTACAAGAATATTACATGCTAATCAACAAAAAATAGATGCCCTACGGGCTTACAGCTTTCCAAGTAAATGCTTGGTTACAACAAGAAGAGTACTAACTCAATACATCTTAAGCCCTTTGCTTGAGTTTACAGGTAATACATCAAGAAAGTAAAACAACAAGTAAAATCTGTCTGCCTCTATCCTCCCAAGCTATGTCCTTGGAAGTGGCACGCTACCGGTACCTGAAAATGATGTCCCATAAAGGGCGAGCCACAGCCCAGTAGAAATACACTAAACCAACTATGAACAATGACTAAAAGATTAGCAACAGATACATGGTCAACACTTACACACCCATTTACATCTTATTACAACTCCATGACAATCAAGTCTAAATTACAATTCACTTTCCATTTCTTATTCAACATTGAGTCTGAAAACACGGCTCAGTACTCTGGCCAAAACCTTTGATGAGATTATAATTCATCCCTAGAACACTTTCGAAAATTCAAGGTGGATACACATTTTGGTGTTGTATCAATAGCACATAAACTCCTTTCATGCTTCACAAATGACGCTGATATACATTTTAGTACTATATCAAATTGAACAAACTTTTCAATAGATAAGCATATGAGCTATATCAACATTCCAATAGATAAGCATATGAGCTATATCACTACTACAATGGGAGAGCATATGAGCTGCATCCCTGGGTCCATCCCCCATCTTCCCATAACCGACAAGCATATGAGCTATATCGTTATTATAATGGGAGAGCATATGAGCTGCATCCCTGGGTCCATCCCCCATCTTCCCATAACCATTAACCGGTTTAGAGGTACATCCCCCATCTTCCCCTAAACCGTGGAGTACATCCCCCATCTCCTCCCATACACAAGCAATGCATATAAGCACAGAATCATATACGCAATCAATCAATACATAAAGTTAATGTATTCTATCAACCACCTACACATAATGCATATAAACACATTGATCATATACCCAATCAACCAATACATAAAGTTAATGTATTCTATCAACTGCCATCCTCTATGACACATCCAATTGATTAGTTTTAGTTTACCTAATCATCATGCATTGTCTACAACAATCAACACTACCCTCTACCGGTAGTCCAAAGCTGTTATTTCTAAACAGGAAATAAATGCACAAATAGATAATATATCAACATTCTCAGTTCAATTCCGCATTTTCTCTAATTAATTATATACATTAATTAATTAAACCAATTAGGGCAAATAGCCATAATTCACAAAACAACCCTAAGGTTCCATTTCCATCTCTGTTCCAACATTACTATCATTTCTCTATGCCTAACTTGCATATAGGTTTATATAATTAAAACCCCAACTTTTGTAAAATTGCACAAAGGCCCCAAACTTTCTCAAAATTACTCGACAACACCCAATATATCGAAATGCTAAAACTTAAAGACAAAATCCATAAGGAGGAGTAGGATATCCCTACCTCAAATTCGGAGCTCAAGGAAAGAAGATGACGAAACCCAACGTGCTCCAAAACTCGAAATTTTCGGATCAAAGTAAAGCCCTCGACGATCAACCCAACTTTTGTAAAGACCAAAGGTGAGGAAAACACCCTAGCTAGATCAACACTTAGAGAGAAGTTATGGTTTTAGAGAGAGAAGCTCTCAAATGGCTTTTTGGAAAAGTAAGAGAGAGAGAAAGAAAGCAAAAAGTGATTTTAAAAAGCCTAACTGTCGTCTGATATACGACATCTCCGCTCGAGCGGAGACCATAACGCTCGAGCGTAAAGAACAAAAACTAGGTCCGCTCGAGCGCAAGAAGGCCCGCTCGAGCGCCAAGAACAAAAAAAATAAAGCAAGTCCGCTCGAGCGTAGAAACCAGTCCGCTCGAGCGCAACTCTCCCCCTTCCAGAACTTTTACTCATAATGCACCACCCGCTCGAGCGCCAACAAGTCCGCTCGAGCGCAACCCGCTTGAGCGCAGGAAAACCGCTCGGGCGTAGAAACCACTCCTGCAGAAGTTCTACAGAGCACGAAAATACTGAGTGTGTGTGAACCCCGCTCGAGCGCAATAATGCCCGCTCGAGCGGACGACCAAAAACCAAACTCCGCTCGAGCGCAGGATTCCCCGCTCGAGCGTAACACTGAAAACCTGGGCAACAACCTTAGAGGTCAAAACTCAATTTACCTGTTCGAAACATGCCCAACACATCCTATACCTCAATTACAAAGTAAAAAAAAAAGTAAACAAGATAATAATCGACTACCAACAAGGGGTAAATCCCGGGATCGCTATATTGAGGGATTATTTTCAGGGCGTTACATATTTCTTCTTCCATTGTTCATCTTCTTTCCCAAACGACCCAGTGATCCAGAGCTACAGCGTAACCACCCTCATTTTCTGCGTTTCTTGCCCATATCAAAGCATCTCTCTGGTGGATTTGGCTTCGTCGTGATCGCGTGTGAGCATCTCTCTGCCTAGAACTCCGATTCACGCCCCAACCCGTAAGTTTTTTGAATTCTCTCTGCTGTTCTTAATTGTTCTTCATGTTCTTGGGCTTGTCGTGTTACTCTCTTTCAAAATGGCATGGTAATATCACGAAACATAAAGAAGCTAGGATACGTTTGAATGAATTAGGGTTCTATCCAACCACCTGCACTGGAAAGCCCTCGTGCTCCCCATTATTCGCCACTGTTCATCGTCTTCTGAGATAAATAAGGGCAACTCTGGGGCAGACCGGGCTAATAGTGCTATGTTGATCTGAAAACCTGTGTAGACCGGGAATTCCATGTTTGTGAGACTAGAATAGAACACCGGGCAACAGGGCGCATGAGATTGTACGACCAAGCTAATATCTGACCCGCTTTACGACCTAGTTAGATTCTTCCAAAGCTATTCAAACCGAGCTAAAATCAATCTCATTTGCGTGACCGCGTTCCCACTTATACTTGATTTTTAATTGCAAACTCCTAGGGGCCAGGCACACCAACACTAGGGCTCTCAAAGACCGAGCAGCCATCGTGCACAGCTTAGTCAACCCAACTCTACTGAGCTAAACAAGCCGGTCCTTTATGGGGCACTACCGCTTCCTTGTAAACACACCGAGTGCCCTGACCGCGTTCCACGATGAATATGGTGTCCCCACCGACGTGCACTTGGAGCTCGGTGAAAAAGGTATAAATCCATGGGACAGATTAGAGTATTGCCCTTTCAGGGAGCGTTGCGCTTCCCAGTGCAGCCTCCAATATGCAAATTCTTAAGATGTACCGGGCTAGCTCCTACTCAAGTATCTACCAACACTTATAGGATCATAAACGGAGTGGCTGAGCTGAATAATCGGCTGGGGTTACAATTAGGATTGGCTGAGATCTTGCATCAATATACGCTCAGTCGAACGAAAGACGGGTTCAGTTATTACTTAAAAATAAGATCGGTCAGGAAGCAATTAGTGATCGGGACGCCAGACAAGGATATGCATGACGATGATTTTTTCTGGGTGACCGGCAACTACGAAATGGCCAATGGGCCCGGCTGGTGCATTAGGAAGAACTTCGGTTTTTCTTGTAAGCCGAGCTTCTAATTACTTATTTTTGTCATTATTAATTGTTTCGCATTTATAGCGATCCTGGATTTACCCTTGTTGTACAGTGATCCGGACATGTGTCCGTGGATGTTGGTAGTTGATTATTATCTTGTTTATATCCTTTTACTTCGTATTTGAGTTATAGGATGTGTTGGGCAGGTTTGTTACAGGTTGGTTGAGTTTAAAAACCAAAACTAGTTGCCCAGATTTTTGCCTGTCCGCTCGAGCGGGGGTTTTGGCGCTCGAGCGGGAATTGCACCCATCCAGTATTTTCTGTGCAGTGTTGGACGCTCGAGCGTGGAGTTGGCCGCTCGAGCGGGGTTGTGTGAGTGCCGCTCGAGCGGGTAGTTGGAAGCTCGAGCGGAGACCTGGTTCTGTAAAAGTTCTGGGAGTGTGTATCCGCCGCTCGAGCGGGATTGTTGACGCTCGAGCGGGAGTCTGTGAGTGACGCTCGAGCGGGGCGTTTGACGCTCGAGCGTGGCGACTGGGTTTAAGTTCCGTGTTTTGACTTTTCAAATCACTTTTTCACTTTCTCTTCTCTCTCCTACTTTTCCAAAAACACCATTGTTGAGCCTCTCACTCTAGAACTCTACCTTCTCTCTAGGTTTTGATCTAGTAGGAGTGATTTGCTCACCTTTGGCCTTTACAAAAAAGTTGTTGATCGTCGAGGGCTACATTTTAATCTGAAAATTTCGGGATTTGGAGCACGTTGGGTTTTGTCATCTTCTCCCTTGGAGCTCCGAATTTGAGGTAGGGATATCCTACTCCTCTCTATGGATTTTGTCTTTAAATTTTGGTATTTTGAGATGTTGGGGTTGGTTTGGTAATTTTGTGAAAGTTTGGGGCTTTTGTGTTATTTTACAAAAGTTGGGGTTTTATTTATAATAAACCTAGATGCATGTTTGGTATAGAGAAATGGAATTAATGTTGAATCATTGATGAAAATGGGACCTAAGGGTTGAAATGGTAATTATGGAAAATGACCTAATTACATTATTTGATTAATTGGGATAATTAATTGTGAGAAATGAGGAAATGAAATGGAATTGTTGGGATTGGGAGTGCATGGGGTTAAAGGGTGTAGTTGAATTGTTTATCACACATCGAATTGAAATGTTGATTGAATATCCATTTGTGCATTTATTTTCTGTTTAGAAATAACTGCTTTGGGCTATCGGTGGAGGATAGTCGTGATTGTTGTAGACAATGCATGATGATTAGGCAAACGGAAACTAATCAATGGAATGTGTCATGGAAATTGACGGTTGATAGAATACATTAACTGTATGTATTGAGTGATTGTATATAGAACCAATGTGTTTGTATACGTTATGTGTAGAGGAGGAGATGGGGGATGTACTCCGCGGTTTAGGGGAAGATGGGGGATGTACCTCTAAACCAGATAGTGTTGGGAGAAGATAGGGGATGAACTCCGTAGATACAGCTCATATGCTTGTCTAGAGAAGTGAAGATAGAGCTCATATGCTTATCTTTGTGAAGTGTGGATACAGCTTATATGCTTATCTGTGAATGTGGGATATTGTTGTTATACATATCTGTTGGGAATGTGGATGTAGCTTATATGCTTATCTGTGAATGAGGGATATTATTTTTATACATATCTGTTGAAGTAATCATAGAGCTAACATGCTTATCTGTTGAAAAAGGGAAAATGAAAAGTAATTTGGACTCATAAGTCGTATGACATAAAGATGTGATTTATGTGAATGTATCAGTGTTGGCCATCTATCAATTGCTAATCTTTTAGTCATTGTTCATGGTTGGTTTAGTGTATTTCTACTGGGCTGTGGCTCACCCTATATGCGAATATCATTTTCAGGTACAGGTAGCATGCCACCTCCAAGGACATAGCTTGGGAGGCTAGAGGCGGACATACTTTTGTCGTTTTATTTTTGATGTATTACATGTAAATTCAAGCCAAGGGCTTAATGTGTAAACGAGTTAGTACTCTTTTGTTGTAACCAAGTGTTAACTTGGAAAGCTGTAAGCCCGTAGGGCATTTTGCTTTTGTCGTTAACATGTAATACTTTTGTAATGAAACTCTGATGAATAGAAGAATGTGGTTATTTCATTTGTCAATGAATGTCTTATCTGATGGGTTTAATGTCATTATTTTGAGGGCGTTACAGCATTAGTTTTTATTCCCATTGATTGATGTACTCGTAGAAAATCATATATTTTCCCTAACAATTATATGCCTTTGTCGATAAGTTTTCTGTATTTTTAATGTGGTCAATTTTCAACAGGTTGGGCTTACGATGAGAGCCTACGGGGTCCATTTTGGTCACGTTGTCACGATGGATTGGGTAGTTTAGGGAGTGTTAGGTGAGTGAAAGAGGAGGAAAACAAAGTTGGTTTTCAGGACACATTGAACTATAGTCAACTCGATATTATTGGACTCTGGCTTGGTTGCTTGTTCTGAATCTTGGTTTGTACATTGTGGTGGCACTTTTTTACTGTTTTAGGACATCAAAATTGGAAGATGAAGACGCTACAAATTACGATTCAATTATTGGACTTTTTTAGAATAATACTCGATCAATGTTGTTGTGGTTTAAGTGGCATGATATTCTCTGTATTCAAATGTTTACTGTTTTTTAGGGGTGAATATGATCCAGATTGGGGTAAAACCAAGATCAATCTGTTATCTACGGTTCCTGAAAAATTGGAACCAATTTAATTCGTTTAAATCGTGGAACCAATCCGAACCAATCCGTTTAAACAAGGATTAGATCGATTTAGGATCATGGATTCACATAATTAAATAACAAAAAACAATATAGAACATTTTAATTTCATAAAATCGTAAACATAACATCAAACAATAAAAGCAATAAACAAAAGCAACAAACAAAAGCAATAAAACTGAATGCACATTACACAAAGCAAAGTTCTCCTCTGTATTAAAACTAAACATAACATCAAACAAAAGCAATAAGAAAATTGGTTTAGTTTTATATGAAATAAAAAATGATATTATGTGGGAGGGTCTATAATATAAATATAGATTATTTGTATACGGTCCGGATCGGTTCCAATTCGAAACCGATTCGTGGCATACGAATTTTAAAATTTTTAATCCGGAACCGAACTACGAATTTAAAAAACCAATCCAAACTTATCGGATTAGACTGGACCGGATTGGATTAAGGATTATACAAATTTCTTGCTCAGCCCTACAGTTTTCAAGTAGAGATTTTTGAGTAGCCTAGCATTGTTTGATAATGTATATCAATAAATCTATGGTTCCAGAAATGGAAGTAGAAAAAAAAAAAAAAAAAAAAAACACAACAACAACAGGAAACACAAATCTATGGTTGATATTTAAAGTTGGTGTTGTGACTCATACCTTAAGTAAATCTAAACTATTGATGTAAAACTCTGAATATTTTTTGAATTTTTGTGTCTGGGATTATAGTATTGCTCAATGTATATTGTTGTGTTTTAATGGAAGTGTTACATAATTTAGTCAATTTTTAAAATATATTTTAACAAATTTTATATTTTTTAAATTTATCAAAATTAAGGAGTTGTTTGGGATGATCTAAAATAATTGTACTTTTTGATTTTTTATAAAAAGATATGCAGAAAAGTAAAAAGATGATGTGACCCAAACAACTTCTAAATTTATCTAAAAAGTAAAAAAAAAGAATTGATTAAAATATTTTTAAAAATTACTAAAAATACAAAAAATATGAATGATAAATTGAGAAAATTATTTTTGAAAATTCCAAACCAAACTGAGTAATGATTTTGTGAGTGAAATGAATTAGAATGAATAAATTTTGAGATACTGATGAAAAATGCTTGAAACACTAGCTAATTCTTCACCCCCTAAAAATCACCCCTAATTATGTGTGTAACAAGTGTTAAATTTTGATTTATCAAACATTCTGTTGTAAGATGTTATAACTAAAATAATATTATAACCAACATCACAATGAATTATAACTAACACCACAATGTGTCATATCAAAGTTATAACTAATACTTCAACTTGTCATAACCAAACACTACAAATGTCATAATTAGGGTGCATATGGTATACACATAGAATTTCTCTATAAATTAAAGGATTGTCATTCCCTTAGTTCATACATGTGAGATTCACTACGGTTCTTTTTTGATAATTTAAATTGTTTATCTTACTATTATAAATAAGAGGCAGTTAGGTATTGCTACAGTATATGGCTTTTTTTTTCTTTCCCATTTTACCCCCCTATTTTTTCCCTTTCTCGTTGTATCCTTTTACTTTTTGTCCTATTAGATATATATAAGTCCTGTTAGATATATATATTCCATTGTATTGTTTTAATCTTTTGTAAGTCCTGTTAGATATATATATATATATATATATGGTTTGTTTAACAAACTAATACATTAGTTCCATTGTATTGTTGTGGTATTTTGTTTTGTTATATATATATATATATATGTAGGTTGGTTAACAAACAATACTTTGGGCTTGTTTGGCTTATATTTCAAGATATAATTTTTGAAATGTTTTTTAAAAAATTTTGTTTACTTCAAATTTTTTGAAATTTTTTTTTTCCAAAATCACTTTCTCTCTCTTACACATCAATCGATCATTTTTTTTCCTCTTCTTTTTCCTTTTCAATCACTTTTTTTCTCAAACACATCTACTCAACTATAACAAAATATCAAATCATTCCAAACTCTCAAACTCCAAAACTATTTTCAAAATATACAACCAAACAAATAAAAAAAACATTCTAAACTTTCCCTTCAAAATTTTTTTATCTACTCAACTGTAATAAAATATCAAATCATCTCAAAGTCCAAAATTATTTTCAAAATATACAATCAAACAAACCAAAAAAAATTCTAAACCTTCTCTCCAAATTTTTTTTTTTTTTAAATTATCTTAAAACACAAACCAAACACACAATTTAGTTCTATTCTAATTTGATTAGTTCCATTCTAATTAGATTTCATCATCAATTTGTGTCATACCTATCAATCTAGATTTAGATATTATCATTGCATGTGGATAATTTCAATGTATATACTAGAATCAAAAAGTCATTGTGGCGCTTTATTCCCTCGTGTAGTGTGAAGACTGTGGTGTTACAGGGGAAGATTTGCATTTGGAGTTCAAGAAGTGTGGTGTTGTAGTGGAAAACTTCGGAGTTTAAGAACTTTCATCAGAGTTCAATCTACGCCATTGTAAATTTGCATTTTTAGGTACTTTTCAATTCGATTTTCATACTTCGCAAGCTTTGAATCTCTTCTTGATAGAGGTATTCGCATGAAATTTTGATTTTCAGTGTGAATTTTATAGGGTGGGGTTGAATCTAACAGTTGCAATATGGGTTGGGTTTAGGGTTTAGGATTTTGAATTTAAATCCTAAATTTTTCTTGAGATTTGGCTTAAATTTCTAAAATTTTCTTATAAGTTGTGTTATTCTTGTGTTGTTTGGTTGCTGAGAAAGCGAAGGAAAATGAAAACTGAAAGATTTGAATATTCTTTACATAGATCCATAAATAAATAAATAAATAAATATATATATATCCTAAATTTTCCATGTTTAGAGGGTGTTTGGGATTTAGTTTTTTGATGATTTTTTTGTTGGTTTATTTTTCTTTTAGTAAATCTTTTGCTAAAAAAAATTAGGTTCTACTCAACTAGACCAATTAGAAAAATAATATAAAAAAAAATTCAAGCAAGTCCAAAAAAGACAAATAATTCAAAAAAATTTGACTTTTTTGACTTATTTTATTTTATTGTAATTTTTCAAATTTTTTTATTCATCTACACGAAAAAGGCTGATTTTTCTTATATTGGTTTATTTATGTTTTTTTTTTTTGAATTATTTTTGCTTTGGTGAACTGATTTTTCAAAAAAAAATTAGGGTTCTACTCAACTAGAGCAATCAAAAAAATATTTTAAAAAAAATTAAAAGTAAGTCTAGAATAGACAAAAATATTCCAAAAAAAAAAGTTGATACTTTTACTTGTTTTGGCTTGTTTTATTTTATTTTATTTTTAAAATTTTTTATTTTTTTTTATTTATATATATAGATTAGAAAAGTAAAAAATTTGACATAATTTTGAAAAAAGAATAATGCTTAAAGATAAATCCAGAAAGATACTTTGCTTATTTAAATGTTCCCAAAAACCCCTTTAGTATGCTATTCTACAACTTTTAAATTATAAATATAATAAAAATTATTTTTAAATATACTACTACAAAAAGCACACAATGAATACTTGTAATGGTTTGCAGTTATGTCACTTCCATGAATCCATATCTTTTTGGGTTAAATGGATTCAATATAAAACTTAGCTATTTGTGTCATGTCCTTTGAAAACTGTTGTTAAATCTTAATCTTATTTTAAAGTAGTTCACTTTAACTATATTTTCATCTTCTCATCTATTAAGTGGCATAGTTCCTATTATAGCTCCAAATTCACCACTAGCACTGTGATCGTAGCCAGTTTTGGTATTGCTATAGTAAAATGCCTTTTTTTCCCATTTTACCCTTTGATTTGTTGCCTTATTACATATATATCTGACTTGGTTAAAAAGTAAAAGTTTAGCTCCATTTCAATTTGATGATATCATCAATCTTCATCATACCTAGGAAATCTACATTTAGCTATAATGATTGCATTTAGATAACTTTGAATATGTTGACCAGATTATACCAATAGTCTATATATTTTAGTCATTGTGCGATTTCGGTCTTATAATTTGATTGGATTAATTACAACTCTTATCATTATTTTTTTAATTAATAATTGAAACATAGAATGTGTTTTTACAGGTAAACATGGAAATTGATTAACTTAATTAATTAATTTCAACCAACTCAATGAATAAAATTCTGTTAAAAATCATAACCACATTATTAATTACAATTTACGCAAATAAGTAATATAAATTCCATGGAAATTTATTATTAATTACACTTTCAGTTTTTATAATCTTTAATTGTATTAATTTGTACAATTTATTATTCCCTGGAAATTTATTTTTAAACTTAATTATGATTTGAGTCTAATTTTTGTAATTTGTTGTAATTGTAAAATGTCCTTGTATGGTTTCTTTTCTTGTTTTGAGTACATGCTATATCAGAATTACAATGTTAATAAAATTATTATCAAAATGACAATTGCGGTTTAATGTTTATTTATCAATTCGTTACGGTACATATTGTTGTTTAATACAGTATAGTGTTTCAATCATGCCGGAAAAGCCAAAAAAGGTAATGTCATATGCAAATTTTTCACAAGAACGAAAAGATCGCATCAATCAAAGGAGGCGTGAATTAAAAACAGAAAAACAAATAGATCAACCAATAAAAATATGCCGCATCAATGAATCAAGCAGTTTATTTGAATATGAACCATTAGGAATATTCGAACGTCCTGTTCTTACATCAGTTTTTCCAAAACCTTCCCAAATTAGTCTTGAAGGAGCAACCATCAATCATAACACCTTTGAAATAGGTATAATTTCTTCAAAGTCTCTATTAGAGAAAAAACTCATTTCTCTTTATTAGATAACAACCAATTTCATTTTTTCTTTTTTGATTACTTATGTATAATTACACCTTTTTTTTCTTTTTTCTTTTTTCTTTTTCTTTCTTTCTAATCCTTAGGTTCTACATCTAGCACACTTGATGAAACAGCAGTTCTGCAATGTATACATTATTAGAGTTTTTATTTCATTCTTCAACTATAATAATTAGTCTTTCTGATTATGACTTCATACATTTATCTTATATAGGTATTAATGATTTCCAGAATAACACAACGACTGACACTGAAGATGGTACTTAAACAACTTCTCTTATTATTTTTTTTTATTATACACCTAGCTAGGTAGAAAATAATTCTTAAATTCTATTTATACTCTCCATAGGCTTTGTTCTACACTTGAGAAAGAAGAAGAGAATCACAAAAAGATATACTAGCTGAAGCCTTTGTTTTACCAAATAGGTCATGTTGTTCTTTCAAAAAAAAAAAAAAAAAAAAAGATCTCGAGCCAGATGGTTTTTGTTGTTCTGCTAGGGAAATTGCACTATGTCCCAATGTTGTTCCATCTCAATTGTATGAGTTTTTCATAGGTCATTCAAAAAATTCTCTCCATTTCTTGAAGTACATTCGTGCCTATAATAATTTATTTGCTTTCACTTCATTCAGGGTTACCACTGACAAACAATTAGAGCATAAAAATAGAGGAATCTATACCTTTCGTGTGCAAGGACAAGTTTATCTTTATATCAATTAGTTTTATCCTTTAGATCATAAACCTTCTTACTTACAGCTCTATTTCTTTGATACTGAACATGAAGTTCAGAATAGGATGAGGATTGCAGACAATCTAGATCCGAACATCATTGCTCTTCTAATTGATATTGTCGCTTCAAATCCATATTCTATATTCTTTAGAAGGCACTTATTATATACTTATCATCGCTGATCCATCTTTAGATCCCTGAACTTTTAATCCTTCTATTGCATCCCATGTTGCTGCAATATGGCTTGAGAATGATAAAGTTGTTGAGTATAAACAGGGCAATATCATTGTCCAAAAACATCAAGGTCATCTGAAAGAATTCAGTATTATTATGGATGCTATGACCCACTACAATATCCATTGCTATTTCCTCTTGGTGAACCTAGATGGCACCAAGGAAAAAAATAAAAAAAAAAAAGACAAAAACAAATTTTTAGATGGTCAATTTTCTGTGTTGGCAATAGAAGCTTCCAATGTTGTGGTTTGCCTCAAAAATACGGAACCCCCCTATAGTTTCATTTGTAACACTTAAACCCCCTATACTTCATACCAGAGTGCAAAATCCAATGGACGTAACAGAAGTTGTGAAAGGTCATAAATGCCCTCAGATATTTTACATGCCTCAGCCGTTTCATTTCATTTGACTAACACCAGTATTCGCATCTCTGTCTTCTCTCTCTCTCTCTCCCTCTCTCCCTCTCTCTCTCTCTCGCATCGTGGTTGATTGGATTGAACTAGGGTTTCATCATCAATTTCACAATCATATTGTGAACGCCATTACTAGTTTAGGTATGTGTTGTTTACCCTAATTTATTTTGATCGTTAGATGTTGATTTTCCCTAATTTTGATTCATAACTGATTGTGTGTTGACTTCGATTTACGAAATTTGTAATGTTTTAGGCATGGTATGCCCATATTGCTTTAATTTTTGGGGATTGTGGTTAAAGTGGGACGAGGTGGGGTATAGAGCTTCATAAATAATGGGGAATTTTTTTCATGATGTTAACTTTGAGTATTTTTTATTCACAGATTTGTTTTTGTATACTTTAGTATTCATGCCTTTTATTACTTTATTTTTTTGGGATGTTGGTTAAAGTGGGGTGGGGTGGGGTGGGGTGGGTATAGAGGTTCATAAACAACAGGTATTTTTTTATGATGTTAACTTTGGGGTTTTTTTATGATGTTGACTTTTTAGATGGGGTATTCTATAGTTGTATTCATAAATTCCATTCATATATATTCTAATATGTGGTCCAAGGATTATGATTGTTGTTATGTAGTCCCAATGAGTTTGAGTTTTGTGATGTAATATTGTGAAGTTTTGTTGTTTTCTATAGTGAGGTAAAAAAAAAATGATTTTTGAGATCAACTATAATGGGTACTTCAGTAAGCCTCCTAATATTGGTTATAAACAAGGGAAAGTGGAGTATATATATATGATGTTGATCCTGACAAACTGCCTTTTATTAAGATTCATACCATCTTGAGGGAGATGAAAATAGATGTCTATAGTACTTATGTTTTGTGGTATAGGAAATCTGGAAAAACTTTGGATGATGGGTTGACAATAATTGAAGAAGAGGTTGATGTATATACAATGATATGTGAGTATGAAGGTTTAGATGTGATTCAATTATATGTGGAGAAGGGTCAGGATCCATTACAAGTGGTAAGTCCAAAAGGGAAACATTTGGTACCCCCAAGAGTACCAGTTAGTGCTAAGCAGGCACTAACTTGGAATGTCATGGAAAATATAAGTGAAGAAAAGATGGATTGTAGAGATGGAATACAAGATGTAGGTGATGAGGAAATGCATAATGGAGATGGGGATGAAGGAGCAACAGATGAAGATGCCAGAGATGAGGAAATGGATAATAGAGCTTGGGATGAAGAAGATAGTGATGATCCTGATTACATGGATGATGGGAATGTTGATAGTGGTTCAGAATATGAAGGCTATAAAAGTGATGAACCTGGCTGGTTGAATGAGGGTTTAAAAGGGCCTAGTTTTGTTGTTACATCATTGCAGCCCAGTTCTATTGTTGATTTGCATACTTGTTACATCATTGCAGCCCACTAGAGTTGGCCACACATTTGAAGAATTTCCAAGTATGACAGGCAACACATCAGCATCTCAGGTAAGCTCTCTCTCCTATGGGTGTCATTTGGTTTTTGACATAGTTGACAACATATAATTGCTTACTTGGACCATTATCATTGCAGCCCAACAGAGTTCAATATAGTTCTCCAGAATTTGATTACTTATCATCTCAGGTATACTCAAATTTCATTTGCAAGTTCATTTGCTTTTTACATAACTCACAACTTTGTTTGCTTTTATAGTATTTCACAAAATGTAATTGCATACATGTGTGTGTTGCTTCGCAGCTGTAGACGTCCCCGAACGTCCCGGGAGGGAAATCTCGTTTTGTTCATTTGAGGCTCACTACAGTTCAGGACTCAAAGTCACGGTCTTGTATCTAATCTCGCAGAGTACAATGCAAGACCGATGAATCGTCAAAGAGTCCAAATCCGGCAAATCATTTTTGAAAACAGATTTTTTTTTTAAAAGTGCCAAACATGGACTGCTTTGCCAGATACAGAGTCGCCACCTAAATATTTTATTTTGGGAAAAATTTAGGAAACCCTGACTTGTGCCTAAGGCCACGTGTCCGTCATCACCAAAGTTGACTCGGCTCGGGAACTTGGGTACGATTGGGGAAGGTCACTTCGTGAGCACCCCCGCTCGTTCGATCAAAGATCGGCCTCTACTAACCATGATATCGAGTTTTGAAAACATTATGCGTTCTTATTCCGGTTATTAGCCTAGATTTACTATGTGATGTGCACAGCATACAAGTATAGACTGGATCGCCTGAATTGGAACAAACCATCTCATGTTTGTTTATTTGAAAATGGTTTGATGGTGCTACTCATAAGTAGGCTAAGACGTGGATTTTCCACCCTCGGGTGGGCTTAGAAAACAAGATGATTTGCCACTCTCAAGTGGGCTTAAAACTCACAGTCAACGCATTATTCCAACTCAGATAATCCAACCTTCACCCACTGGCATTCAGGCAGGTATATCACATAAGCAGTTAGCCTCATGGTAAGCATGCTATCATGGCAGTCACTCACACACATGCAAGGATGCTAAAGCACAAACACTTACCGAGTACTCCGAGCCAAAACAGAAACTAGTTAGTAATCACATGCATGATCCTAGTACATGTTAAGATGGCTAATGCAACACATGCAGGAATGCAACTACAATTGGCTCGGCTGTTCTAAGATGGCATATGAGATGCTACAACTAACACGTATTCAACTTGAAATTAAAATACAATGCAGTTAGTATGATGCGCCGAGCCTGGTGCATGCAAGACATATGAATGATGTAAACATGCACAGCATAAGGATGCTAGTTGAAACATGCCCTAATCTAACCATCGTAAGCTGGTAAATAAAAAGGAGAAAGACGTGGGGTTGGAAGACATACATCACACACACGCACACTTATTACAATTGGCCCTCTCTCGGAAGGTCCGAATAAGTAATACAGGCCGCCTAATTAACTAACTAACAAGCTAATTAATTACAAAACCAAATGAATAACTAGTTACAACTAATTATTTACACAACTTTAATTAATTAACAAATTAACTAATAAACAACAAATGAAGAGCAACAAATGAAGATGCTCCAGCTCTGTTCGAAGAAGGAAGGTATGCATGCTTGCTTTGGTTCCTTGCCTCGGAACGCCTTCCGGTTGCTCTTTAAAGACTCTGTTTGCAGGGTGTCTTCCAGTGTTTGTTACTGAACCTTACCAAAACACTGCTGGAGGGTTCACCAGTGGCCTGTCGGCCATGAAAGAGGCACTGTTGGCCAACAATAGGGCACTGCCGGCCAAGGATGAGAGCCTGCCGGCCATCAGTGGTGCACTGCCAACCACTGGTGTGCTGTGACACCAAGCTGCAACAAAGCGCAAAATAGAGCAATGGGAGGGTCTCTCAAGGGTGTAAATGCACTATGCCACCCCAAATCACCTTAAAACATCAAGGGAGAGGTATAGTCGGATCCACAACCATCAATCACGCATCCCGATGCATGATGGCCAAAGATCCGACTTGTGCAAATCAATATGAAAATGAATGCACAAATACAACAAGTAAAGCCTAGAACTCTATCATGAATCATCAAGAGCTTCGGCGACTGAGAATTGAGACACGTTCCATCACTCGGAGTATGAAACGTCCCTCGTTTCCCGTGTTTGGACTAACCCTAAATCCAAACACAATGCAATATGCATGACATGCACAAATGCAACTAGCATGCAATCCTAATGCAATGCGACCTAACCATGCAAGGATGAGACGCAACGTGCTACTAGCATACACAATGCTATAAACTATATGGCATACATAATGCGACTAACAACCTAGCATACGCAATGCAATGGACTAAAATGGCATACACAATGCACGATGGGCTTAGACCAATATGAGCGGACCTCAGCCACACTCAAATCAGTGGCCATATGATGGAAATGAGACAACCGAGACACATGCAAACATGCACGATGCAAGGGACCGATCCTAAGGCATCAAATGCCACTCTACCAAACCATGGCAAGGGATAAAAGATGGCATACAAACATGCAATTTCCAGCTCTGAGATATGATGCTCAATAGTCCCAAATCATGGAAATATGTCACCCAATGCATGAAATAGGCTCCCGAAACTCAAAACTAGGCAAATGCATTGAACTATAACCATACAAAGCAAGCATTATTTGGATATGAAGCATGAAAATAGAGCCAAGGTAGTCCTAAACATGCACCAAATCAGTTCCAAGCATGGCCAAAAAATGCTAACATGAAGAGCTAAAACAACATGCAACAAAGGCTAGTAAGCATGGTTTTCACTACATGTATATGAAGCACAAGGGAGGTCACCAAATCAGCCCAAAACAGAAACATGGCATGTCAAATAAACCCCAAAAACCCACTGAAATGAAGTCCACACATGCAAGAATGATGAGTTCCTTTGAAAGGCTACAAGAGAGGCTACTCTACACATGCAACAAGGACACTTAACATGGCAAAACCAACTCTGGAAATGACTTATGAGGGTCCTAAAACTCACCAAAAAGAGCCTGAAAGGAGTCAATGAAGCATGCAATGAAAGGTCCCTTCGAAAGGCCTTGAAGAGGGTTGCTCTAAACATGCATGGGGGACACAAAATATGGTAAAATGGGCTCTTGAAAAAGCTTAGGCAGATCTTAAAACTCACAAAATAAGGACTGAAACATGAATCCAATACATGCAAAATAGAGCCCCTTTGGAAGGCCAAAAAGGCCAACAAACAAGACAACGAAAGAGGGGGTCACCCCCTCTAATTTTGGCTCTCAAAATAGTATGTTAGCCACTGAAAATCCACTGGATTTCAGTGTCTAGAAGACCAAACAAAGCATGAAACAAAGGCCTAGGAGCAAGGCTCAAAACAAGATGCAAACAACATACAAGGGGGGAGATGACCCCCAACAGAAAAGAGACCTTAAAAAAACTTTAAGAGGAGTTCAAAATAAGGCTTTTCTCAGTTTATGATCAAGCTCGAAAATGCTTGCAAGTAAGGCTAAGATATGATGCAAAATAAGCCTTAAAAGAGAGATGGAGCATACAAGGAGGTAGATGACCTCAAACAGAAAAGTATCCATAATCAAACTTCAAGAGGGGCTCAAAATAAGACACTTTTCAGTTCATGCTAAAACTCTAAAATGCTTGCAAATGGAGCTAAAGTATAGAGCAAAACAATGCAAAAAATGGGAAAATGAGGATTTACCCTTGTAGCACAGCAATGCAGCAACTTTTGGACCAAGGAAGTGAGTCTTCAACCTCTGCAAATCAGTTCCAAGGTGATGGAATAGGTGGTGGAGGTGTTGTGCTAGGAGGTGTAGTGCAAAAGTGCAAGGAAAATGGACTAAAACCACAATAATATAGAGAGAGAGAGCAAGAAATATAGAGAGAGAGAGCTATCTCTCTTGTCAAAGTGCTGAACCTCTGATATAGAGGGAGCCCTTTTGCTTATATAGAAGAGGGCAAGAAGAAGCTTCTTCAAGAAGCTTTTTAAGAGCTCCATCTCTTCATACACGTGTATGGAGGGCAAAAAACAAAAAACCAGCTGGCTCAAAAGATTTGGAGGAAAACCATCTGAGACAGGGGGGGTCCTGGCCATCAGTAATGGCCGGTAGTGACTCACTGATGGCCGGCAAGGCTTTATCAGTGGCCGGCAGGCAAAAGTAAATGGCCGGCAGTGCCATGCCATGGCCGGCAGTGCACCAAGAAGGTCACTTTGAAAGGACCTAGTCAAGGTCCAAAAAAAAAAGGACAGAAAGGACGTTCCGCCGCGACAGTCAAGTACTCAGCGAGCAATCGAACTAGTTGTTGGGTGTACCTGCAAGCATAACCAAGTCTCGAGGACGGTCAAAAATGGGGTGTCTACAGCAGCCCACTAGTTATGGCAAAGGAATGGGTGAACCAGTTAGAGGTGGCAGGGTTATGTCCAGATTTGCATTGGGAGGTAGCTTCATTACAAGAGGTAGAGGAGGAGGTGGGTTTGTAAAAACTACAACTCAGAGGCAAACTGACAAAGGCAAAGGGAAAGCATGATGGACTAGGCATCTATTTTTCTGTTTTCAGTCAGCTTTTGTTGTGTTTTGAGTACTTTTCAAATTGTTAAACCATTATGTGACTTGTACCAATTTGTTTTTGAATTTGAAACTGGCTAGTAAACAATAATATCTTAGTTTACTATGTTTTGAGAAGCCTAGTGGGTTGAATTATGGCTTGTATTAAAATAATGTGAATTGAAACAAATGAAGCATGTTTTAAATAGGGGAACAATGGGAAGCATGTTTTTGTGTACCTTTATTAATACATGTATCTTAGTAAACAGCAGTATCTTAGTTTACTATGTTTTTGGGTTGAAGCATGTTTTTGAATTATGGCTTGTGTACCTTATTATTTGTTTTGTGTACCTTTATTAATACACAAGTTTACTTGCTGAAATTGTTTTGTATGAAGCAAATGAAGCATGTTTCAAATAGAGGAACAATGGGAACCAATATGTTTCTATTCTTTAATGTTCTTGGAAGATGTAATCAACAAAACATTATTTCATTACAATTTCTTTGGTTCATCAAATGCATAAATTTCTTGACCAAAAAATTCTTTCATTACAATTGCTTCATAGACCATTGTACACCTTCATTTTCTACCTTGACTATATTTTTCATCTCTCAAACTCTATGGCCTAATAACAAACCATTTTTCTTCACTCCACCAAACTTCACCCAGAACATTGTCATGATAAAGAAAAAAACCCATATCCCAAACAGAGCTTTGCAAAACATTTTCTTCCTTCTACAACTTCTTGCTAGTTCCTTCTCCAACCTATTCATCTTTGCAACCATCTTTGGCAACACCTCCCTCCCACATTGGCACATGGGTGGATCAACCCATTCGAAGTAGCCACAAGTTGCATCAACCTATAATAAAAAAATATGAATCCATAAATTCCTTTTCAAACAAAATTCAATCTTTTTTTCCAAAAATAAAATAAAATAAAATAAAAAAATTAACTTTTGCTTACCCCATAAGTTGCACAACCATAAAACCTTCTACCCATATTTCTAGATGTCATTGAAGTCTTCACAGGGGATCTCTCTCCACAATAACATAGTCTAGGAGCATTTGTCCTTGACTGTCCACTTTCAGAAGCAAATGAAGAAACCATCCAACAATAATCTTCAACTTTGGGAAAATCTGGGCAGCTTTCAGACAATCTGGGAAAATTTCAGTTTAGGGTTCTATGTTATTTGGGTCTTGATTTGTGTATATATATATGGGAATAAGGGTGTTTTGGTCATTTGTCATTTGTTTTTGGGCGGGAAAACGTGCTCTATTCACCAGTTCTGGTTGTGCAACACACGCACTGTTTAAACAAACAATTCCGTTGGATTTTTCACTCTGGTATGAAGTATAAGAGGTTTAAGTGTTACAAATGAAACTATAGGGGGGCTCCATGTTTTTGAGGCAAACCACAGGGGGTTAAATTATAATTTACCTTAAAAATAATAAAGAAAAAAGATTACCCTACTCACAACTTATAGTATAACAAGAACCCTAAAGTATTTATTTTATTTATTTCAATTTTTGTAGAGAATTTAAAGAAGAGAAACATGGTTTCAATTCGTGAGTTTTATCGTTTCAAGTTTCAAATTAGGGAGAACGATAATTCGATTTTACTTCGAGCAGGTCGACTTCTATAACAATTTGTTGTTGGCATGTATGTTAAGGTAGAAACTTCAAGGTTGGATTACTTTAAAGTAAATTAGAAAGAAATAAGAACATATTTGTATCAAGGAATTATTGATAGTATCACAGCAGGAGAATCTAAAGCTTCTAATATTGGTCAAAGAATTATTTTACCAAGCTCATTTATAGGTAGTTCAAGAGACCTTCGGAAGCGCTATATTGATGCCATGGCTTTAATGCAACGATTTGGAAAGCTTGATATCTTTTTAACCATGACTTGCAATCCAAGTTGGAGTGAAATCAAAGAAGAATTGTTACCAAATGAAGAGCCACAAAATAGACCTGATCTTTTTGTCCGAGTATTTAAAAGCAAATTTGAGCACTTGAAAAATGAAGTTATAACAAAAAAAAAACTATTTGGTCCAGTTGCAGCTTTCACATATGTAATCGAATTTCAAAAACGGGATCTTCCTCATGTTCAGTTACTTCTTATTCTTCAGCAAGGTCATAAACTAGATTCTCCAGAAAAATTTGATGATTTTATATCTGTCGAGTTGCCTGACAAAGAAAAGTTTCCTCACTTGTACTCAATGGTTGTCAAACACATAATGCATGGTCCTTGTGGTTCTTTGAATTCTAATAATGTTTGTAGGAAAAATGGCCTATGTAAGAACCATTATCCTAGAGATTTTGTTTCAATGACAACCATGAAAGCTGATGGATACCCTAACTATAGGCGGCGCAACAATAATGAAACAGTTAAAGTTCGAGGGCACATGTTGGACAATAGATAGGTTGTTCCCTACAACCTATATTTACTTGCAAAGTTTGATTGTGACATTAATGTGGAAATTTTCTCTACTATTAAGGATGTCAAGTACTTGTATAAATACATATACAAGGGTCATGACAAAATAGCATTCCACATAGTAGGCCAACACAATAATGAAGATATTGATGAGATCACAATGTTTCAATCTGTAAGATGGATATCTCCTCGAGATGCAATATGGAGAATATACAAATTCCTTTTGAATCAAATTAATCCTTCTGTGATAAGCTTGCAACTACACCTTGAAGATTACCAAATTGTTAGCTTTCGAAAGATAGATAACTTGCACTTTTTAGCTAGCAATGAATTTCTTTCAAGAACAATGTTGACAGAGTTTTTTGTGATGAACAGAACAAACAAAAAAGCTCTAGAAGGAAAATATTTATAAAAGGAATTTCCTAAATTCTTTGTTTGGGATGGCCAACATAGAATGTGGAATGAAAGAAAGCAAAGGGAGGTGATTGGAAGAATAATCACTCCAAATCCAAGAGAAGGCGAGTGATACTATTTACAATTATTGTTGAATCATGTACGGTGCCCAATTTCATTCCTCTAATTGAGAACTGTTAAAGAAGTGACATACAACTCTTTCAAAGAAGCTGCTCTTCAATATGGTCTATTAGAAGATGCTGAAAAAGAAAGTACTTTTCAAATGCCTTCTTCATGACGACAATTGTTCGCAACAATACTTGTGTATTGTAGTCCACATGATCCAAAAGCTTTATTCTTAAAATTTGAAATAACAATGTCAGAGGATCTTTGTCGAGAAGGAAAATTATCTACAGAACAAATATTTTCTAGAGTTTTGCAGAATATAAATTCTGCTCTTGAATCCATAGGCAAAAACATTGAACAATTTTATCTTTCAGATCTATCGGTGCCTTCTGATAAAACTGATGATTGTTGCAAAGATATGGAAGATGAGCGCAATATTAGTTTCTGAGGTTGATTTGATCTATGTGTCGTTGTTAAACACAGAACAATAACTTGCTCATTCGAAAATTGTTGACGTAGTACTTTCTGGAATCTAGGATATTTCTTTATTGATGGACCTGGTGGAACTAGGAAAACCTTTCTATATCGAGCAATCTTGGCTACAATAAGAACGCACAATTTGATCGCTCTAGCAACTACAACTTCAAGAGTTACTGCATCACTTTTGCTTAATGGGCGCACTGCGCACTCACGGTTCAAAATTCCTATAGATGTTGAAAGCAAAATTTGTTGTAATTTTAGCAAACAGAGTAGCTTGGCAAAACCTTTGAAACTTACTGCACTTATAATATGGGATGAAGCATCGATGGCAAGACGACAAAGTATTAAAGCACTTGATGAATTGCTAAAAGATGTCATGGATAACAATCTTCTATTTGGAGGAAAGGTTGTAGTATTCGGTGGTGACTTTCATCAAGTGCTACCTATTGTGCCAAAGAGCACAATAAATGAATGCATTAATGCTACGCTTGTTATGTCTTACATTTGGCATTCATTAGAGAAGATTAAATTGACAGAAAATATGCGGGCTAAGCATGATCCAGCATTTAGTAATTTTTTGCTTTTTATAGGAAATGGTATAGAACAACAGATAGCTCCTAAAACTATCAGAATCCCTAAAGTGATGCTTCTTCCTTACAATAAAAACATTGATCCACTTCAAGAGCTTATCACTTTTGCCTTCTCAGATTTCAATGATTATAATGAAGATCCACTTTCATTGATGAATCGGGCTATCTTGACTCCGAAAAATGACAATGTAGATCACATCAATGAAATATTGATAGAAGAATTCCCTAGAGATGAACACATATATAACAGCATTGATGAGACTATTGATAAAAGTCAGCAGAGCCAATATAAAGATTTTTTTAACTCTTTATCTGCTCCAGAATTACCACCGCACAAATTGTTGCTTAAAGAAAACTGCCCCATTCTTATGCTTCGTAACATAAATCCTTCCAAGGGATTATGTAATGGAACAAGACTCAATTGTCGCAAATTTGGAAAACATGTTATTCTGGCTCAAATTGCTGTTGGTGATCGAAAAATAGATATGGTATTTTTAGCTTGAATACCTTTGCAGCCATCAGATAAAAAATTATGTCCAGTTGATTTTACTAGATGTCAATTCCCAATCAGGCTATGTTTTGCAATGACAATTAACAAAGCTCAAGGTCAAACTCTAGATACTGTTGGCATCTATTTACCACAACCAATTTTCTCACATGGCCAATTGTATGTTGCATTATCTTGAGCTATAACTTCCACCAAAGTCAAAGTTTTAATAGATGTATTGTCACGCCCTGAAGATAATACAATAATTCAACCGTAAAGACTAATACAAAATGACATAAACGGAGTATTAGACTTTCATTAATCAAAGTCCATTTACAAAAGGGCACATGCATTACACATTCATAAGCTCTAACCTGAATCTATAGCATGTGGCACCAAACTAAGTGATCAACGAAATAAATGCCCTACGGGCTTACATCTTTCCAAAACAGTTCTTGGTTACAACAATAGTGAGCCTAGCTTAACACAATGTAAATCCCTTGGCTATACAAAAATAGATATAACATAATAGAAGCTCTTGCTCCCAATCCCTCAAGACTACTGTCTTGGCGGAAACAAATCACCAACACCTGAAAATGATTTTTCCCAAATAGGGTGAGCCAAAGCCCAGCAGAAATAATCTAGCATAATATATGAACTTTAGTAAGGTTATTGTCATGGCCCAAACCCGCTCCTTAGGGGTTAAGGTCATAACCAGCCAGTAATCATGGGATTACCTACGGGCTCAAACGAAATCAGGGATATCTTATAACAATAATGGGGCCAAACGGAAGCAGATATAAAAATTTTGTCCAATGAGTCGTGCTTATATGGCATAGCGAGATTATTGCAAAATAAATATATCATAATAACTTAGACAGAATTAACATCTTGTACATCCACGAACTTCAAACTTGTAATCAACCAAACAAAAGTTTATGTACGTAGATGATACAACATATTCATCAAGATAGCAAAAGAGTAACAAAAGAACAGAAGAACAAAAACAAAGTCTTGTGCGTGAGACATTCAAGTTGACTCCTCAAAACTGACTTCCTCTCATATTCTTCGCTGAGGCTGGGTTTGGACATCTCTTTGCCCACCTACATGCACATAAATGAGAGTGAGAGAAAGCCCAGTGAATAATATAAAAATAAAGGAATTGCATGAATGAAATTCATAACAGACATATCAAACGGCCTCAGGCCCATCTATGTTTCCATCTAGTACGTCAAACAGCCTCAGGCCCAAATACATCAAATGGCCTCGGGCCCAATTCATTCTTGTCAAACGACCTCGGGCCCAATTCATTCTTATCAAACGGCCTCAGGCCCATTAATTCATGTCAAACGGCCTTAGGCCCATTCATTCATGTCAAACGGCCTTAGGCCCATTCACTCATGTCAAATGGCCTTTGGCCCAATCATTTATGTCAGATGGCCTTTAGCCCAATCATTTATGTCAGACGGCCTTTGGCCCAATCATTTATGTCTATGCATGTTTCGTACTTGAGATCATAATCATAACTTATTCCAACAGCTTATTCAATCAGTGGGATAACGAACATTCGTTCACAATTCAAAGTAGCAATTCCATGGAACCTATTTCAAATGTAGGCATTTAGAAAGTAGCATACTTCAAAATATCCTTACTAAGCTATTATTCACTGTGTTCTGCCAATGGATTTGCCCTTGCGCTTGACCCTACTCAATTTACAACATATAGGGTCACAAACGATTCAATCTGTTCCTAATTTGTTTATTTCTCTTAGGCCTCTTTTTTAACCCTTTAACTCATTTACAATGTTCAATGCATGCCTAAGAGTGCTTAGAAATGGAAGAGAACAGAAAAAGAAACATAAAACTTGTCAAAATTTCTAAAACAAGGCACTCCGCTCGAGCACAGCTTTGGTAGCTTGAGCGAACCCCTTTAGTCTGCAAAAGTACTAGTTGCTTGCGATTTACACTCGAGCGAGATTTTTGGCGCTCGAGTGAGGAGTCATGCAAAACAGGGTACGCTCGAGCGCAGCTTCGGCCACTCGAGCCACCATGTAATCTCTCCTAAACTTTTGGGAGCTACGTTTTCATGCTCGAGCAAGGCTTTTCTAGCTCGAGCGAATAGGTCGAATTCTGGGTTTTCCATAATTATGTTTGAAGTTCCAAACACACTCCCAAAGGCTCCAAAGTTTGCAAATCAAGGCCAAATCATAGAAAACATTGTGTATCATAGGAGCTTGGATAATTTGAAACCAATTTTCCAAAATCATGCTCCATTTCCAAATCCATTACAAATTCCCTTTATAAATTTTAAAACTCATGCATTCAAACTTCATACAAACTTCATATCATCATGCACGCATGTTAATTATTGACTCCAATTCTATTTCAAATGGCACAAATGATGCCCAAAATCATGAAACTCAACAAAATTATGCATGCATGTAAGCTTTGATGCTCAATTCTTCATATTTAACATGCATCATGCTGGATCATGCAATTTCATGGAAATTCATGGCAATTCTATACATGCATGAATACATGGACTTCAAATTCTCATATTACTCTTGAATTCATTCAACTATAGATTTACACTCATGGTTTTGAGTTCAATTACTCACCCATAATCTCCAATCTTCCAAAATTAGCTAATTTCTTGAGTTTAGCTTCCAAATTCCCAAGCTTTGAAACAAAATCCACAATTTGTGTCTCTTCTCTCTCTAGAATCGACCCTCTCTCTCTCTCTCTCTCTCTCTAGAGTATTTTTCAAATTTTTGAGCTTAAAATGGGGAGCTTAGGTGTTAGAAGGCCTATATATATATATGCTTGCCTAATCAACTTTCATTAAGGCTAGTTAATTGTGCTTTAATTTAATCATATTAAATCTAATTATTTTAATCCGAATCAATTTTTAATTAAATTTCATTGTAGGCTCTAAAAATCATGCTAAGCATAAAAATACAGTCAATTTGAATTTCTGATGTCTCTACGGCCTTTAATTAAATTTTATAGCAGAAAATCAAATAAATTTTCCTACGGTGAACAAATAGAAATTCAAAAACACATATGATCATATAAATGGCACTCAAAATCATATTAAGCACATAATCACAATCATAAATAAGATTAATTAACATAACACAAGTCAGGTGTGATAACCCTGCTCCGTATTATGCTAATTGGTCCTTATTATGAATGTGATTATGTGTTTGATATGATTTTGTGTGCATTTATGTGAAAATATGTGGTTTTAAATTTCTATATATTCACCGTAGGAATATTTGTTTAATTATCTGCTTTGGAATTTAAATTAAAGGCCCTATCGGCCGCGGAACCCGAAATTAATTACGCCATTGTGATTGGCATAATTTTTAGAGCCTACGGTGAAATTTAATTGAAAATTGATTCGGATCAGATTACATAGATTAAATTGGTGTTTTAGTGCTCAATTATTTAATCTTAATTAATTGTGCTTATGAGAGCTTATATAAAGGGCCAATTACACCCTCATTTGGTGGTTTGGAGATAAAAAATCTGATTCTACACCTTAGAGTGAGAGAGGGTCAGCTCTAGAGAGAGAGGAAGAAAGAAAATTGTGTGTTTGGCTCAAGTTTGTGGAATTGGAAGGTCAGACTCAAGATTCAACTAGAATTTGTGAAGATTAAAGCTCCTAAGAGAGTAAATTCATAAGTTTAATGTTGTAATTTTGTGAATTTAAGGCTTGATGATGATCAAGAACATAACTTGATTTGAATTTGTTGGAATTGGAGCTTGTATGAACATGCATGTGTATAATTGTTGTAATTTTGTACGTTCAAGCATGTATTGAGTTGAATATGGGATTATGAGCATTGAAACCTACATGCAAGTATAATTTTGTTGATTTTCATGATTATGAGCATCATTGGTGCTATTTGAAAGGGAATTGAGGTAAAAAATTTACATGCATGTTTGGTTGTTGGAAATATGGAGCCTACATGAGATTTGAAGGCATGAGCTTGAATTATACAAAAGAAGTGTTGAATAATTTGAGAATATGATCATGATTTTGAGCAATTGACCTAATCTTGCTTGTATACTCATGATATACAACGTGTTTGCATGTTTTAGAACCAAAATTATGAGTTTTGGACCTTTGGAGGTCAAATTTGGACTTGAGGAACAATTCTGGAAAACCTAGAATTTACAATGTCCGCTTGAGCGGGGGAACCGCCGCTCGAGCGGGAAATACGAGCTCCCAGAATATTTTGCAGACATGATGTCCGCTCGAGCGGGGAGCTATGTAGGATGACCTTCAGCTCGAGCACCCGACTTCACGCTCGAGCATAAAAGTGAGGCAACCAATACTTTTGCAGGCCTTATGGGTCCGCTCGAGCGGGGAAGTCCACGCACGAGCGGGGACCCCTGTTTCAGAAATTTTGTAAACATGTTCTGTGTTTCATTTTCCGCTCTCTTTCACTTCTAAGTACTCTTAGGCATGCATTGAGCATTATGAATGAATTAAAAGAATAAGAAAGAAGCCTAAAAAGGAATATGTGAATTAAGAACGAATTGGATTGTTTATGACCCATTGTATTCATGGAATGTGTAGGGTCGAGCTCCAGGGCAAATCATCCTGCCGATCACTGTGAGTAATATCTTATTAAAGTCATCTGAAGTATGTTATTTGTCCAATTACTTACTTCTATGTAAGTCTTATACGTTCAATAACTCGTATGAATGAGCCGAAGGCCACTTTGACATGAATGAAAGTATGAATGGGCCAAAGGCCAGTTTGACTTGAAAGAAAGTATGAATGGGCCAAAGGCCAGTTTGACATGAATGGATGGGCCAGAAGTCGTATGACATAAATGAATAAGCCAGAGGCTGTATGACATGAATGAACAAGCCAGAGGCCTTATGACATAAATGAATGGGCCAGAGGCCGTATGACATGAATGAGCGGGCCAGAGGCCGTATGACATGAATGGATGGGCCAGAGGTCGTATGAAACAAATGATTGGGCCAAAGGCCGTCGAACAAGAACAAATTGGGCCCAAGGCCGTTTGATGTGTTTGAAATCACAGTCACTTGACCTATTGATATTCATATATATACTAGATAGAAATACGAATTGGGCCCAAGGCCGTTTGAAGCATGTTATTCTAAATACCGCTTGTGTAACTTCTTCATTTGATATTATTCACTGGGCTTTCGCTCACGCTCATTCATGTGTTTGTAGGTGAGCCAAGAGAGGTCCAAACCCAGCCTCAGTGAAGTCTGTGTGGAACAACCAAGGTTTTGAAGAGTCAGCCCTTACGTCTCACGTACGAGACTCGTCTTCGCCCTTTTGCTATCTTATTATATTATGTCATGTTGGCGAGGACTTTGGATACGTTTGTATATAGTTTTAATTGCCTGACCTAGGCTTGAGTGATCCTGTCTGTACAGAAATTTTATGTTACTGTATTTTCTGATGTGAGTTATTAATATGTATATGTATGGTTTGTTATGGCGTGCCATGTAAGCACAGCTCTATGGACAAAGTTTTAAATTTGTTTCTGTTTGGCCCCTTTACTCTGATGAGTTATGTCTTATTTGATTTGAGGCCGTAGATAATCTCATAATTACTGGCCGGTTATGTCCTTAACCCATGGGGGCGGGTTTAGGTCATAACAGAGTGGTATCAGAGCATGAGTTAATAACTCACACACTTTTCCGAAAGAGCAATAAGCGTTTAGAAAAGATCTAGGATTCATTCATGTGATAAGTATAAATTTGGGAGCATCAAGAATATGCTTAAATGTTTTGATATGAACAATTATGTGCTATAAGTTTGTGATTTGCTTGCATTGTAAATTATTTGAATATGTATGCTCTCTAGTATATGCATACTTGTAAATCTTTTGTATAAAGTATAATGCAAGTTTAATCAGATGGTGAGAACAAGAGGTGATGAGATAGAGGAATCTTCTACTTCCAGAATGGATAGAATAAAAAGATTGATTCTGGAAATGGCAGAAACATTGACGCAACAACAAGAGTGACAACAACAGCGGTGGCAACCACATCCTCCACCTCTACCTCCGGCACTTCCTGTGCCAAATAATCAAAATGATGACCGAATAATAGCTCTTACCAAAGAGTTTAAGAAAATGAAACCACCACAGTTCCACGGGGGATTAGATCCGTTGAAAGCCGAACCATGGGTTCTTGGCATCGAGAAGTTGTTTGAAGTGTTTCCTTGTTCGGAGACACAGAAAGTGCTTCTAACCACTTTTATGCTAGAAGACGAAGCAAGAAGATAGTGGATATTAATGCGTGAAAATCATAAAGATGTTGATTGGGCAAAATTTTTGGAACTTTTCTATGATCAGTACTTCCCGCAATGTGTCTGGGACAGGAAAGTGTCAGAGTTCATGGAACTTAGGCAAGACAGTATGACTATAGTTGAGTATGAAGCCAAATTCACTGAATTGGCCAGGTTTACACCACATGTGATTGATACTGATTATAAGAAAGCGAGGCACTTTGAAGGTGGGCTTCGAAGCGACATTTTAGAAAGGGTGAATGTCTTGAAGCTGGAAACCTATATTGGGGTGCTGGACAGGGCCATAATATCATAAGCTAACATAGCTAGACAGACTAAGTCAATAACTGATTAGAAAGGCAAAAAAGGCAAGGCTTCTTCTCAAAGAAGAAATTTTCGAAAAAGCAAAACACGAGCTCCTCAAGTACTTCGAATTCTTCCCGAGATACATCCCCAATGTGCAACATTTGTAGTAAAAGGCATCGTGGGGTTTGTTACCATGTGTCAGGAGCCTGTTTCAAATGTGGCAAACAAGGGCATATGGCCCGAGATTGTAATCAGAACAATGGGAAGATAGCTGCTAGTTCCACTGCAGCGATTCCAAAATCAGGAAATACGATGAGATCTACTACCACCAGAGATACCGTAAGGCAAGGAAGAGTTTTTGCGCTTGTTCCGGGTGATTCACAGAATGCCAACGCAGTTGTCTCAGGTACTATTTCTATATGTAATCAGGATGCCTTTGTGTTAATTGACTCCGGATCAACACACTCTTTTGTGACATGTGCATTTGCATCTAGACTAAGTAGACCTCTAGAATTATTGTCATATCTGCTATGTGTATCTGCTCCATCTGGAGAATCTGTATTATGTGAATCTGTATATCATTTTTGTGACATGCGTGTTGGGAATGCCATTCTATATATGGATTTGTTGCCCTTGAACTTTAGGCACTTTGATGTAATTTTGGGCATGGATTGGTTAACTAAATATTGTGCCACCATTGATTGTCTGAAAAAACGGGTTGTGTTTAGACCACCAGAACAGGAAGAAATTGTGTTCGTGGGTAACGGGGTAGTACCTCCACCTTATTTAATATCTGCAATGAAGGCATGTAAACTGATCAGAAAAGGGTGCCAGGGTTATTTGTGTTATGTGTTGTCTGAACAATCTGTAGATGTTGAATTGAATAGTATCCCTATTGTTAGAGAATTTCCAGATGTGTTTCCAAATGAATTACTAGGGGAATTGGTGGACAGGGAGATAGAGTTTACAATTGAGTCTATACTAGGCACCCAGCCTATTTCTAAAACTCCCTACAGAATGGCTACTACCGAAATGAAAGAACTGAAAGAATAGTTACAGGACCTACTCGATAAAGGGTTTATTCAACCCAGTACTTCACCATGGGGTGCACCGGTGTTATTTGTGAAGAAGAAATATGGAACTTTGCGTTTGTGCATCGACTATCAAGAACTGAACAAGGTAACAATAAGGAATAAATATCCCCTACCTCGTATTGATGACCTATTTGATCAGTTGCAGGGATCACAAGTGTTTTCCAAAATCGATTTGAGATCCGGGTATCATCAGTTGCAAGTAAAAGCAGAAGATATTGAGAAAACCGCATTCAAAACGAGGTATGGTCATTTTGAATTTCTTGTTATGCCGTTTGGGGTAACTAATGCTCCGATAGCATTTATGGACTTAATGAACCTAATTTTTAAAACCTACCTTGATGAATTTGTTGTGGTTTTTATTGATGACATTTTGATATACTCGAAGAATAGAGTTGAACATGAACATCATTTGAGAACTGTCCTGCAAATACTTAGGGAAAGGAAATTATTTGCTAAACTAAAGAAATGTGAGTTTTGGTTTGATGAAGTTGTTTTCTTAGGGCATGTTATCAACAAAGAGGGGATTTTAGTGGACCCGCAGAAAATAGAGGCAATTGTGAATTGGCCTACACCGGCTAATGTGACAAAAGTCCGCAGCTTCATGGGCTTAGCCGGGTATTACAGGAGGTTTGTGAAAGACTTTTCAAGGATAACTGTACCTCTTACCCAGTTGACATGCAAGGGGAAATCATTTGAATAGAATGATGAACGAGAATCTGCCTTTCATGAATTGAAAACAAGACTGACCACTACACCAGTATTGACATTGCCCACAGGTACGGAAAACGTTGTAATTTTCAGTGATGCATCTTATAAAGGTTTGGATTGTGTATTAATGCAGAGCAGAAAGGTTATTGCTTACGCCTCCCGACAGTTAAGACCACACGAGAAAAACTACCCAACACATGATTTAGAATTGGCCGCAGTTGTTTTTGCTTTGAAAATATGGCGGCATTATTTGTACGGGGCAAAGTGTGAAGTCTACACGGACCACAAAAGTCTAAAATACTTCTTTACACAGAAGGAGTTGAACATGCGATAAAGCAGATCGCTCGAACTGATAAAAGACTATGATCTTGAGATTCAATATCACCCCGGGAAAGCTAATACAGTTGATGATGCCTTGAGTAGAAAATCGACGGGGACTACGACTTGCTTGCTTACTGAACAGAAAAAGATCTTGCAAGATTTCGAGAAGTCTGAAATTGAAGTGGTATTGTGTGAACAGGGCGGATTGATAGCCGCTATTTCAGCCGAACCGACCATCATTGATGAGATTAAACAGAAACAAAAAGAGGACAAATTCCTCAAGAAAGTGATTGATAAATATGAGACAAGTCCGAAAGTAGAGTTCAGCATTGAAGGTGAGGAGTTGAGATTTTGGAACCGAATGTGTATCCCAAATATTCCCGAACTAAGGAAAAGGGTTTTAGATGAAGCCTATAAATCAATGTTTGCTATGCATCCGGGTAACAATAAAATGTATCGGGATCTAAAACAAAGCTATTGGTGGCCTAAAATGAAGAAAGAAATTGCAGAATGTGTCTAAATGTCTTCAGTGTCAGCAAGTTAAAGCTGAACATCAAAAACCAGGCGGTCTACTTCAACCTCTCCCTATTCCTGAATGGAAGTGGGAACATGTGACCATGGATTTTGTTGTTGGCCTACCTCGGACACCTTGAGGTATGGATTCTATTTGGGTTGTAGTTGATAGACCGACTAAACCTGCACATTTTCTACTAGTTAGAACTACATTTAATGCTTATAGAGTGGCTACAATATATGTTGATGAGATTGTCTGTTTACACGGAGTTTTGGTATCTATTGTGTCGGATAGATATCCGAAATTTGTATCTAGGTTGTGGAAGAGTTTGCAGAAAGCTATGGGGACAGAACTAAGGTTCAGTACTGCATTCCACCCCCAGACAGATGGGCAATCAGAACGAACAATACAGACTTTGGAAGATATGCTTCGGATGTGTGCTTTAGATTTTCAGGGGAGTTGGGAAGACTATTTGCCACTAACAGAGTTTGCCTACAATAACAGCTTCTACTCCAGCATTGGTATGGCACCGTACGAGGCTTTGTATGGTAGAAGGTGTAGATCACCAATTTGTTGGACAGAAGTCGGGGATAGAGCTTTACTTGGGCCTGAAATTGTGTAAGACACTTCTGAGAAGATCAAAACTATTCAGCAAAGGCTCAAAACAGCTCAGGACCGACAAAAGAATTACGCAGATGTTCAAAAAAGACCTCTTGAGTATGAGGTTGGTGACCATGTGTTTATCCGTGTGACTCCGATGAAAGGCCTAGTCAGATTTGGAAAAAAAGGGGTAAGTTGTCGCGCCGTTACATTGAGCCGTTTCAAATTCTGGAAAGGCTTGGCCCAGTTGCTTATCGAGTGGCTTTGCCGCCGGGGTTCGAGCAAATCCATAATGTGTTTCATGTATCTGTAACAACCCTCACCACTGTCTACCGATAAACTATCGATTACTGCTAAATTGAGACTGATTATGAAAAGTAATTGAACTGATTGAAATACTGAACTGACTGACTGAAATCTGAAACTGATTGATTGACTGTATCTGTTTAAATGCATTATCTATCTGTTTAACTGTTTGATTATCTATTCATGTTTTATGTTTAAATTGCGAATTGAAGGCCTTATCGGCGGCCGAACCGGAGATCGATTAGTGTTTTATGATCATCATAATTTATGTGATTTTATGGCATATTTATCTGAAATTTGATTTAATATGATTAAACTAGATTAAGTAAAGCTAATTAAAGAGTTAGGCTTATCTACAACTTTGCCATTGTGAGTGGGCCACTTCATGAACTATATTTGAGCCTTATTATACACTTAGGCAAACATTTCATCAGCTCATTTCCCTTGCCTTAGCCGACCAAGAGAGAGAGGGAGAGGAATTGAATTCCTTCTTGTGTTTTGCTTGGAGAATTAAAGAAATTGAAGGTTGATTACATAATTAAGCTCCTACACCTTAAACTCAAGACTTAGGTAAGGAGATTTAACCTCTCATTGTTGTGTTTAGGTTGATTCTTGCATGGTTCCTGTCTAATTGAGGAGCCAAGTCATGATTTAGTTCTAAAATGTTGAATTATAGTTTAATTCATGCATGCATGCCTATATTATTGAATTTTGAGTTGATTCCATGGAAAATTGTCACATGCATGCTCATATTTATGTTAAGTCCATGAATTCATCTTGTCTTTGAAGATATTAGCTCAATAGAGCATGTATTTGAGGCTTGTAAGTTGTTTAACTTCATGCATGTTGCATGTTCATCTTGTTCATGAAAATTGGTTTGAAATTGGGCTTAATTCCCTCACCTTTGGGCCTTGATTTTACAAATTGAGCTTTGAATCATGTTAAACTATGAGTTTTGAAGTGTTTTCCAGGAAATGGGCCTAAAGGAATCGAATTTGATACATTTGAAGTTGAATTTGAGCTTGAGGTACAAATCTGGGAATTCCAGATTTTGAACTCACGCTCGAGCGGGGTGACTGGCGCTCGAGCGTGAAATTCGTGCTCCCAGTATTTTGCACTGTTTTGATGTCCGCTCGAGCGGGGTAATTGACGCTCGAGCAGGACCTTGTGTCTTACCCTCGAGCGGATGTCGAGCGCCCAATCGAGCGTGATTTTCACCTATCCAGCACTTTTGACTGTTTTGTAGTACGCTTGAGCGTCTAAGTCTGCGCTCGGGCGGAAACCTTTGTATGCATGTCCGCTCGAGCGGAGTAAGCGATGCTCGAGCTGGAACCCTGTTTTCTGAAAATTCTGAAAATGCTTTTAAAGTGCATCTTTGCATCCTCATTTCATCCTAGGCATTCTTAGGCCTAGTTTAAGGCATCTTAATGAGAGTATAGATGTAGAACCACACCGAGTCAAGATAGGGATTAAGTTATTATCTTTCCCAAGTGTGTAGCTTAGTGTGTCTTCAGTCTGTAAACTATGTAGGGTTGGCGACTGGGGACGCGCTCTAGCCTAACTGTAGCCCAGAACTCTATGAGTAACAACTGTGTAAAGATATGTTCAAAAATGATTATCTTCTGAACAATTGAACTGTACTGTTTCTGAATTGATATTGTTAATAGAATGAGTGTATATCCTCTATTCTGAACTGTATTGTGGCATCCTTAGCAACTATTGTTACTGACTGTTACTGTTACAGAGATCTCTGTCGGTTCCCTTGTTGGAACCACTACTGTTTCCGGATTGATGGCCATCATTGACTGTTTGGTATTTCAAGACCTACTGTTTACTGTACTGTTATGCTAATGGATATACCACATACGAATGAACTAACTGAATGACTGAAATACTGATTTAATGAACTGCTTTCATTACTGTAAGGACATTCATTCTAAACCTCTTTACACATTATGTTATTCACTGGGCTTTAGCTCACTGCTCATAGATATATGTAGGTGTACAGGCACCAGACCGCAGCTAGAAGCGTCGGGGTAAGCTCCAGTTTTGTCAAGCCAACCACTGTGCCTCACTGCGAGATTCCGAGCCTGTCAAGCTATGGCTTAGGGGTGTTTTAATTTCCCCCATCTGTCTCTGTAACTGTTTTGTTAACTGTATAGACTGTTGCTGTACTGTTTAATAGGGATTAGGTCCCTGATCTGAATGATTATAAATGGTGTACATACTGTTCTGCACTGTGTGTATATATATATATGTATGCATGAAAAGTCTTTTTGGCATACAGACTGTCACAGCTCATTGGACATTGTTTATTTGCTGTATTGGCTTCCGCCAGGCCCCTGTACTCTGTTTTGCTGTATTACTGTTAAGCAGGCCTTCGGTAATATCGGATTACTGGCCAGTTACGGTGCTAAAACCCATAGGGGCGGGTTTGGGCTGTGACAGTATCAATGTTGAGGGGTTATCTTAGAGACCCGTTTCATGTGATCGATTTTCACCGGGTAGCTCTTGATGGAAATATGGAGTACGCTGAATGGCTGGAACGAATCATTGACCAGCAAGTGAAACAACTGAGAAGCAAGTCCATCCCAATGGTGAAAGTGGAATGGAAAGAACACTATGGAACGGATGCCACGTGGGAAAAAGAGGATGAAATGCGACTACACTATCCACATTTGTTTCCCGACGACGGTAAAATAAGTTTGGAGGACCAAACTTCCTAAAGGGGGGAAGACTGTGATAACCCTGCTCCGTATTACGCTAATCGGTCCTTATTGTGAATGTGATTATGTGTTTGATATGATTTTGTGTGCCATTTATGTGAAAATATGTGCTTTTGAATTTCCATATGTTCACCGTAGGAATATCTGTTTAATTATCTGCTTTGGAATTTAAATCGAAGGCCCTATCGGCCGCAGAACCCAAAATTAATTACGCCATTGTGATTGGCATAATTTTTAGAGCCTACGGTGAAATTTAATTGAAAATTGATTCGAATCAGATTAAATAGATTAAATTGGTGTTTTAGTGCTCAATTATTTAATCTTAATTAATTGTGCTTATGAGAGCTTATATAAAGGGCCAATTACACCCTCATTTGGTGGTTTAAAGATCAAAAATATAATTCTACACCTTAGAGTGAGAGAGGGTCGGCTTTAGAGAGAGACGAAGAAGGAAAATTGTGTGTTTGGCTCCAGTTTGTGGAATTAGAAGGTCGGACTCAAGATTCAACTAGAATTTGTGAAGATTAAAGCTCCTAGGTGAGTAAATTCATAAGTTTAATGTTGTAATTTTGTGAATTTAAGGCTTGATGATGATCAAGAACATAACTTGACTTGAATTTGTTGGAATTGGAGCTTGTATGAACATGCATGTGTATAATTGTTGTAATTTTGTACGTTCAAGCATGTATTGAGTTGAATATGGGATTATGAGCATTGAAACCTACATGCAAGCATAATTTTGTTGATTTTCATGATTATGAGCATCATTGGTGCAATTTGAAAGGGAATTGAGGTAAAAAATTTACATGCATGTTTGGTTGTTGGAAATATGGAGCCTACATGAGATTTGAAGGCATGAGTTTGAATTATACAAAAGAAGTGTTGAATAATTTGAGAATGTGATCATGATTTTGAGCAATTGACCTCATCTTGCTTGTATACTCATGATATATAATGTGTTTGTATGTTTTGGAACCAAAATTATGAGTTTTGGACCTTTGGAGGTCAAATTTGGACTTGAGGAACAATTTTGGAAAACCCAGAATTTATGATGTCCGCTCGAGCGGGGGAACCGCCGCTCGAGCAGGAAATACGAGCTCCCAGAATATTTTGCAAACCTGATGTCTACTCGAGCAGGGAGCTATGTAGGATGACCTTCAGCTCGAGCACCCGACTTCACGCTCGAACGTAAAAGTGAGGCAACCAGTACTTTTTCAAACCTTATGGGTCCGCTCGAGCGGGGACCCCTGTTTCAGAAATTTTGTAAACATGTTTTGTGTTTCATTTTCTGTTCTCTTTCATTTCTAAGTACTCTTAGGCATGCATTGAGCATTATGAATGAATTAAAAGAATAAGAAAGAAGCCTAAAGTGGAATATGTGAATTAAGAATGAATTGGATTGTTTGTGACCCATTGTATTCATGGAATATGTAGGGTTGAGCTCCAGGGAAAATCATCCTGCCGATCACTGTGAGTAATATCTTAATAAAGATATCTGAAGTATGTTATTTGTTCAATTACTTACTTCTATGTAAGTCTTATACGTTCATTAACTCGTATGAATGGGCCGAAGGCCAGTTTGACGTAAATGAAAGTATGAATGGGCTGAAGGCCAGTTTGACTTGAAAGAAAGTATGAATGGGCCAAAGGCCAGTTTGACATGAATGAAAGAATGGCTGGGCCAAAGGCTAGTTTGACATAAATGGATGGGCCAGAGGCCGTATGACATAAATGAATGGGCCAAAGGCCGTATGACCTGAATGAACAGGCCAGAGGCCGTATGACATGAATGGATGGGCTAGAGGCCATATGAAACAAATGATTGGGCTAAAGGCCGTTGGACAAGAACGAATTGGGCCCAAGGCCGTTTGATGTGTTTAAAATTGCAGTCACTTGACCTATTGATATTCATATATATACTAGATAGAAATACGAATTGGGCCCAAGGCCGTTTGAAGCATGTTGTTCTAAATACCGCTTGTGTAACTTCTTCATTTGATATTATTCACTGGGCTTTCGCTCACGCTCTTTCATGTGTTTGTAGGTGAGCCAAGAGAGGTCCAAACCCAGCCTCAGTGAAGTCTGTGTGGAACAACCAAGGTTTTGAATAGTCAGCCCTTATGTCTCACGCACGAGACTCGTCTTCGCCCTTTTGCTATGTTATTATATTTTGTCATGTTGGCGAGGACTTTAGATACGTTTGTATATAGTTTTGATTGGTTGACCTAGACTTGAGTGATCCTGTCTATACAGAAATTTTATGTTACTGTATTTTCTGATGTGAGTTATTAATATGTATATGTATGGTTTGTTATGGCGTGCCATGTAAGCACAGCTCTATGGACAAAGTTTTAAATTTGCTTCTGTTTGGCCCCTTTACTCTGATGAGTTATGTCTTATTTGATTTGAGGCCGTAGGTAGTCTTGTAATTACTAGCCGGTTATGTCCTTAACCCATGGGGGCGGGGGCGGGTTCGGGTCATGACATCAGGGTTATCACAATCTTCCCTCCTTTAGGGAGTTTAATCCTCCAAACTTATTTTACCTTTGTCCAGAAACAAATGTGGATAGCGTAGTTGCATCTCATCCTCTTTTTCCCATGTAGCGTCCTTCCCATAGTGTTCTTTCTACTCTACCTTCACCATTGGGATGGATTTATTTCTCAAATGTTTCATTTGCCGGTCAATGATTGGCTCTGGCCATTCTTCGTATTCCATATTTTCATCGAGAGCTATCTGGTGGTAATCAATCACATGAAATGGATCTCAAAGATAACCCCTCAACATCAATACATGAAACACATTATGTATTTGTTCGAATCCCGATGGCAAAGCAACCATAAAAGCAACTGGACCTAGCCTTTCTAGAATTTGGAACGGTCTAATGTAGCGGGGCAATAATTTACCTTTCTTACCGAACCTCAACTGGCCTTTCATCGTAATTACACAAATAAACACATGGCTGCCAACCTCGTACTCAAGAGGTCTTCTTCGAACATCCGCATAATTCTTCTGCTGGCTCTGTGCTGTCTTGAGTCTTTGTTGGATGATTTTAATCTTCTCCGAAGTGTCTTGCACAATTTCGGGCCCAAGTAAGGCCCTATCTCCAACTTATGTCCAACAAATTGGTGATCTACACTTTCTGCCATACAAGGCTTTGTACGGTGCCATACTGATGCTGGAGTGGAAGCTGTTATTGTATGCAAATTCTACCAGTGGCAAATAGTCTTCCCAACTCCCTTGAAAATCCAAGGCACACATCCTGAGCATGTCCTCTAAAGTTTGTATAGTTCTTTCTGATTGCCCATCTATCTGTGGATGGAATGTAGTGCTGAATCCCAGTTCTATTCCTATAGCCCTTTGCAAACTTTTCCACAATCTTGATACAAATTTCAGATCTCTATCCGAGACAATGGATACCGGAACCCCATGTAAACGAACAATCTCATCAACATATATAGTGGCCAATCTATAAGCATCAAAAGTGGTCTTCACAGGCAAAAAATGGGCAGATTTAGTCATTCTATCAACTACAACCCAAATAGAATCCATACCTCTAGGAGTTCGAGGTAGACCAACAACGAAATCCATGGTCACATGTTCCCACTTCCATTCCGGAATAGGGAGAGGTTGAAGCAACCCACTTGGTTTTTGGTGCTCAACCTTAACTTGTTGACACTGAAGGCACTTAGACACGTAATCTGCAATTTCTTTCTTTATTTTGGGCCACCAATAGCTTTTCTTTAGATCCCGATACATTTTGTTGTTGCCCGGATGCATAGCAAACACCGACTTGTGAGTTTCATCTAGGATTCTTTTCTTTAGTTCCGGAATGTTCGGGACACACATTCGGCTTTGAAACCTCAACACGTTATCATCAACATCGAATTTTGGTTTTGGTTTCACTTCCAACTCATCAATAATTTTCTTGAGAAACTCATCCTCTTGTTGCCGCTGCTTGATTTCATTAATTATTGCGAGTTCAGCATAAATGGCAGCCATTAACCCAGCTTGTCATGTAATACAACTTCGATTTTGGCTTTCTCAAAATCTTGCAAGATCTCCTTCTGTTTAGTGAGTAGGCAAGCTAGGCACCCTGTCGATTTTCTGCTCAAAGCATTAGCAACTGTATTGGCCTTCCCGGGGTGATATTGAATTTGAAGATCATAATCTTTTATTAGTTCAAGCCATCTTCTCTATCGCATATTCAACTTCTTCTGAGTAAAGAAGTACTTCAAACTTTTGTGATCCATGTAGACTTCGCATTTTTCCCCATATAAGTAATGCCGTCAGATTTTTAAAGCAAACACAATTACGACCAATTCCAGATCATGTGTTGGGTAAATTTTCGTGTGTGGTCTTAATTGTTAGGAAGCATAAGCAATTACCCATCTTTCCTGCATTAGTACACATCCCAAACCTCTGTAAAATGCATCACTATAAATCACAAAGTTTTTTGTACCTGTGGGCAATGTTAACACTAGTGTAGAAGTTAACCTTGTTTTCAGTTCTTGGAAGGAAGATTCTTTTTCATCATTCCACTCAAACGGTTGTCTTTTGCTTGTCAATTGGGTAAGAGGTACAGCTATTTTGGAAAAATCCTTCACGAACCTTCTGTAATACCCATCTAAGCCCATGAAACTGCGGACTTTTGTCACATTAGTTGGTGTAGGCCAATTTACGATTGCCTCTATTTTCTGTGGGTCCACCGAAATCCTTTCCTTGTTGATAACATGCCCTAAGAAAATAACTTCATCCAGCCAAAACTCACATTTCTTTAGTTTAGCAAATAATTTCTTGTCTCGGAGTGTTTGCGAGACAGTTCTCAAATGGTGTTCATGTTCAAGTCTACTCTTTGAATATATCAAAATATCATCAATAAAAACTACAACAAATTCATCAAGGTAAGGCTTAAAAATTCGGTTCATAAGATCCATAAATGCTGTAGGGGCATTAGTTCCTCCAAACAGCATAACAATGAATTCATAATGACCATACCTCGTTCTGAATGCAGTTTTCTCAACATCTTCTGCCTTTACCTTCAACTGGTGGTACCCGGATCTCAAATCTATTTTAGAAAACACATGCGAGCCCTGTAACTGATCAAACAAGTCGTCAATACGTGGTAAAGGATATTTATTCTTTCTTGTTACTTTGATCAATTCACTATAATCAATACACAAGCGTAAGGTTTCATCTTTCTTTTTCACAAACAATACCGGCGCACCCTATGGTGAAGTACTTGGTCGAATAAACCCTTTGTCAAGTAAGTCTTGCAGCTCCTTCAATTCTTTCATCTCAGCAGTAGCCATTTTGTAAGGGGCTTTTGAAATAGGTTGAGTGTCTGGCACAATATCAATGGTAAACTCTATCTCCCTATCAACTAATTCTCTTGGCAATTCATCTGGGAATACATGTGGAAACTCACAACAATAGGGATGCTGTTCAATTTAACATTTACAGATTGTTTAGACAATATACAACATAAATAACCCTAGCACCCTTTCCTGATTAATTTATATGCTTTCATTATGGATATCAAATAAGGTGGAGGCACTACCTCATTACCCACAAACACAATCTTTTCCTGCCCTGGTGGTCTAAATACAACTCGTTTCATTACACAATCAATGGTGGCACAGTATTTAGAAAACCAGTCCATGCCTAGAATTACATCAAAGTGTCTAAAGTCCACGGGCAATAAATCTACATACAAAGTAGCATTCCCAGTATGCATATCCCAAAATCGACACACAGATGTACATAGCACAGATTCCCCAGATGGAGCAGATACACATAACAAATATGGTAATGATTCTAGGGGTCTACTCAATCTAGATGCAAATGCATAAGTTACAAAGGAGTGTGTTGATCCGAAGTCAATTAACACAAATGCATCCTGATTACATATAGAGATAGTACCTGAAACAACAACTTCTGCGTTCCGTGTATCGCCCGGAACATGTGCAAAGACTCTTCTCTACCTCACGGTGTCTCCGGTGGTGGTAGGCCTCGTAGTGTTTCCGGGGTTTGGGATCAATGCAGTTAAGCTAGCAGCTAACTTCCCACTGTTTTGTTTACAATCCCTAGCCATATGCCCTGTTTTACCACATTTAAAGTAGGTCCCTGACACACAGAAGCAAACCCGCGATGTCTTTTACCACAATGGTTGCACATTGGAGACGTATCTCGAGAAGAATTAGAAGTACTTAAGGAGCCCGTATTCTGCTTTTTTGAAAGTCTTTTGTTTGAAAAGAAGCCCTGCCTCTTACTTTTCCAATCAGTCAATGATTTGCTTTGCCTGGCTAGATTAGCCTCTGATATTATGGCCCGATCCAGTACATCAATGTGAGTTTCTAGCTTTAGTACATTCACCTGGTCTAAGATATCGTCTCGAAGGCCTCCTTCAAAATGTCTTGCTTTCTTATAGTCGGTATCGACCATGTGTGGTGCAAGTCTGGCCAATTCATTAAACTTGGCCTCGTACTCGGCTACTGTCATGTTGTTTTGCTTGAGTTCTATAAACTCCGACACTTTTCTATCACAGACACATTGTGGGAAATATTTATCGTACAAAATTTCCAAAAACTGTGTCCAGCCAATGTCTTTATGATTCTCACGCATCAACATCCACCACCTTGTCGCTTCGTCTTTCAGTGTAAAGGTGGCTAGCAATACCTTCTGTGTTTCCTGACAAGGAAACACCTCAAACAATTTTCCTATCCCAAGGACCCACACCTCTGCCTTCAACGGATCCAATCCTCCATGAAACTATGGTGGTTTCATTTTCTTAAACTCTTTGGTGAGAGCTATAGTCCGATCATCGCTTTGCAAGTCAGGTAGAGGTGGTGCCGGAGGTGGAGGTGGAGGTGGAGGTGGAGGTGGAGGGTGTGGTTGTTGCCACTGTTGCTGCTATTGTTGCTGTTGTCTCAATGTTTCTACCATATCCTGTATTAACCTTTCCATTCTGTCCATTTTGGCTGTAGATGACTCCTCCAATTCATCACCTCTTGTTCTCACCAGTATCTTATTAAACTTGCATTATTCTTTATACAAAAATATTCACAAGTACGCATATACAAAAGAGTATACGTATTCAAATAATTCACAATGCAAGTATCACGAAACATATAGCACATAGTCATTTGTTTCAAAACATTTAAGCATATTCTCGATGTCTTCAAGTTCATACTTATCACATGAATGCATCCTAGATCTTTTTTAGATGCTTATTGCTCATTTGGACAAGTGTGTGAGTTATTAACCCGTGCTCTGATACCACTCTGTCATGGCCCAAACCCGCCCCTTAGGGGTTAAGGTCATAGCCAGCCAATAATCATAAGATTACCTACGGTCTCAAACAAAATCAGAGATATCTTATAACAATAATGGGGCCAAATGGAAGCAGATATAAAAATTTTGTCTAATGAGTCGTGCTTATATGGCATAGCGAGATTATTGCAAAATAAATATATCATAATAACTCACACATATAGACAGTATTAACATCTTGTACATCCAGAAACTTCAAACTTGTAGTCAACCAAACAAAATTTTATGTACGTAGGTGATACAACATATTCATCAAGATAGCAAAAGAGTAACAAAAGAACAGAAGAACAAGAACAAAGTCTCGTGTGTAAGACATTTGGGTTGACTCCTCAAAACTGACTTTCTCTCGTATTCTTCACTGATGCTGGGTTTGGACATCTCTTTGCCCACCTACATGCACATAAATGAGAGTGAGCGAAAGCCTAGTGAATAATATCAAAATAAAGGAATTACATGAACGAAATTCATAACGGACATATCAAACGGCCTTAAGCCCATCCATGTTTCCATCTAGTACGTCAAACGGCCTCAGGCCCAAATACATCAAATGGCCTCAGGCCCAATTCATTCTTATCAAATGGCCTCGGGCCCAATTCAGTCATGTCAAACGGCCTTAGGCCCATTTATTCATGTCAAACAGCCTTAGGCCCATTCACTCATGTCAAACAGTCTTTGGCCCAATCATTTATGTCAAATGGCCTTTGGCCCAATCATTCATGTCAAGCGGCCTTTGGTCCAATCATTTATATCAGACGACCTTTAGCCCTATCATTTATGTCAGACGGCCTTTGGGCCAATCATTTATGTAAGATGGCCTTTGGCCCAATCATTTATGTTAGATGGCCTCTGGCCCAATCATTTATGTCTATGAATGTTTCGTACTTGAGATCATAATCATTACTTATTCTAGTGGCTTATTCAATCAGTGGCATAACGAACATTCGTTCACAATTCAAAGTAGCAATTCCATGGAACCTATTTCAAAGGTAGGCATTTAGAAAGTAGCATACTTCAAAATATTCTTACTAAGATATTACTCACTGTGTTCTGCCGATGGATTTGCCCTTGCGCTTGACCCTACACAATTTATAACATATCGAGTCACAAGCGATTCAATCTGTTCCCAATTTGTTTATTTCTCTTAGGCCTCTTTCTTAACCCTTTAACTCATTTACAATGTTCAATGCATGCCTAAGAATGCTTAGAAATGGAAGAGAATGGAAAAAGAAACATAAAACAACTTGTCAAAATTTTTGAAATTCTCCGCTCAAGCGCAGCTTTGGTAGCTCGAAGGGCCCTTTTAGTATGCAAAAGTACTAGTTGCTTGCGATTTACGCTCGAGCAAGATTTTTGGCGCTCGGGCGAGGAGTCTTGCAAAATAGGGTACGCTCGAGCTCAGCTTCGGCCGCTCGAGCCGCCATGTAATCTCTCCAAAAGTTCTGGGAGCTACATTTTCATGCTTGAGCGAGGCTTTCCTCGCTCAAGCGGACAGGTCAAATTATGGGTTTTCCATAATTATGTTTGAAGTTGAGAACACACTCCCAAAGGCTCCAAAGTTTGCAAATCAAGGCCAAATCATAGAAAAACATTGTGTATCATAGGAGCTTGGATAATTTGAAACCAATTTTTCAAAATCATGCTCCATTTCCAAATCCATTACAAATTCTCTTTATAAATTTTAAAACTCATGCATTCAAACTTCATACAAACTTCATATCTTCATGAATCATGCATGCATGTTAATTATTGACTCCAATTCTATTTTAAATGGCACAAATGATGCCCAAAATCATGAAACTCAACAAAATTATGCATCCATGTAAGCTTTGATGCTTAATTCTTCATATTTAACATGCCTTATGCTAGATCATGCAATTTCATGGAAATTCATGGCAATTCTATACCTGCATGAACACATGGACTTCAAATTCTCATATTACTCTTGAATTCATTCAACTATAGATTTACACTCATGGTTTTGAGTTCAACTACTCACCTAGAATCTCCAATCTTCCAAAATTAGCTAATTTCTTGAGTTTAGCTTCCAAATTCCCAAGCTTTGAGCCAAAATCTACAATTTGTGCCTCTTCTCTCTCTAGAACCGACCCTCTCTCTCTCTCTCTCTCTCTCTCTAGAGTATTTTTCAGATTTTTGAGCTCAAAATGCGAAGCTTAGGTGTTAGAAAGCCTATATATATATGCTTGCCCAATTAACTTTGATTAAGGCTAGTTAATTGTGCTTTAATTTAATCATATTAAATCTAATTATTTTGATTCAAATCAAATTTTAATTAAATTTCACCGTAGGCTCTAAAAATCATGCTAAGCAAAAAAATACAGGCAATTTCAGTTTCTGACGTCTCTACAGCCATCAATTAAATTTTATAGCAGAAAATCAAACAAATTTTCCTACTGTGAATAGATAGAAATTCCAAAATACATATAATCATATAAATGGCACTCAAAATCATATTAAGCGCATAATCACAATCATAAATAAGATTAATTAACGCAACACAGGTCAAGGTTAGCACAGTTATAAATATGATGCATATGGCCAATGCTCAAAATAAAATTATTTACAACTCTTCTTCCCAAATCCATATTATGCCAAGTATGATATCTCAATTTGTTTCATGTCATTTTGTATCTCCTCAATTCATGAGTCATATCCATTGTTATCTAGACAACCTAACTGAGATTACAACTCAGTGATTTTCTTACCACACAACTATTACACACAAACACTTCAATTTGTCATTTTACAGAAATTCGCAGGAATTGGCACCCATGTATACACAATGTTTTCGGGACTTTCACCATGGACACATAGGCTAACTTAATTTAATGAAGTCCATCTCATTTCTCCTCTCAAACATGGAGTACATCTCATTTCCCCTCCCAAACATCATACATATACAACGTATTAAATACAGTTCTATTCAATGACAATCAATAAGAGATTGGTTTCAATTTACTTAATCCTCATGCAATTTCTACAACAATCATAGCTATCCTCCACCGATAGTCTAAAACAGATATTTCTAAACAGATATACAATCTTCTCAACAGATAAATTATTCAAATTTCCATAGGTGGAAGGTGATACAGATCCAACTTCACCATTTATATAACCATTCATCTAATTTCATATTTCCGTTTCCAATTTCATTATTTATGCAAAATAATTACTTGAACATTTTAGGCCAAAACTCCATTTTTTCCCAATCTCATACCAATAACCAAAAATTGACCGTTTATTGCATAACCCAAGGTCATATCCATTCCCATAACCATTTCTAAGACAACCATTATAAAATCCCTCTTTGGAACTGAAAACCCTAAACCCTACGTTTGTTAAATTACTTCATAACCCAATGTTTCTCACATATCAAGAAAATGACCGAGTTAAAACTCATAGAGAGTGTAGAGAGTCCTTACCTCAAAGAGAGAAGACAAGCAAAGCCAAGGAGGAACTCCAAAGATGTCGAAACCAAAGTCTATTCGGATCAAAATGATGCCCTTGAAGTGCTCTACCTTTTTAACAAAGGCACACAGGTAGAGAGATCACTAGATCTAGGTGAAAATGTAGAGAGAATGTGAGTTTTAGAGAGAGAGAGAGAGTCCCAATCTAGGGTTTTGGTGGAAAAAGATGTGAAAAAGTGATGTAAAAAGCTACTACTGCAAACTGATATATGCACAGTCTACTCGAGCGCAAAAGTTGATTCTTAAGCGTCAGACACAATAAGTTGTTCCGCTCAAGCGCAAGAAATGGCCGCTTGAGCGCAGAATACTGTAGACACTCCATTTTTGACCGTCCTCAAGGCTTGGACGTCATCGTTTAAACACGCGATGATTATCCATGCTTGTGTTTGTTTTGAGTTTCGAAAAGTCTTAGCTGCGCGCCTTGCCTTAGAATCTCTTAACGTCTCTATTTTGTGCTTGGTTGCACCAAGAGCTTGTGGATGTGTTCCTGAGGGAAGGGGGTAGCCTGTTGACCAAGTCTCCTGCCCACCGGCCACCTTGATTTTCAATCGGCCAAATGTGATGGCCGACCGGCCAATTTGACTGCCGGTCGACCACTTTTATGGCCGGCCGGCCAAGTGTGGTTTTCAACAGATATTTCTGTAGACAGCTGGCAGCTGTCATTCTAGGCCATACCCCAGCCCATGCCTGGACGTGAGAGTTCTGAGGAGCTGCAGATTGATATATCTATATCAATCAAGCTCTCTCAAAACATAACACAAGAGGAGAGGAAGGAAGAGAGATACAACTTGGAAGAAAAAAAAATTTCCTCTCTCTAAAATTCTCAGCTCTCTCCCTATCTCTCTCTTCCAAACCTTGCAAACCCTAAGGTTCTTGCCCCCTTTACACTACCACTCATAGCCTACAACCTCCATACTCCATTCCAGCAACTTGAGGCTGTTTTTTAGAGCTAAGGAACACCATTTCTCAGACCAAAAGCTGCTGGAAGTTTGGACTACAAGGGTGAGCCTCATTTCTCTCTCTTTTTGGTCTATTTTGCATGCAATCTTAGCCTTTAATGCTTACATTTTTGGGCTCCGACCTGAACTGTAAATAGTCATATTTTGAGCTGCCTTTCATTTTTGATCAAGGACCTCTTGCTGTTTGAGGTCTCCTCCTCCCCCCTTGTGTTTAAACTCTCTTTTAGGCCTATTTTTGCATGATATTTTAGGCTTATTTGTGAGCTGTTTTGGACTTTGTCATACACTGTGAAATGTCTTTTTTTGAGCCCCTATTCAACTTTGTTGAAGGACTCTCCTCTGTTTGAGATCATCTGCTACCACTTGCCTCTTTATCCCTCTTTTAGGCATTTTTCTTGCATGCTGATTTAGCCTCACTTTTGTTCATTTTCGAGACTTGATGTAAACTGTAAAGTACTTTACTTTGAGCCTCTCTTCAACTTTGTTGAAGGGCTTTTCACTGTTTGGGGCCAGCTGCTGTCCCTTGTCCCTATTCTCTCTTTTAGGGCCTCTTTTGCATGATAGTTTAGCCCTATTTGTGTTTGTTTTCGAGATTTGTTATAAATTGGAAAAAGTTTTTTTTTAAGGCCCTCTTGATGTTTTATCAAGGGCATTCTCTTGGTTGAGGTCATCTCCTTCCTTGCATGCCTTATTTCTTAATGTTTTGAGCCATACACATGCGCATTTGCATTGGCCTTGTTTTGGCCTTCTAGACACTGAAATCCAGTGGATTTTCAGTGGCTAAGACACTATTTTGAGAGCCAAAATTAGAGGGGGGTGACCCCCCTCCCTCCTTGTAGACGTCCCCCGAACGCCCCGGGAGGGTGAGCTCCCGTTCTGTTCATTTTGGGGTCACTACAGCTCGGACTCTTAAAATGTCACGGTTCCTAATCTGAACCAAAGAGTCCAAATCCGGCAAATTGTTTTAAGAAACTGATTTTTTGAAAGAAGTGCCAAACATGGACTGCTTTGCCAGATACAGAGTCGCCACCTAAATATTTTATTTTGGGAAATTTAGGAAACCCTGACTCGGTGCCAAAAGGCCACGTGTCCGTCATCACCAAAGTTACCTCGGCTCGGGAACTTGGGTACGATTGGGGAATGTCACTTCGTGAGCACCCCCGCTCGCCCGGTCATAGACCGGCCTCTACTAACCATGATATCAATTTTTGAAAACATTGTGAGTTCTTATTCCGGTTATTAGCCTAGGTTACTATGTGATGCTCACAGCATACAAGTATAGACTGGATCGCCCAAATTGGAACAAAACATTTTATGTTTGTTTTTTTGAAAGAGGTTTTGCTACCCGCAGGTAGGCTTTGAAACATTCGATGATTTATTCCAATTCAGATAACCCAACCTTCACCCACAGGCATTCAGGCAATTATATCAGATAAGCATATAGCCTCATGGTAAGCATGCTATCATGGCAGTCACTCACACGCATGCAAGGATGCTAAAGCATAAAATTTACCGAGTACTCCAAGCCAAAATAGAAACTACATTAGAAATCATGCATGATCCTAAGTATATAGAAATGCCTAATGCAACACATGCAAAATGCAACTATAGCAGGCTCGGCTATTCTAAGATGGTGTATGAAATGTTACAGCTATCATGTATTCAACTTTGAAATTGAAAGTACAATGCAGTTAGTATGATGCGCCGAGCCCGGTGCATGCAATACAGATGAATGAATGTAAACATGCTGTCATACTGTATGCTAATTTAAATATGCCCTAATCTAACCATCATAAGCGGATAAATAAAAGGGAGAAAGACGTGGGGTTGGAAGACATACATCACACTCACGCACACTTATTACAGTTATGCCCTCGCTCAGAGGGTCCGAATAAATAATACAGTCCAAATATTACAGTCCCGAATAAAAGAATATTACAGTCCAAAATATTACAAAATTCTAATTAATGAATTAACTAAGAAAGCAAATAAAACTGGCGTGCAAGCCAGGGACTGCCTTGCTTCTGGTGGATGATGCATGTCCGGATTGTCTTGCGCGGAAATCCACCGGAATGCCCCAATTAGCCTCTGTTTACACCTGTTCTTGAAATGCGTGCCAAATCCCGAAAAGTTGCTGATTCTTCGTTTTGCTGCAACAGAGAGCAGGAAAGGGGCATAGCAATGTATTTGCACAGATATATGCATGTCTCGATCCTCGTGCCACCAATCACGCATATCGAGGCATGATGGCCGAGGAGTCGAAATGCACAACTCAATATAGGATGAATGCACATGAAACTACAGCTAAAACCTAACTCCATCATGGATAATCCGGAGTGTCGGTGACTGGGGAATTGAGACACATTCCGTCACTCGGAGTACGAAATGTACCTCGTTTCCCGTGCCCGGGCTAACTCCTATTCCGGACATGATGCAATATGCATGGTATGCATGAAATGCAACTAAGATATAATCCTAACATATACAATGCTATGAAATGAGATGCCTCGAAATGCGCGCACACGGGCACGCAAACCGAGGAAATGGCAGGATGCTATGAAAATGAGGTGCCTCGAAATGCGTGCACACGGGCACGCAAATCGAGAAAATGATAGAGTGCTATGAAAATGAGATGTCTCGAAGTGCATGCACACGGGCACGCAAATCGAGGAAATGGCAGGATGCTACGAAAATGAGGTGCCTCGAAATGCGTGCACACAGGCACGCAAACCGAGAAAATGACATGTCTCGAAATACGTGCACGCGGGCACGCAAACCGAGGCGATGATATGCGTCTCGAAATACGTGCACGCGGGTACGCAAACCGAGGCGATGATATGCGTCTCGAAATACGTGCACGCGGGCACGCAAACCGAGGCGATGATATGCGTCTCGAAATACGTGCATGCAGGCACGCAAACTGAGGCGATGATATGTGTCTCGAAATACGTGCACGCGGGCACGCAAACCGACGCGATGGCGGAATGTGATGAAATGACATGGAAATGACAAATGGGCTTATACCAACATGAGTGAGCCTCAGCCACACTCACATAAGATGCCGGCGGATAAAAAAGGAGTGCCTCGAGATGCGTGCACACGGGCACACAAACCGAGGCGATGACAATATGTTATGAAATGACATGGAAATGACAAATGGGCTTATACCAACATGTGTGAGCCTCAGCCACACTCACATAGGATGCCGGCGGATAAAAAAGAAGTGCCTCGAGATGCGTGCACACGGGCACGCAAACCGAGGCGATGACAATATGTTATGAAATGACATGGAAATGACAAATGGGCTTATACCAACATGAGTGAGCCTCAGCCACACTCACATAGGATGCCGGCGGATAAAAAAGGAGTGCCTCGAGATGCGTGCACATGGGCACGCAAACCGAGGCGATGACAATATGTTATGAAATGACATGAAAATGACAAATGGGCTGATACCAACATGAGTGAGCCTCAGCCACACTCACATAGGATGCCGGCGGATAAAAAAGGAGTGCCTCGAGATGCGTGCACACGGGCACGCAAACCGAGGCGATGATAAAATGTGATGAAATGTGGCAAAAATGATATGCAAGCATACTAATGGAATTTCAGCACTAAAATATGGGGGAAAACAGTCCCGAAATGAAGCGAAATGACATGAAATGCAAGGAAATGTCCCGAAATGCGAATTTAGGCACCCGAAATGGCCTATAGCTATGCTAAACATGCACAATATGGACATGCAATGCAAAGACAGAAGCTAGACAGTCCCAAAAGATGCACTTTCACAGTTATAAACATGGCCAAACAGCAAGCATAGGTATGGTAAAAATAGCATGCAAGAATAGGGGCCAAAAGAGGGGTAATGAAGCAAGTGATATAAGCAAAACCCAAACTGAAAAATTTCCTTCTACAAAACTGAAGAGGGACCAAAAATATGAACATTTACAGTATATGACAAGCCTCAAATCAGTATACAAACATGATAGAAATGTGATGCAAAATTAGGCTCAAAAAGTGCTATAACATGAAGTATACAAAATAATCACCAAACAGAAAAAAGGTGTGAATGAAACATGAAGTATAGGCCAAAATAAGGCCACTTTCAGTTCGGACCAAGGTCCAAAAACAGAAGTAAAGGGGGCTGCCAATTAATGCAAAAATGGGGCCAAATAAGGGATATAACTACAAGTGACACATGGAGACACCAAACAATGTTGAGCCCTTCTCCAATGTTGAAGAGGGGCTCAAAAGAGGCCTAATTTCAGTTTACAACATGCTCGAAAATAAATTGGTCATGGGTCAAAAATAGCATGCAAAACTATGACATACAAGAGGATCAATGAAGCAAGTATATTATGGAGGGCTCAAACAGGGTTGAGCCCTTCATGAAAAGTGAAGATGAGCTCAAAAGAGGGCCCTTTTCAGTTAGGGCCGGAGCTTGAAACAAAAAGAAAGTGGGGCTTAGAAATAGATCAAGAAAAAGGGTCAAAAGGGTAAAAGTATTACTTACCCTTGAAGATTCAAACTTTTGTTGCCTCTTGGATGGATTTGCAGCTTCTTTTGCCTTTGAGAAGCCTCCCTTGTTGCTGGAAATAAGATGGTGGTGGTAGAGCTTGGTGGTGTAGAAGGAATGATGGTTAGGGGCTTAGGGTTTTTTGAAGAATTGAGAGCTATGGAGATGGAGTTCTATATGGGAGCTTGAAGAAGAGTTTTTCCAACCCCAACAAAGGAGGCCACCAGCTGGTTATAAGGGTTCAAAAGGGGGTGTAAAGGTGGGGGAAAAGGAGAGCAAAATTCCCCCACAAAATATCCCCCGGATAAATATCTTGTCTGGGGGATATTGCCCCACAGCTGTAAAGTGCACAGTGCAAGGAACACGGCCGGCCTCTCACTTTTGTTGGAGGTGGCCGGCCGGCCACACCTTCTAGCCGGCCGGCTAGGGGTCAAAAGGTTCAATGAGATTTTCTGGCCGGCCAGCTACTGGGGAGGTACTCCTATGTGTGTACAACACAACTATGTGGTTAAAATTCCAAGAAAGTGGGTCTAAGGGGTTCAACATTAGCTCAGAAAGAGGGGTTCAAAAGGGTCAATTTGAATTACTGGCCGGCCATGAACTTTTAGGGGCCTCTCATGTGTGTACATCACAGATATGTGGTTGAAAGTTGGAGAAAAAAGGTCCAAGGGGTTCAACATTAGCCCGGAAGAAAGGGGTCAAAAGGGTCAGGTAACCTTAATGGCCGGCCACCAACTTTTAGGGGCCTCCCAGGTGTGTAGATCACAGATATGTGGTTGAAAGTTGGCAACACTAACCCTAAGGTGTTCAACATTAGCCCGGAAGTTGGAAAAACGGGCGCCGGGAGGCTCCGGAGGAGAGATAACTGGCTGCTGCAACAATTGCTGGCCTCCCACCCTTCAGTGACCTCTCCAGTGATAAAACAGAGGTACCTGCCAAAAATGAACGAAAACCGTTGCAAAACGAATGCTCGGGGACCAAAACACGCAGTTTGGGGTCCCGAAAATGGGCTGTTAAGCACCGAAAGTGGCGTTCGGCCACGAAGTGGGTTTCTCAGACCCCAGTGTCCCTCAGAAGGGAGCAAATAAGATGTATGCCAAAAAACGGAGCAAAAAGAGATGGTTAAGCGGTCCCGAACCGAGGCGCACGGCCTGACGGCTCCGAAAACCGAAAACCGGACTCCGAAATGGGAAAAATGGCCTACGGCCACCAAATGTAGCCTACGGACATTGAGAGACGGTCTACGGGACCTCTCCCTTTCCTTAGGAAAAGAAACAGAGAAAATCGAGTCTGGTTCGCAAACCGAGACAAGGCACGGAAGAGGGTTCGGAAGTCCGGAGGTAGGGCTCACGGCCGTGACTCTGAAACTTCTGAACAAGCACATTATGCAATATCACCAAGCGCTCAATCGGTGACGTCTGAGTCTTAAGGTCGGTCAAAAATGGGGTGTCTATAGTTGCCCCTCTTTGACAGAACTCGGAAGTCACAAGTGACGGGAGTGAATGTCAAAGCCCAGAGACGACCCATTTTTGACAAGGCCGAAGACTTAGACAAACATACGGAATAAACAGAGATGTGCCCGCAGGCATGCCCGCAGGCAGGGGGCAAAATGCAAATGAAAATGCAAGAAGATTTTGAAGATTGGACTTATACGCTGCGCGAAGCCGGTTTTGAAAGTTGGACTTATACGCTACGCGAAGCCGGTTTTGAAAGTTGGACTTATACGCTACGCGAAGCCGGTTTTGAAAGTTGGACTTATACGCTACGCGAAGCCGGTTATCACTCATGATCATGCGAATGCAGTAAGCTGTAATGAAGCAAGTATTCACAAATAGATGCAACAGTTTTAAGCAAGAATGCAAAGCAACAACTATATTTCATGCAGTTAAGAATGTAGAGGATTATTCAATCCCCGCCACGTCTCACACGGAGAAGATACGATACCTGCGCGATTCGTCTGGTCGCGCCAGCCTCAATTGAACCGTACATACAATATCGTGCCTGCAAAAGAGAGAAATTGCAACAAATACAATATGCTGACAACATGTATTTAATGTGATTTCGAAAGTTCGACGCACGCGGTGCCGGTGAGTGAATGCATCGCAATGCAAGAATGTAACATGCGTGACAACGTATGCTCAAACACAGAAGTATGATTATCATCAAGAAATGTACATGAGAAAGTGGGTATGCTCATGAGAATGTAAGATAATGTGAATGATAGTACAAAATGAGCATGAATCAGGGTGTTCATTTGTCATAAAACAATGATTACGGAAATGCGTGTTCCGGCGAAGGTAACTCAATCACGGCCTCTGATCCGCTTCCCTGAAAGATTACAACTCATTCAAAAAGGATACACTTTGATTTCGATGAGTGATGATGAGACATATGTCAGAACTTGAAGCCGAAGTCCCGACGGAGCTATTTCGCGACCGGAAGTGTACTTTTCTTGAACTTTTTCAGGTCCCGGGAACTCCGATCTTCCTCAAAATTTGCAGAGAGCTAGGTGAGCATGTGAGGAACATGGCCGGCCATTTATCTTCCCAAGGGGAGGTGGCCAACCGGTTTCCAATAAAGTGGATAGCTGGCCGGCCATTTCTGCAAAAAGCAGATAGCTGGCCGGCTAGGAATAGGGGCGGGCCGGCCATGTCCTTTTTCCGGGGCTATTTTGGTCTTTTTCCCTCCTTTTTGCATGCCTCTTCAACCAAGGCTTGAGGCTTATAAAAGGCAGCCGAGTCCCCCTTCTTTTCTTGCATTCTACAACACTTTCCTCTCCAGATCTGAGTTTCACGCGCGTTTTCCAACGCCCCGCGCAAATTGTTTCCGCAAAAATACTCAGTTTCAAGCACTTTGAAGCGATTAAATTCTGGTTTTGGAGCTTCTTTTTGCATTTTCGCCACTTGAGGTAAGTTTGTCTCAATATTTGGAATATTTTCTCGGGAGTTGACTTTTGTTGACTTTTCGTTTCCCGAGAGTTGAATTTTGTTGACTTTTTCCAATTTTGGCTCATTTTGCTCATTTTTGCTTCCTTTTGCAGATTCTTTGGAAATGGCGGGCAATTCTCCTCACGGCGGAGGTTTTCCAGGTGCCGGCGATGATTTCGATCCCATGACTCTACCTCCGAGGACCCGACCTTTCATTCCCGGGGGTACCGTCCGCCAGCACACGTCCTTCCGCGCGCTGTATTCCGTCACTTTACTAGTTTTGAGGAGCGAGCACCCGGGGATCTGCTTCTCAGAGAGCCGAAGCAGCATCTCTCTCACGAGGCCCGAGAGGTATTTACTTCATCTTCTGTATTTTACATTTCGCACCTTTGCCATGCTTGAACATGCAGTTTAGCTTATGACATAGTACTTTGCTTACATCTTGAACATGTAGTTTCAACACTTGAATTTCCGAACACTTGGCTCACCAATTAATTGCGAACACACAGCCCACATTAGAACACACGGTTCAAACACTGATTTGTCGAACACACAGCCCGAATTCGAAAGTGAACACACAGCCCACACTTTTAAATTTTCTGAATACGCAGCCCAGATAGATAGTGAACACGCAGCCCACAATTTAACTGAAAGTTGAACACGCAGCCCAAATTTCAAATTTTCTGAACACGCAGCCCAGGTAGATAGTGAACACGCAGCCCACAATTTAACTGAAAGTTGAACACGCAGCCCAAACTTCAAATTTTCTGAACATGCAGCCCAGGTAAATAGTGAACACGCAGCCCACAATTTAACTGAAAGTTGAACACGCAGCCCAAACTTCAAATTTTCTGAACACGCAGCCTAGGTAGATAGTGAACACGCAGCCCATAATTTAACTGAAAGTTGAACACGCAGCCCAAACTTCAAATTTTCTGAACACGCAGCCCAGGTAGATAGTGAACACGCAGCCCACAATTTAACTGAAAGTTGAACACGCAGCCCAAACTTCAAATTTTCTGAACACGCAGCCCAGGTAAATAGTGAACACGCAGCCCAAACTTCAAATTTTCTGAACACGCAGCCCAGGTAGATAGTGAACACGCAGCCCACAATTTAACTGAAAGTTGAACACGCAGCCCAAACTTCAAATTTTCTGAACACGCAGCCCACAATTTAACTGAAAGTTGAACACGCAGCCCAAACTTCAAATTTTCTGAACACGCAGCCCAGATAGATAGTGAACACGCAGCCCACAATTTAACTGAAAGTTGAACACGCAACCCAAATTTCAAATTTTCTGAACACGCAGCCCAGGTAGATAGTGAACACGCAGCCTACAATTTAACTGAAAGTTGAACACACAGCCCAAACTTCAAATTTTCTGAACACGCAGCCCAGGTAGAGAGTGAACACGCAGCCCACAATTTAACTGAAAGTTGAACACGCAGCCCAAACTTCAAATTTTCTGAACACGCAGCCCAGGTAGATAGTGAACACGCAGCCCACAATTTAACTGAAAGTTGAACACGCAGCCCAAATTTCAAATTTTCTGAACACGCAGCCCAGGTAGATAGTGAACACGCAGCCCACAATTTAACTGAAAGTTGAACACGCAGCCCAAATTTCAAATTTTCTGAACACGCAGCCCAGGTAGATAGTGAACACGCAGCCCACAATTTAACTGAAAGTTGAACACGCAGCCCAAATTTCAAATTTTCTGAACACGCAGCCCAGGTAGATAGTGAACACGCAGCCCACAATTTAACTGAAAGTTGAACACGCAACCCAAACTTCATATTTTCTGAACACGCAGCCCAGGTAGATAGTGAACACGCAGCCCACAATTTAACTGAAAGTTGAACACGCAGCCCAAACTTCAAATTTTCTGAACACGCAGCCCAGGTAGATAGTGAACGCGCAGCCCACAATTTAACTGAAAGTTGAACACGCAGCCCAAATTTCAAATTTTCTGAACACGCAACCCAGGTAGATAGTGAACACGCAGCCCACAATTTAACTGAAAGTTGAACACGCAGCCCAAATTTCAAATTTTCTGAACACGCAGCCCAGATAGATAGTGAACACGCAGCCCACAATTTAACTGAAAGTTGAACACGCAGCCCAAATTTCAAATTTTCTGAACACGCAGCCCAGATAGATAGTGAACACGCAGCCCACAATTTAACTGAAAGTTGAACACGCAGCCCAAACTTCAAATTTCAAATTTTCTGAACACGCAGCCCAGGTAGATAGTGAACACGCAGCCCACATTTAACTGAATTTGCATGTAGCTTATTCCACTTCATCGGCATACAACCCATTTCATCTCATTGGCACACAGCCCATTTTATCTCATTGGCACACAACCCATTTTATCTCATTGGCACACAGCCCATTTCATTTCATTATTGATACATGTATTCGTTTTGAATGCAGGTTTGCTCCCGCAGTGTGCGGGGGTATGGTTCCACCACTGCACGGGACTGGTATGCCGAGCTCCCGGAGGGTGTTCGAGACTTAGTCGACTTGGCAGGGTTCGGGCCCTTCTGCGTCGGGTTGTCACGTTGTCCTGCCAAGAGGACATTGATGGCAGCCTTGGTAGAGAGATGGTGGGACACCACCAATTCCTTTCATTTCTCTGCTACCGGGGATATGACCATGACCCCTTTTGACTTCGCTGTATTGACCGGTTTAGACGTCGGAGGTTGGTCCATCCCTCACGATGAGGATATGGGCGAGTGGGAGGCCGCCTGGATGTATCTATTGGGGGCTCACCCACCTGTTGACAGGGTCTCTGGGAGAGTCCGATACACTTGGTTCTCTTCCCATTTCCGGCGGGTGGAGATGGTGCCTGAGAGTCCCAAGGAGACGGAGCAGTATGCCCGTGGTTTCCTGATGTTCCTCTTCGGGACTACCCTGTTCGCCGACAGAGGGAACACCGTTGGGCTATACCTGCTGAGCGCTCTAGTCGACCTATCACAGGTCCATCGGTATGACTGGGGTGGCGCCGGCCTGGCTACCCTTTACTTTTACATGAGCGCGACCTCCCACGGGCGGGGCGACTTGCTTGGCGGCTACTGGAGAGCCTGGGAGGTACTTTCTGTCCCCTTGATTTACATTTCTGCTTCTTATTACTTGTACATTGCACACACAGCGCGCACTTTTACAGACTGTATTTTGCTCTCAGCATTTCGTGCTTACATCTGCATTGCTTTTCTCAGTTATGGGTCTATGTATACTTCCCATCATTAGCCCCAGAGCTGGAGGTGGTAGGGATTCCCGTGACCCCATATTCATTGATATTCGAGGGCCCGCATCGGCCGAGGCCTCGGGAGACTCTCCTTCGCCTGCGACAGTACTTCGACACTGTGCGACATTCAGAGGTACCTCAGAACTTTCAGTTCTTTTCATTTTCATCTTTGATTTGCTCTGTATACTCTCGATTTCTGATTGGTTTATGCATTCATCATCCGCAGATTACATGGCAGCCCTGGGTGTCCCTGGGTGACGGCCTCCGACTTCAGTATACCGGGGCATCGGACATCTCCCAGTATAGGGTCCTGCTCGAAGGGCCGGTTGGCAGGGCATGGTTCCTGGGGGAGCGCTTTCTGCGCCAGGTATGGGGGTATCTTTCTCAGGATATTCCCTCAGTACCTCCAGCCAGTATGCGGACTGCTGACAGGCTCTCTTACTCAGAGGTAGTCGGCGCCATGCTGGGCAGTGATGCTTTATTATATGTTGAGGAGGGGGACTACGCCACTTACCGTCACATATACTTGATGCCTCCATTGACGGAAGCTCGCATCCCGATGATAAGGCCTGCCGGTATGTCATCTTCAGACCAGGCTCGGGCTCGGGCTGCAGACGCCCCTTCTACTAGCAGGGCCGGTACATCTAGAGGTGGGAGTAGACCGGTTCCTCCGGCTCCGTCGGTTCATCCTCATCCCGGATGGCCAGATATGCCTACTGAGTTGATGGCGTGGCAGTATGGGGCTAGCTCTCCGACTCCGATTCCACTAGAGCCTCCGATGCCCAGTGATCGATATGCCATTGATCCGGACTCACCGCCGGTATGCTCCACTTGTTTCATTTCATCATTCAGATGTTTAGACACTCTTCTGTTCACTGATGATTATGAGCTCATTTTTGCAGCCATCACGAGGGTACATGGAGGAGGTGGTTGGACTGGTGGCCACACTCGAGGGCATGGTCCTACGCAGGGAGGCACAGTTGTCTGTCGCGGGCATTCAGGTACCCTTCAGTTTTCTGGCATTTATCATACTTCTGATGACATGCTGATTTCTACTGCATCGATAGACTATTTGTGTAGAGCACATCTGACACACACCTTACTTGGACACTGTATTTATATGCACCCACTTCATGCAGCCTTCGCTTGTATCTGCATCTGATGTATATATTTGGACTGATGCATTTGAATTGAACTCTTTGTTTTCAGATGCCTTCCTGGTCCGGTCAGCCGCAGGCCAGGCCATCTGGGCCTCATTGGGGAGCTGGGCCATCTGGGCCTTTCCATGGAGTTGGGTCACCCGGGCCTTTTCAGGGGGCGGGGTCATCTCGGCCTTCCCGAGGAGCCGGGTCATCTAGGCCTTTTCGAGGAGCTCGAGGAGGGCCCGTCCGCAGACGCAGGGCTCACGTTGTGGAGGTGGAGCCTGATGAGGAGGAGGAGGATGCTGAGGAGGAGGAGGAGGCTACCGATCGTCAGTCAGAGACATCTGCTGAGGAAGGAGGCTCCGACTCAGATGATGATGATGGTGCGGAGATTGTCCCGCAAAAGAGGATGAGGCATGCTTCTCGTTCCCGCTCTCGAGGACTTTGATGCTGCTATTTCCTGTTTTATTTTTCTTTTTGCTAGTAGTTTGTAGCACTTTGCACATTGTTAGGCAGTTTTATTTTTTGTAAAACTTGTACCTTTGTTTGTTGTAAAGAATGATGAAATGAAATAGCTTTTGAAAAGATGTTTGTATTTTAAACTTTTAGCATCGTATCGCATCAATTTATTTTGCACAAAAATGAAATTGAATGGGAATGCGCATTGTGTAATCACCAAGTCAGGTAGTTAACCGACGCAACAAACTAAACAACTCAACTTACTAAGATATAACAGGACCTTAGAAAGTTTACAACTCGATAAGCAAAAAGCAACAACGTTGACAATGCAAATAAACAAGACTTTAACAAAAATTGCTTAAACAGAGAGCAAAGACTCAAAAACATAAAACACGTCCGCTCGACAAACAACTCGATAAGCAAAACAACAACTCGATAAACAAAACTCAACAAAAACAAAGTGTACTTCTGACGATCTGGGCATCGGAACGCATCCGAAATGAAGGCCTTTGACTCTCCCGTTGCGTGGAAATGCTCGGAACTTTCCTTTGAAGAGTAAAACAGGGCCAAGAGGATACACTGCAGCATTGCCAGCCATCCCTGGGAGCCGGCCGACCATTTTTGGTGGAGAGAGACAGCTGGCTGGCCATTTCTGAAAAAGTGAATGGCTGGCCAGCCAGAAAAAGTGGCTGGCCGACCATTCAGTCCTGCAGCCTCCAAATTTTTGACACGTGTCCCCGTGAATAGTGTTTTTCCTTCTATAAAAGCCTCAACTTCGGGAACATTCATTTCATCTTAGTTTTAGGCAAAGATGGAGGCGTTTCTCGAAGAAAATATCACATCTTGGATCTCTTCTCTAGACGGCTCGGAAAAGCTGAATTTCCGGGGTTTCGGCTTGAATGCACTATTCACGCTGAGCCGTACTCCGTTACATCTCCCTTTTCTCCATGCCGCGGCAAGGTTCTGGAATCCAGTGACGCATGTTTTTAGTTTTGCTGGTCAAGAGAGGTGCCCCACTTTCGAAGATTTTCAAGTTTTGATGGAGTCTGAGTGCTCTGAAGTGATCTTGCCCCAGCTCCGTTTTGGTCACGCCCAGGCTTTAGGGCGGATGTGTGGGCTCACGACGCATGATGCTCGATCTCTAATCTGCAGTGGGGAGCTGGACATCCTCGGCTTGATCCATCGTTTTTCCGACGCTGGTGACCGCAGCAACCATTATTGGCAGGGTTTCCGGCAACACGCCCTCTGCTTATGTTTGTTATCTCACTTTCTGCTTTCCTCGGGCTTCGGCGGGGCTAGCATTCGCCTGATTGAAGTCGCCCAAGGTTTGAGAGAAGGAAAGAGCTGTATTGCCATGACCTTGGCCGAGACACTGATGGGCTTAGATTCTGTCTATCGCCGGGAGGCGACTAGGTTTGCTGGGAGTCCACTGCTGCTGCAGGTAATATTTCCCACCCGACCTCACATATATATTTGCTCACATCATTCGACCCTCAGGCTCGTTTTTTCCTCACAAAACCCTTGTCTTACTTTTCTCTCATCGTACATCTCTCTGTTCTTTATTCTCTCATTTTCCATCCCTCCCCTAGGTATGGTTAATGGATAAGTTGCAGGTTGTGGACTCTTGCGCGGCCTATTCAGCTCGAGGCTACTTCTTTCGGCAGCGCCTAGTCAATGCTCTTGACGAAAGGTGGTGGTTCGATTGGATGCGCAATTTGTCCGCAGATGGCATTGCTTGGCGTTGCCCTTGGCTCAACCTCCCGGCAATGAGCTATAGTATGTCTCGGCTGATTGGGATCCAATTGATTGGTCTAACCCACTGCGTATTCTATTTTCCATTCCGGTTTCTGCGTCAGTTTGGTCATGATCAGACCTGCCCACCGGAGGGGATTAAGTACCCAGCCGCTTTCCCAGTCCGGGGGGCACAGCTTGCCCGATATGCCACGGCATGGAGGACTAGAGAACTTTTGGCCCCTGCTTCCACTTTCAGTTGCGCTTTGTCCGATGAGTGCTTGGATTGGCTTAATGAAGAGGCACAGGTTGGGCCTAGCTTGGCATCAGATGCTCCATCCAGCTCTGGGAGGGGACGTAGAGATACTTGATTCAACTATGCCCTAAATTTATTGCTTATTTAGCATTTTCAAGTTTTCTTCATGAATGTACTAAAAAGCAACCTCGATTGTAATGCAAGAGCAGGATAGCTCAATTTTGAAATCAAATGAAATTGAAAGTTGCGGTACTGAAAATTTTCCGCTTTTGTTCCAAAAATGGTCTTAGTCGTAAAAAGATTAATTTGAGCAAAGTCAACTTTTATTAAAACTTTTCAAAACTATTTTCGATGTGGATCAGAACTGGACATACCGGAGATCTGTCACTGAAATGCACAACCCCAGATCCCCGCAACTGGAAAGTTGCCCCTAGTCTGAAGAACAATGCGGCACTCCATAGCAACGGAAAGTTGCCCCTAGTCTGAGTAACTTTGCACTGTACCGGAGATCACGATAAATGCTGATAGGTAAAGATGACTGAGATGATCAAAATGGACAGAGTTGATCGGGGAAGAGTTTATGGCTGAACTTCAAGGTGAAGTTGCCTACGTATCCCAAAGATGGGAATCAAGCCTTACGTAGTTCAGGCTAAGGTTCACTCGAGTATTTTCACTCTCCTTTTGCGCTCTAACTTTTGCCAAGGCCGCCCTTTGCGGGTTTTCAACCTTGCGAGATCAGTTTTTATATTTTCTATTTTTTTTGTGCTCTGAATTTTGCCTAGGTCGCCCTTTCGGGTTTTCGGCCTAGCGAGCCTCTCAAGGATAGTATTTCTTCAACTTGTCCATATTGATCGGTTGCGAGAACTCCAAGCCATCTAGATCCATCAGAACCACAGCTCCACCTGACCAGATAGCTTTGATGATGTAAGGACCAGTCCAATTGGGTTTGAACTTGCCCCTTGGGTCGTGGATGGGAGCTCGGTTGTCTTTGAGCACCAAATCTCCTTCTTTCAGATTCCTGGACTTAACCTTCTTGTTGAAAGCCCGGGCAATTCTGCGTTGATAGCCTTGGATGTGGTACAGTGCTTTCAGTCTTCTTTCATCAAAGAGCATGAGTTCTTCGAATCTGCTTTGCTGCCAATCTACTTCGGCTATCTGGCATTCAGCCAATACTCGTAACGATGGGACCTCAATCTCAATGGGTAGAACAGCCTCCATTCCATAGACTAATGAATATGGAGTTGCTCCAGTAGAAGTTCTGATTGAAGTCCTGTAGCCCCACAGAGCGAATGGCAACTTGTCTGGCCAATCCCGATAGGTTCCCACCATCTTCTGTAGTATATACTTGATATTCTTGTTGGCGGCCTCAACCGCTCCGTTGGTCTGCGGCCGGTATGTAGATGACTTATGGAAAGCCACATTGTATTTCTCCAACAAGACTATCACTTCTTTCTTGAAGTGGGAACCATTATCTGAAATTATTTCGTTTGGCACCCCGTAGCGACAGATGATGTTGTTCCTGATGAACTTTGCGACATGCGACGCCTTCAACACCGCGTATGATTGGGCCTCGACTCACTTTGTGAAATAATCTATCGCTACTAGGATAAACTCATGCCCGTTTGACCCCTTCGGGGTAACAGCTCCGATCACATCAATTCCCCAGACTGAAAAAGGCCACGGCGAAGTCATGTTGTACAGCTTTGACGGCGGGATGTTCATGCGATTTGCATGAATTTGACACTTGTGGCATCGCCGAACAAAGCCAATACAATCCTCCTCCATGGTTGACCAGTAGTAGCCCTGTCTGAGGATCTTTCTGGCTAGCATTACTCCATTCATGTGTGCACCGCACTCTCCCCCATGGATGGCTTCCATCAGGCGTTTTGACTCTTCAGCTTCTACACAGAGCTTATGCATTCCCAGATGACCCCTTTTATACAGCTTTCCCCCGCAGATAACGAACTGAGCAGCCATTCTTCTGACAGCCCTCTTATCCTTGGCATTTGCCCCTAGTGGATATGTCTCCTTTTCCAAGAAGTTCCAGATGTCGTAATACCAGGGGTTGCCGTCTTGAACCTCATCTATGGCGGAAATCGACTCGTATGCTGGCGCAAACTTCTGATCAATAATGACTGGACGCATCCGGACTCCGGACGGGATGTCTATCATAGAAGATAGAGTTGCTAATGAATCTGCAAACCTGTTGTTCTCTCTTACGAGGTGGGTGAAATTTAGCTTCTCAAACCGAGGAATTAGCAGATCCAAGGTTTGGTGGTAGACTATCATCCTTTCCTCCTTGACTTTCCAATCTCCTTTCGCTTGAGACACAACAAGGTTCGAGTCCCCAATGACGTCCAATCGTCTTGCCCCTAGTTCTAGGGCTGCTTCCAGGCCAGCAATACATGCCTCATACTCTGCTTCGTTGTTGGAAACTTTGAACCGGAGCTTGAATGCTAAAGGAATACGGGAATCGTCAGGCGCTATCAGCAACACCCCTATCCCATACCCATACTGGTTTGACGCTCCGTCAAAGTACATCGTCCAAGTTTCATCTTCGACGTGCAGAATGGCTTCATCTGGGAATAGATACTCAAACGCTTCATCCCCCTCAACCGGGTGGTCGGCAAGGAACTCCGCTACCGCTCTCCCTTTCACTGACTTGCGCGTTACATACTTCAAATCAAATTCGGAGAGCAACAGCAGCCATCGAGCTAGCCTACCCGTAAGTGCTGGTTTCTCAAAGAGATATTTGATGGGATCCAAACGCGAAACCAACATTACAGAGTGGGCTAACAGGTAGTGCCGCAGCTTCCTGGTTGCCCATACCAAGGCCAAACAAGCCTTCTCCAGCGGTGTATAGCGGGTCTCGTAATCCAGCATCTTTTTGCTCAGATAGTATATGGCTCTTTCCACTTTGTCTTCTGACTCCTGCGCGAGCATGCAGCCCATGGTAGTCTCAGTTACCGAAAGGTACAGTATCAACGGTCTCCCCGGCTCTGGCGGTGACAACACGGGTGGGTTCTGTAGATACTCTTTGATCTGCTCAAAAGCTGCTTGACATCGGCCGTCCCATTGGAATTTCTTTCCTTTCTTCAGGAGACCAAAAAGTGGTTCACAAGTCAAGGTTAATTTGGAAATAAACCGTCTTATGAATTGCACTTTACCCAGAAAGCCTCGCACCTCCTTTTCAGTCCTTGGTGGTGGCATTTCTAAGATGGCCTTGATTTTGGAAGGGTCGACCTCGATGCCCCTTTGTGTAATCAGAAACCCTAGCATCTTCCCTGCTGTAACACCAAACGTGCATTTCTGGGGATTCAGTCGCAGCCGAAACTCTTTGATCCTTTGAAAGAATTTTTGTAAGGCGGTGTAGTGGCCCTTTCTATCTTTGGACTTGACAATCATGTCGTCCACATACACCTCAACCTCCTTATGGATCATATCATGCAATATTGTAGTCGCTGCCCGTTGATACGTAGCTCCAGCATTTTTCAACCCGAATGGCATCACTCTATAACAATATGTACCCCACGGGGTAGTGAACGCAGTCTTCTCCCGGTCTTCGGGTGCCATCACTATTTGATTATAGCCTGAGAAACCATCCATAAACGAAAGCAAGGCGTGTCCTGCCGTGAAATCCACCAATTCGTCAATGTGTGGCAAGGGAAAGTCGTCCTTCGGACTGGCCCTGTTCAAATCTCTGAAGTCTACACAGACCCGAATTCTGCCGTCCTTCTTTGGCACCGGAACAATGTTGGCCAACCAAGTTGGGTATTCAGATACCAGCAGGAACCCTGCGTCAATTTGCTTGGTGACCTCTTCCTTAATTTTGAGAGCCCAGTCCGGGCGAATCCTTCTGAGTTTCTGTTTGACAAGACGGGCCTCGGGGTCAAGAGGGATCCGGTGCTGTACAATCTCAGGATCGATTCCAGGCATGTCTTCGTAGGACCACGCGAAAACATCTTTGAAATCTTTTAATAAAGCGACTAAGCGCTCGCGCTCCTCCGAAGACAACGTGGACCCGATCTGGACCAGCCGCGGGTCCTTCTCAGTACCAACATTCACAGTAGTGATTTCATCCATTAAAGGTTTAACAAATCTTTCCTGCTCTTGATCAATTAATCGTTGCAAAACTGGGGGAATTTCTTCCTCGCTGTTTTCATCAAAATTTTGAAAATCCTGATTTAAGCAATAAATCAAAGGCACAGAAAAATACTCGGAAACCACATCCACATCATTCTCATTAAATACTTCCAAGCCGTCAGATTCCTCTGTTACAACAGACTCAAAAGAAAATGAAAAAGACGACCTAGACAGGACTGTGGCATCCGGGTTATCACCCCCAGGAATACCGGACTCAGACTCAGTCGAGCTGGAATCTGATTCCGACGCACAAGATTCGGTAGAATCAGATTCCGGCTCACTACCTGACCTGGAACTGCTAGATAAAAAGCCTTCTTCATATTGCCAGATGAGAGAAGGTGCGATAGATGCATCCAAGATCGGCGCTGGAAAGCCCACAGCTATTTCATCTCCAATCACAGAAACGGAAGAGTTATCCCCCAAGCACTCTTGGCCGATCGGAGGATCTGATAGTAGACTTGCCAGTGCTACCCCCATTTCAAGCTCTGTGCCCTCAGGATCCACTGTTTCACATTGCTCAACCTCAGTTGGTGGGTCTGTCTGCGCTTCGGCAACGTCATCCCCAGATAATTGTATGTCGAAGAAGATTTCAAAGCCAGGCACGCGCGTCCCCTCCGCGTTTAGCCATGGCTCCGGGAAGCCGCAGAATGGAAAATCTTCCCCCTCCCGGACGAAGCGTCCGTTTAGGGTACCCCAGATGGGCCTGTGCATTAAATCAAATGGCTTCCCGGCCTTCTTTGCCCTGGCCCTTCCGGCCATTTCTTTTCCTTTCCTCACCCAATCTTCCTTGGTGGGCAGATAACCCAGTCCAAAAGCGTGAGGGTTGTGTGACACTTCGGCCAACACTGAGACGCCTTTCCGGCCGCTTCTCCCTAATCCCATCCCAGGGGTATGCTTTAGCTTGTTCATGAGGTATATGGATTGTGCACTAACATACATGCCCTCATTCGCAGCCATAACATTCTGCACCACTTGAGCCTCGGCCAAAGTGAACCCCGATAAAAACACATCCTCCGTGCCGTGCTCAATCTCCAAGACAGGTGTAGACACTTCCGGCGGCGGATGGATTGATGAATTTCCGAACACGATCGCTACCCCTTTCCCATGGGGGTACTTTAGCATCTGATGTAGAGTGGAAGAGACTGCTTTGACCTGGTGCAACCACGGTCGTCCCAAAAGTAGGTTAAAGGTTGCAGGAACGTCCAAGATATGAAATTCAATGCTGTGTTGTCCTGGACCAACCTTGGTTTGAATTTTAACAGTCCCCATCACTTCTCTGCTGGTATTATCGTATGCTCTGATCACTTGGGTGGTTGGGACAAAGTCCACGGGTTTCAACCCGATTGCATATGCCGTTCTGGTCGGGCAGACATTAATCGCAGACCCGGTATCCACAAGTACCACCGGTATCCACTTACCTCTACATTCCACAGAAATATAGAGAGGTTTGTTATGGTTTGTGCCCTCAGGCGGTAGCTCCTTGTCTGAAAAGGTTAATGCCGGGGAACCTCCTCCCGGAAAAACCAGCCCAACCAGCTGTTCAGGGGTGGTGTCTATGGAGAGTTTGGACTTGTCCATAGCAGATAGGACAGCTTCTCTGTGTACTCGTGATGCCATTAGCAGTCCCCAGATGGAGATGTCTGCTTGTATTTTCTTTAACTGTTTCAGCACAGCCTCATCTTCAATCTGCTTCTCCTTCTGTCTCTCCGCTTCTCTATCTTTCCCGGATGCCTCGGGTTGGTCCAGGTGTGGGGGCTTGAAGTACCGCCCACTTCTTGTCATGTGGTCAACCTCATCGAGGTACCAAGTATCATCCGGCTGGTTATTCCCCCAGTCTTCATCGGTGTGGGCAAGACACAAATCGTCATCTTCCCACCACATTCCGCTGGCAGCCAACAGACACCTGTCTGGCTCCGGTCCACTCGCACTCTCAGTGCTCTCTGTCCATATGCTCGCAGCATTGTCTGTCTTCGTGCACACAGCACTTTCGGTCCCCTCAGGGCCTTTTGCCTTCCTGGCTCTCTTAGTAGCCTCAAACTTTTCTTGCTCCAGCTGCGTCAGTACAGCTGTTTGTTCAACAGTTCCCATCTCCATAATGCCCATGTCCCGAGCGGAATTCTTAACACCGGCGCTCTCCGGCGATACAACTTGATTTTCGGCCGTTCCGACCACAACTGATATTTCTGCCCCTGCCGGGCTATGTTCTGATTGGGCTTCCCCCACTGCATCCGGTTGATCTTTGAGCCATCCAGTGGCCTCCTCTGATCCTTCGTAATCATACCAATTAATCGACGCATCCCCCAGTTCCTGGTCCTCGAGAAATTGCAGGTTGGCAAAATCCTCCTCGACGGTTGTCAGATTATCTGCCCATAGCCCAGATCCATCCCCCCGGATCATGCATAGTTCTCCTGTCTCTGGAAATTCTACACTTAGCCCAATTCGGCTCGTTGATAGGATGTACTTGCTTGGATCATGGGCTCCCCCAACAAAATTCTGCCCAGTTTCAGATTCAACAATCTCATTTCCTCCCAAAATCTGCCCTGCTCCGTCTTCGACGGTCACCACTACCGGTTCTGGTTGGGTTTTGGAAATGTCCACCATGCACAAGAAATCAGTGCAATCGGGGAGGAACACCTCCGGCTTGGGTAGGTGGGTGGGTGTAATATAGATGCTAGGATCGTAAGATGCGACCCCAGTCTGGATAAAGTTAATTCTTTTGGGAGGAGGAGCTTGGTTATGTGGTGGGAGAGGGTTGGTGGTGACATTGGGTTTATCAGGAGGTGCGATCACTTGTTTGTCAATAAGATCTTGGATCTCATGACGTAATCTGTAACAACGGTCGGTGTCATGACCGTGTTGTTGGTGGTATGCACAGTATTTTGATGGGTCGTATGAGGGGGGGAGTGGATTCGGTAATGGCTTTGGTTCCAGGGGTTTTAAATGATTCTTTCTGATCAGTATTCCCAGAACTTTGGTCAGAGGCATATATAGTGGGGTAAAGGTTCTTTGGCCTCGCGGTTGGAATCTGTTGGTGGCTTGTGTGTTGCTTCCGGACGCGCCGGAAAAGGGTGTGGCAGTCATGGGCCTTGGAGGGGGAGGGGGAGTGGTGGTGACCATACCAACTTCCGAGGCTCTCGTATTTGCAGCGCCACTCGGGCCCGCATTGTTGTTACGATTGAAGGTCCTCCTCGGTTGTTCTCTATCGTGGTCAAACAGACCTTGTTTCATTGCGTCTTCGATTTGCACCCCCATATCATGTAAATCTGCGAAAGTAGGGAAGGGGACTACAATCATTCTCAGCATCAGTTTTGGGTGGAGATTGCGCACAATCATCCGGATTTGATCTTTGTCTGTGGGCCTTAAAGTCATTGTTGACGCCTTTGCCCTCCATCGGATCACAAAGTCCGAGAAAGATTCCTTAGGCTCTTGCCTTGTCGTTTCAAGATCACGGGTTGTGATCTCGATCTGAGTGTTGTACGAATATTGCGTGACAAAGGCCTCAGCCATTTCATCCCAATTCTTTTTCACTTCATCTTGTAATCTTGCGTACCAATGGGAGGCCACACCCGACAGGGTTCGGCCGAATAGTGAGAGCTTCTGTGGTCGTGTTAGGCCCATTGGCCGCAAGACATCTGCAAACAGTCGGATATGGACCATGGGGTCGCCGGTTCCGTCAAAGCGGTCGATTTGTGGCATTTTGAACCTATCGGGGAGTGTTACGGCCTCCTCGGTATATCCATCTCCGATATCCGGCATAGCCTTGACCCCTTGGGATTTCTTAAAGAGCTTCTCCAATTTGCTCAATTTCAGAGCTGTATGATCAACCTCGACCTCGAATGGAGAGTCCGGGTGATTGGATGTATGGACCTTGGACAGTTGTGGTGGAAGCGGGGGCGGAGCTGGCCCCATTGGAAGATTCGTGTCCTCTTGTACATTTTGGACATGCGGCAGGGTATTCTGGGCATTTGGTGGGGCGTTCTGAACAATAGGTGCCTGCTCAGGTAACGGAGCCCCTGCCGGAGGAGGAATTTGTTGTGAAGCAGACGTTGTATTCTGTTGTTGCAGCCTGGTGATTAGTTCGGCCTGTTGGGCCATGATCGTGGCCTGCTGTTTGGAAAACTCCGATTGACGGGTGGCATCATCATGCATCTGTCTCATGCTCTCCTGCATCTGGCGCATTAAAGCCTCCATCCCTGATGTATTCTGTTGATCCATCTGTCTAACTGGTATGTCTATTTCTGCAGCAGTAATTGAGACCTCAGTCCTATAGTCCTCTGATGAAGTAACCCACTGCTGTGACAACCTCTGTTCTGACACACTGCGCCTTTTCGGCTTCCTTCTGATAACAGGGGGTAGAGAACGGAACACTGGCTGTCCGTCGATTAGATCCTCAGATCGGTGGAGTCGACGACCTCGTGTCCAAGGTGCTTGGGGAATGCCTGTTGGGTTCGAAGCAATCGTGCTAAAACTGACCTAGCAAAAGATAAATAAAGCGAAAAGGAAATAAATAAACAGATAAACGGACAGCACAACAGCTTAAAATAAAATGCATGACACACAGTCGGGCATAATCAACACACAGTCAATAAGCTGAATACATACTGTCCTCAAACACTGATTATTATCCCTGTATCACTGTTCCCTAAAACAGAATCTGATATCCGTAGATAACTCGCTTCTCAAATACTGGTTGATGCCCGCAGGCCTGATACCCATAATACTGAACTGATGCCCGTAGGCCTGATGCTGACAATACTGAACTGATGCCCGCAGGCTTGATGCCCAAACTCATATACTGAACTGATGCCCGCAGGCCTGATACTGATAATACTGAACTGATGCCCGCAGGCTTGATGCCCAAACTCATATACTGATACATGCATTCCTGTAGAGACGCACTCTAAAGCACATAACAGATAAGTGAGAGCCAAAACACCCCTATGTTGGGGTAGGGTTTCCCTGTCCTATTGTGTCAGGAGCTAGGGTTTCATTACGCACGCAGCGGTTTCAAACAACCTATAAACGGGTAAGCAACCTGTCCTAATTTGGAATGGTCATTATGGATCCGAATATGCACTAGGTCGAATGGTCAAAGAGGGTGCCCCAGTAAAACTGGGGTTTGTGTTCCCATACTGGCAGAGCCCACAACCTGTCAGCCTTATGGTCATGCCTTGACAAGACAAGCCTCCGGCAAACCGTTCAGGAATAGCAGATGGCAAACACGGTGTCCTAGGCGCACCAATGCAAATGCAATGCAAAGAAACATACAAGTGTAGTCGAAAACAGATATCATGAGTTTGAGTCAAGTTCTCTAAATCCCCAGCAGAGTCGCCAGAAACTGTAGACGTCCCCCGAACGCCCCGGGAGGGTGAGCTCCCGTTCTGTTCATTTTGGGGTCACTACAGCTCGGACTCTTAAAATGTCACGGTTCCTAATCTGAACCAAAGAGTCCAAATCCGACAAATTGTTTTGAGAAACTGATTTTTTGAAAGAAGTGCCAAACATGGACTGCTTTGCCAGATACAGAGTCGCCACCTAAATATTTTATTTTGGGAAATTTAGGAAACCCTGACCCGGTGCCAAAAGGCCACGTGTCCGTCATCACCAAAGTTACCTCGGCTCGGGAACTTGGGTACGATTGGGGAAGGTCACTTCGTGAGCACCCCCGCTCGCCCGGTCATAGACCGGCCTCTACTAACCATGATATCAATTTTTGAAAACATTGTGAGTTCTTATTCCGGTTATTAGCCTAGGTTACTATATGATGCTCACAGCATACAAGTATAGACTGGATCGCCCGAATTGGAACAAAACATTTTATGTTTGTTTTTTTGAAAGAGGTTTTGCTACCCGCAGGTAGGCTTTGAAACATTCGATGATTTATTCCAATTCAGATAACCCAACCTTCACCCACAGGCATTCAGGCAATTATATCAGATAAGCATATAGCCTCATGGTAAGCATGCTATCATGGCAGTCACTCACACGCATGCAAGGATGCTAAAGTATAAAACTTACCGAGTACTCCAAGCCAAAATAGAAACTACATTAGAAATCATGCATGATCCTAAGTATATAGAAATGCCTAATGCAACACATGCAAAATGCAACTATAGCAGGCTCGGCTATTCTATGATGGTGTATGAAATGTTACAGCTATCATGTATTCAACTTTGAAATTGAAAGTACAATGCAGTTAGTATGATGCGCCGAGCCCGGTGCATGCAATACAGATGAATGAATGTAAACATGCTGTCATACTGTATGCTAATTTAAATATGCCCTAATCTAACCATCATAAGCGGATAAATAAAAGGGAGAAAGACGTGGGGTTGGAAGACATACATCACACTCACGCACACTTATTACAGTTATGCCCTCGCTCAGAGGGTCCGAATAAATAATACAGTCCAAATATTACAGTCCCGAATAAAAGAATATTACAGTCCAAAATATTACAAAATTCTAATTAATGAATTAACTAAGAAAGCAAATAAAACTGGCGTGCAAGCCAGGGACTGCCTTGCTTCTGGTGGATGATGCATGTCCGGATTGTCTTGCGCGGAAATCCACCGGAATGCCCCAATTAGCCTCTGTTTACACCTGTTCTTGAAATGCGTGCCAAATCCCGAAAAGTTGCTGATTCTTCGTTTTGCTGCAACAGAGAGCAGGAAAGGGGCATAGCAATGTATTTGCACAGATATATGCATGTCTCGATCCTCGTGCCACCAATCACGCATATCGAGGCATGATGGCCGAGGAGTCGAAATGCACAACTCAATATAGGATGAATGCACATGAAACTACAGCTAAAACCTAACTCCATCATGGATAATCCGGAGTGTCGGTGACTGGGGAATTGAGACACATTCCGTCACTCGGAGTACGAAATGTACCTCGTTTCCCGTGCCCGGGCTAACTCCTATTCCGGACATGATGCAATATGCATGGTATGCATGAAATGCAACTAAGATATAATCCTAACATATACAATGCTATGAAATGAGATGCCTCGAAATGCGCGCACGCAGGCACGCAAACCGAGAAAATGACAGAGTGCTATGAAAATGAGATGCCTCGAAGTGCGTGCACACGGGCACGCAAACCGAGGAAATGGCAGGATGCTATGAAAATGAGGTGCCTCGAAATGCGTGCACACGGGCACGCAAATCGAGAAAATGATAGAGTGCTATGAAAATGAGATGTCTCGAAGTGCATGCACACGGGCACGCAAATCGAGGAAATGGCAGGATGCTATGAAAATGAGGTGCCTCGAAATGCGTGCACACAGGCACGCAAACCGAGAAAATGACAGAGTGCTATGAAAATGAGGTGCCTCGAAATGCGTGCACATGGGCACGCAAACCGAGAAAATGACAGAGTGCTATGAAAATGAGATGCCTCGAAATACGTGCACACGGGCACGCAAACCGAGAAAATGACATGTCTCGAAATGCGTGCACGCGGGCACGCAAATTGAGGCGATGATATGCGTCTCGAAATACGTGTACGCGGGCACACAAATCGAGGCGATGATATGCGTCTCGAAATACGTGCACGCAGGCACGCAAACCGAGGCGATGATATGTGTCTCGAAATACGTGCACGCAAGCACGCAAACCGAGGCGATGGCGGAATGTGATGAAATGACATGGAAATGACAAATGGGCTTATACCAACATGAGTGAGCCTCAGCCACACTCACATAAGATGCCGGCGGATAAAAAAGGAGTGCCTCAAGATGCGTGCACACGGGCACGCAAATCGAGGCGATGACAATATGTTATGAAATGACATGGAAATGACAAATGGGCTTATACCAACATGAGTGAGCCTCAGCCACACTCACATAGGATGCCGGCAGATAAAAAAGGAGTACCTCGAGATGCGTGCACACGGGCACGCAAACCGAGGCGATGACAATATGTTATGAAATGACATGGAAATGACAAATGGGCTTTCAGCCACACTCACATAGGATGCCGGCGGATAAAAAAGGAGTGCCTCGAGATGCGTGCACACGGGCACGCAAACCGAGGCGATGACAATATGTTATGAAATGACATGGAAATGACAAATGGGCTTATACCAACATGAGTGAGCCTCAGCCACACTCACATAGGATGCCGACGGATAAAAAAGGAGTGCCTCGAGATGCGTGCACACGGGCACGCAAATCGAGGCGATGATAAAATGTGATGAAATGTGGCAAAAATGATATGCAAGCATACTAATGGAATTTTAGCACTAAAATATGGGGGAAAACAGTCCCGAAATGAAGCGAAATGACATGAAATGTAAGGAAATGTCCCGAAATGCGAATTTAGGCACCCGAAATGGCCTATAGCTATGCTAAACATGCACAATATGGACATGCAATGCAAAGACAGAAGCTAGACAGTCCCAAAAGATGCACTTTCACAGTTATAAACATGGCCATACAGCAAGCATAGGTATGGTAAAAATAGCATGCAAGAATAGGGGCCAAAAGAGGGGTAATGAAGCAAGTGATATAAGAAAAACCCAAACTGAAAAATTTCCTTCTACAACACTGAAGAGGGACCAAAAATATGAACATTTACAGTATATGACAAGCCTCAAATCAGTATACGAACATGATAGAAATGTGATGCAAAATTAGGCTCAAAAAGTGCTATAACATGAAGTATACAAAATAATCACCAAACAGAAAAAAGGTGTGAATGAAACATGAATTATAGGCCAAAATAAGGCCACTTTCAGTTCGGACCAAGGTCCAAAAACAGAAGCAAAGGGGGCTGCCAATTAATGCAAAAATGGGGCCAAATAAGGGATATAACTACAAGTGACACATGGAGACACCAAACAATGTTGAGCCCTTCTCCAATGTTGAAGAGGGGCTCAAAAGAGGCCTAATGTCAGTTTACAACATGCTCGAAAATAAATTTCTCATGGGTCAAAAATAGCATGCAAAACTATGACATACAAGAGGATCAATGAAGCAAGTATATTATGGAGGGCTCAAACAGGATTGAGCCCTTCATGAAAAGTGAAGATGAGCTCAAAATAGGGGCCGGAGCTTGAAACAAAAAGCAAGTGGGGCTTAGAAATAGATCAAGAAAAAGGGTCAAAAGGGTAAAAGTATTACTTACCCTTGAAGATTCAAACTTTTGTTGCCTCTTGGATGGATTTGCAGCTTCTTTTGCCTTTGAGAAGCCTCCCTTGTTGCTGGAAATGAGATGGTGGTGGTAGAGCTTGGTGGTGTAGAAGGAATGATGGTTAGGGGCTTAGGGTTTTTTGAAGAATTGAGAGCTATGGAGATGGAGTTCTATATGGGAGCTTGAAGAAGAGTTTTTCCAACCCCAACAAAGGAGGCCACCAGCTGGTTATAAGGGTTCAAAAGGGGGTGTAAAGGTGGGGGAAAAGGAGAGCAAAATTTCCCCACAAAATATCCCCCGGATAAATATCTTGTCTGGGGGATATTGCCCCACAGCTATAAAGTGCACAGTGCAAGGAACACGGCCGGCCTCTCACTTTTGTTGGAGGTGGCCGGCCGGCCACACCTCCTAGCCGGCCGGCTAGGGGTCAAAAGGTTCAATGAGATTTTCTGGCCGGCCAGCTACTGGGGAGGTACTCCTATGTGTGTACAACACAACCATGTGGTTAAAATTCCAAGAAAGTGGGTCTAAGGGGTTCAACATTAGCTCGGAAAGAGGGGTTCAAAAGGGTCAATTTGAATTACTGGCCGGCCATGAACTTTTAGGGGCCTCTCATGTGTGTACATCACAGATATGTGGTTGAAAGTTGGAGAAAAAAGGTCCAAGGGGTTCAACATTAGCCCGGAAGAAAGGGGTCAAAAGGGTCAGGTAACCTTAATGGCCGGACACCAACTTTTAGGGGCCTCCCAGGTGTGTAGATCACAGATATGTGGTTGAAAGTTGGCAACACTAACCCTAAGGTGTTCAACATTAGCCCGGAAGTTGGAAAAACGGGCGCTGGGAGGCTCCGGAGGAGAGATAACTGGCTGCTGCAACAATTGTTGGCCTCCCACCCTTCAGTGACCTCTCCAGTGATAAAACAGAGGTACCTGCCAAAAATGAACGAAAACCGTTGCAAAACGAATGCTTGGGGACCAAAACACGCGGTTCGGGGTCCCGAAAATGGGCTGTTAAGCACCGAAAGTGGCGTTCGGCCACGAAGTGGGTTTTTCAGACCCCAGTGTCCCTCAGAAGGGAGCAAATAAGATGTATACCAAAAAACGGAGCAAAAGGAGATGGTTAAGCGGTCCCGAACCGAGGCGCACGGCCTGACGGCTCCGAAAACCGGAAACCGGACTCCGAAATGGGAAAAATGGCCTACGGCCACCAAATGTAGCCTACGGACATTGAGAGACGGTCTACGGGACCTCTCCCTTTCCTTAGGAAAAGAAACAGAGAAAACCGAGTCTGGTTCGCAAATCGAGACAAGGCACGGAAGAGGGTTCGGAAGTCTGGAGGTAGGGCTCACGGCCGTGACTCTGAAACTTCTGAACAAGCACATTATGCAATATCACCAAGCGCTCAATCGGTGACGTCTGAGTCTTAAGGTCGGTCAAAAATGGGGTGTCTACGCTCCTTCTCTTGTTTGGTGGCCTTTTTGGCCTTCTAAAGAGACCCTACCTTGCATGCTTTGAAGTCACTTTCCAGGGTCAATTTAGTGAGTTTAAGGACTACCATATTTGATTTTCATAGTTTTTTTTGCCATGCTAAATGTCTACCTTACATGTGCTTAATAACTTCTTGCATGGCCCTCCAAAGTAACTCATTATTTTTGCATACCATGGTTGCATATCAGTGGTTATTTGGACCTATTTTCACATGATTTATTCACTGATTTTTGCTGGTTTGATGAGATTACATTTGCTTCATATACTTGCCATGTAAACCATGATTGCTAGTCAAGATTGCATGCTATTTTGTCCACCACGCTAGTATCTTTTGGCCATGTTTTGAACTGGAAATGTTCATGTTTTGGGACTGCCTTGGCTCTGTCTTCATGCATCATGATCAAATAATGCATGCTTTGTATAGCTATAAGTCATTCCATGTGCCTAATTTCGAATTTCGGGTTTCATCTCATGCATCGGGTGCCATTTTCCATGTTTTGGGGTTGTTTAGCATCATATTTCAGTGCTGGAATTTGTGAGTTTGCATGCCATCTTGCATCCCTTGCCATGTCTCGTTAGAGTTACATGTTATGCCTTAGGTTTGGTCCTCGGTTTGCGTACATGCGTGCACGCATTTCGAGAGTCTCATTTTCACCTAATGGCTACTGATGTGAGTGTGGCTGAGGTCCATTCATGTTAGTGTAAGTCCATCCTGCATTGTGTATGCAATGTTTCAATGCGTTGTGCATGTTATGTTGTTAGCATTGTGTGTGCCATATAGTTGCATTGCATGTTTGTATGTTTGCTTGCATGCTTAAGTCGCATGTGCATCGTTGTGCATTGCCTCGCCTCTTGATCAACCATGATTGAGGTTGGGTCCCTTATATGTTTTGTGAGTATTGCATTTGACATTGTAATGCATACTTGACTCTTCGGCCATCATGCATCGAAATGCGCAATTGGTGGCCCGGGGGTCAAGGGCCATGCTCCCTTGAGTCCATTGCATGATAGGGGGTGTGGCCATGCATACATTTGCCTGAAAATTCCATGCCATACACTGCTTGCCCTCTGCTACTGTCAATTGTAGGTTCTGCAGGAAGCTTTGGCCGGTCGGCTAAATATAGTGCCGACTGGCCAGTAATCTATGGCCGACAGGTTAAAAGGCGGCCGGTGATCATCCTCTTAGGCCGGTGGTGTTTCCACTTGGTCGGTGGTATTCCCTAACATCCAGAGAGCATGCCCTTGGACTTTGGAAGTCCTCAGAGGGGCAAGGCAATGTAAACAGAGACAACAGTGGCATGATACGGATTTTCGGGCAAGACAAGTCAAGCATGCATCATCCACGCATTTCGAGGCGGGGGTTGTGGCCACTTTAATTATGCGTTTAATTTGTTAATTAATTAGAAATTTTGTAATAATTAATTTAGTATTATTTATCCGGACTGTATTATTCTTTTTTGACCCTCCGAGCAAGGGCAATTGTGTAATAAGTGTGCGTGAGTGTGTGTATGTCTTCCAACCCCACGTCTTTCTTCCCTTTTATTTACCCGCTTATTATGGTTGACTAGGGCATATTTAAATTAGCATACCTTATGCTATGCATGCGTGCATTCATACATTTGTCTTGCATGCACCAGGCTCGGCACATCATGCTAACTGCATTGTGTTTCAATTCCAAATTGAATACGTGTTAGTTGTAGCATTTCACATGCCATGTTTAGAATAGCCGAGCCCATTTCTAGTTGCATTTCGCATGTGTTACATTAGCCATCTTAAACTAGGATCATGCATATGATTACTAACTAGCTTCTATTTTGGCTTGGAGTACTCGGTAAGCATTTATGCTTTAGCATACCGCATGCATGTGAGTGTTGCCATAACAGCATGATTACCATGAGGCTAGCTGCTTATGTGATATAACTGCTTGAACGGCTGTGGATGGAGGTTGAGTTACCTAAATTGGAATAACGCATTAAAACTGTGAGTTTTAAGCCCACTAGATAATGGCAAAACCATCTTTTCTAGAAGCCCACTTGAGGGTGGCAAAACCCGCATTTTAGCCTACTTGCGAGTAGCAAGCCACCTTCAAAACAAACATGCAATGTTTTGTTCCAATTTAGGCGATTTGGTCTATACTTGTTTGCTGCGCGCATAACATAGTAATTCTAGGCTAATAAGTGGAACAAGAACACATAACGTTTTCAAAACTGGATATCATGGTTAGTAGAGGCCGATCTTCGGATCGGACGAGAGGGGTGGCTCATAACTGACCTTCCCCAATCGTACCCAAGCTCCCGAGCCGAGGCAACTTTGGTAATGACGGACATGTGGCCTTTGGCACCGACTCAGGGTTTCCTAAATTCCCCATAAAAAACATTTAGGTGGCGACTCTGTATCTGGCAAAGTAGTCCATGTTTGGCACTTCTTTTCAAAAAATCTGTTTCTCAAAACGATTTGCCAGATTTGGACTCTTTGGTTCAGATTAAGAACCGTGACAATTTGAGAGTCCTGAACTGTAGTGAACCCAAAACGAACAGAACGCGGGGGGGGGGGGGGGGGGACTCGTCCTTCCGGAGCGTTCGGGGACGTCTACAGTTTTTGGCGACTCTGTTGGGGATTTAGAGAGCTTGACTCAAATTCGTGATATCCTGTTTTGATTTCATTTATGTGTCTCTTTGCATTGCATGTGCATTGGTGCGCCTAGGACACCGTGTTTGCCATCTGCCATTCCTGAACGGTTTGCCGGAGGCTTGACTTTGTCAAAGCATGCCATAAGGCTAATCGGTTATGGGCTCTGACAGTATGGGAACACAAACCCCGGTTTTACCGGGGCACCCTTTTCGACCATTCAACCTAGTGCATATCGAAATCCGTAGTGACCATTCCAAATTAGGACAGGTTGCTTACCCGATGTTAGGTTGTTTGAAAACTGCTGCGTGCATAGTGAAACCCTAGCTCCTAACAAAAATAGGACAGGGAAACTCTACCCCTCCATAGGGGTGTTTTTGGCTCTCTTCACTTGCTATGTGCTTTTAGAGTGCATCTGTACAGGGAACGTACATATCAGTTCGCAAGTCTGAGTGTCAAGCCTACAGGCATCAGTGTTTTTGGGAATCAGTCATCTATGGGTATCAGATTCAGACTTTGGGGCAACGATTTGGAAACAGGGATTAGTGATTAAGGAACAGTACATTCAGCTTGTTGGCAATTTGCTGTGATACCCAGCTGTGTGTTGTGTTTATTTTACGTTGTTACGCTGTCCAATTGTCTGTTTATTTATATGTTTTATTTAACTTTTTACTAGGTAGTCGAGCACAATTGCTTCTGACCCAGTAGATATTCCCCAAGCACTCTGGATTAGAGGTCGTCGACTCCATCGATCTGAGGATCTGGTAGACGGACAACCAGTGTACCACTCTCTACCCCCGGTTACTAGACGGAGGACAGCTAGGCAGAGGGCATTAGTTCAACAGTCAGTACAGAGGGCTTTATCTACCCCACTTGTGTACAGTAGGGATCAGGATTCTATTTCTCCCACAGAAAGGGAACAGATACCGGTAATTCAGTCAGAGCAGAACAGTACGGCCAATTTAGAGGAGATGGTGCGCCAGCTCCAAGAGAGTATGAAAATGATGCAGCAGGATGCTGTCCGACAAGCAGAGTTCGCCAAGCAGCAGGCCACGGTTATGAATGAACAAGCAGAGTTAATCGTAAGGTTACAGCAGCAAATCGGAGCATCTGCTTCGCAGCAAGTTCCTCTCCTACCAGGAATTCCAACCCCCGAGGAAACAGCTAATGTTCAGAATGATGCAGACATTCCCACGGGACCACCTCTACCCCCGATCCTACCCCAAATCCAACCCCAGTTATCCAAAGCACCCACCAACCTACCGGACTCTCCCTTTGAGTTCGAGACAGATCCCACAGCATTAAAATTGGGCAAACTCGAAAAGCTATTCAAGAGATCCCAGGGAGTCAAGACCATCCCTGACATCGAAGATGGATATACCGACACAGCTGTGACGCTGCCTAACAGATTCAAAATGCCGCACATTGATCGATTTGATGGGTCCGGGGACCCCATGGTGCACCTGAGATTGTTTTAAGACATCTTAAGGCCAATGGGCCTCAGTAGACTTCAGAAGCTGTCTCTGTTCGGCCGAACCCTGTCGGGTGTGGCGGCCATATGGTATGCCAAATTAGAAGATGATGTCAAGAGAAATTGGGACGAGATGGCTGAGGCCTTCATTACGCAATACTCATACAATACACAAATCGAGATTACAACCCGTGATCTCGAGACAACAAGGCAAGAGCCTAAAGAGAGTTTCTCAGAATTCGTGACTAGATGGAGGGCCAAGGCTTCGATGATAACCCTAAGGCCTACAGACAAAGACCAGATTTGGATGATTGTGCGCAATCTTTAGCCGAAGTTGATGCAAAAGACGATTGTACTCCCCTTCCCTACCTTTTCTGATCTACATGAATGGGGGTGCAGATTGAGGATGCCTTAAAGCAAGGCTTAATTGATAATGACCGAGAACAACCCTGAAGAACTTTTAACCGCAACACTAATGCAGGCCCGAGCGGAACTACAACTACAAGAGCCTCCGAAGTGAGCATGGTCACCACCAACCCCCCTCCAAGAACCATAGTAGCTGCGCCATTCTCCGGCACGTTCGGAAGCCATACCCAAACAACCAAATACCCACCCAAAAACACAAGAACCTTCGCTCCACTGTATATGCCCTTATCCAAAGCTCTGGGGTTTTAATCAGAAAAGGGCATTTGAAGCCCCTAGAACCGCGGCCCTTACCATAAAGACTTCCCCCTACCCATAACCCAGCCAAATATTGCGCATTTCACCAACAGCACGGTCATGACATCGATCTGTGCTTCCGATTACGTCATGAGATTCAAAATCTCATCGATAACGAGGTGATTCTGCCTCCCAAGAAACCCAATGTTACAACAAATCCTCTCCCCACACATAACCAAGCTCCACTGCCTAAAAGGATCAACTTCATCCAAACTGGGGTCGTGCCTTACGATCCTAACATCTATATCACCCCTTCCCACCTGCCTAAGCCGGAGGTATTCCTTCTCGACTGCACCGACTTGTGCATGATGGACATCTCCATGACCCGACCTAAGCCAATGGTGGTAACTATCGAGAACAAGAGAGAGGAGATCCCAAAGGAGAAAAAGGTTGTTGAGTCAGAGTCAGCAGAATCTGGGAGTCGTGTTGAGAAGACATATAGTCCGGGTGACTACATTTCGTCAATAAGCCAGGATGGGCCAGATGTGGAATTGCCAACAGGGGGAGAACTGTGTGTGATCCAAGGGGATAGTCTGGGACAGGGAACAGATGATTTAAGGGCTGTAGAAGAGGACCTTGCCAATCTCCAGTTTTACAGTGACCAAGATCTAGGGGGCGCAGCAGTCAACTGGTTTGATTATGAGGAATCAGTAGAGGCTACTGGGTGGTTGGATGATCAACCGGATGTAGTGGAAGAGTTCCAACCAGGACAGGGTCCGGCAGGGGCACGAATGTCGGTGACAGTCGAGGGAGTCAGAAATCAGAATGCGTCACCGCGGAGCGCTGGTGTTAAGGATTTCGCTCAGGGTTGGAGTATTCTGAATACAGGAATTATTGAGCAGCCAGCTATGTTGATACGGTCGGAACAGGAAAGATTTGAAGATCCCGCGAGAATCAAAAAGGCAAAGGCCCATGTGGGGACTGAAACTGCTGTGTGCCCAGGAACAGAGAATGCTGCGAGCATGGGGATAGAAGGTACCGCGAGTATGAGAACGGTCATACCAGAGCCGGACAGGTGTCTGTCGGCTTTTAATGGAATATAGTGGAAGGACGATGATCTATGTCTTGCCCACACAGACAAAGATTGTGGGAGCAACCAACCCGATGACACCTGGTACCTCGGAGAAATCGACCACATGACGAGAAGCGGACGGTATTTCAAGCCCCCGCACCTAGACCAGCCAGAGGCATCTAGGAAAGATAAGAAAGCTGAGAGACAGAAAGAGAAGCAAGTCGAAGAAGAGGCTGTACTAAAGCAGTTAAAAAAGATACAAGCAGACATCTCCATCTAGGGACTGCTTATGGCATCACGAGTGCACAGACAAGCTGTCCTATCAGCCATGGACAAGGCAAAGCTTTCGATAGAAACTATGCCACAACAGCTAGTAGGCTTAGTTTTTCCGGGAGGAGCTACCCCGATGTTGACCTTTTCTAACAAAGAACTGCCACCTGAGGGTGCGAACCATAATGAGCCACTCTACATCTCCGTGGAGTGTAGAAACAAATGGATACCTGTGGTGCTTGTCGACACAAGATCCGCCATCAATGTATGTCTAGCAAGGACTGCCTATGCAATTGGCTTGAAGACCGCGGACTTTGTGCCAACAGCCCAGGTGATTCGAGCATACGATAACACAAGTAGAGAGGTCATAGGGACGGTGAAAATTCAGACTAAAGTTGGGCCAGGACAGCATGAGATAGATTTCCATGTCTTAGAAGTGCCGGTAACTTCTAACCTGCTTTTGGGGAGGCCGTGGCTGCATCGAGTGAAGGCCGTCTTGTCCACTCTGCATCAAATGGTGAAATACCCCTATGAAAAGGGAGTAGCCATTGTTTTCGGAAATTCATCGATCCATCCACCTCCAGAGGTATCTACACCAGTCTTAGAAATTGAGCACGGCATGGAGGACGTGTTTATATCAGGTTTCACCCTTGCTGAGGCTCGGGTTGTACAAAATATCATGGCTACTAACGAGGGGATATATGTTAGTGCTTAAGCGGTATACTTCATGAACAAACTCCAACACATCCCCAGGATGGGGTTAGGAAGGAGCGGCCAGAAGGGCATCGCAGCATTGGCCGAAGTGCCACATAACCCTCATACCTTTGGCCTGGGTTATCTGCCCACCAAGGAGGATTGGGTAAGGAAAGGAAAGGAAATGGCTGGAAGAGCCAGAGCGAAACAGATGGGGAAGCCTTTTGAGTTGATGCACCGGCCCATCCAGGGTACCCTAAACGGACGCTTCGTTCGGGAGGGGGAGGATTTTCCATTCTGTGGTTTTCCGGAGCCGTGGCTGAATACAGAGAGGAAACGCGTACCGGGGTTCGAGATTTTCTTTGACCTACAATTACCTAGGGACGATGTTGCTGAAGAGCAAACAGACCCGACAGTCAAGGCTGAGCATAGTGGGGAAATGGAGTCTGAGGACGCCGAACTTGAAATGGGGGTAGCACTGGCATGTCTACTTTCAGATCCTCCGATCGAATAGAAGTGCTTAGGGGATAACTTCTCGGTGTCCATGATCGGGAATGAAACAGCTACGGGCCTACCATCAACTATTTTGGATGCATCCATCGCACCCTCTCTCGTTTGGCAATACGAAGAGGGATTTTTATCAAGCAGCACCGGATCAAGTAGTGAGCCAAAATCTGATTCCACCGAGTCTGTGAGTCAGAATTAGGTTCCAGCTCAGCTGAGTCTAAGTTCGGTATTCCTGGGGGTGATAACCCGGATGCCACAGTCCTGTCTAGGTCGTCTTTTTCTTTCTCCTTTGAGTTTGTTGTAACAGAAGAATCGGACGGTTTGGAAGTACTTAATGAGAATAATGTGGATGTGGTTTCCGAGTACTTTTCTGTACCTTTGATATATTGCTTAAATCAGGACTTTCAAAATTTTGACGAAAACGACGAGGAAGAAATTCCTCCGATTTTGCAACGATTAATTGATCAAGAGTAGGAAAGATTTGTTAAACCTTTAGTTGATAAAATCACTACTGTGAATATTGGTACTGAGAAGGACCCGCAGCTGGTCCAGATCAGGTCCACGTTGTCTTCGGAGGAACGCGAGCGCTTAGTCGCTTTATTAAAAGATTTCAAAGATGTTTTCGCGTGGTCCTACGAAGACATGCCTGGAATCGATCCTAAGATTGTACAGCACTGGATCCCTCTTGACCCTGAGGCCCGACCTATCAAACAGAAACTCAGAAGGATTCGTCTGGACTGGGCCATCAAGATTAAGGAAGAGGTCACCAAGCAAATCGATGCCGGCTTCCTGCTGGTATCCGAATACCCGACTTGGTTGGCCAACATTGTTCCAGTGCCGAAGAAAGATAGCAGGATCCGAGTATGCATGGACTTCAAGGATTTGAACAAAGCTAGTCCAAAGGATGACTTCCCCTTGCCACATATTGATGAGTTGGTGGATTTCACAGCGGGGCATGCTTTGCTTTCGTTTATGGATGGCTTCTCAGGCTACAATCAGATAGTGATGGCACCAGAAGACCTGGAAAAGACTGCCTTCACCACCCCGTGGGGGACATACTGCAATAGAGTGCTGCTGTTTGGGTTGAAGAATACTGGAGCTACATATCAACGGGCCGCGACCACAATATTGCGTGACATGATCCACAAAGAGGTTGAGGTGTACATGGACGACATGATTGTCAAGTACAAAGAAAGGGAGAGCCACTACACCGCCTTGCAAAAGTTCTTCCAAAGGATCAGAGAATTCCGGCTGCAGCTGAATCCTCAGAAGTGTACGTTCGGTGTTACGGCCAGAAAAATGCTAGGGTTTTTTATTACACAAAGGGGCATCGAAGTCGACCTTTCCAAAATTAAGGCCATCCTAAAAATGCCACCACCAAGGACTGAAAAGGAGGTGCGAGGCTTTCTGGGTAAAGTGCAATTCATAAGACGGTTTATCTCAAAATTAACCTTGACTTGTGAACCACTTTTTGGTCTTCTGAAGAAAGGAAAGAAATTCCAATGGGACGGCCGATGCCAAGCTGCTTTTGAATAGATCAAGGAATACTTACAGAACCCGCCTGTGTTGTCACCACCAGAGCCGGGGAGACCGTTGATATTGTATCTTTCAGTAACCGAGACCACAATGGGCTGCATGCTCGCGCAAGAATCAGAGGACAAAGTGGAAAGAGCCATCTACTATCTGAGCAAGAAGATGCTAGAGTATGAGACTCGCTACACACCCTTGGAGAAGGCTTGCTTAGCTTTGGTATGGGCTACCAGGAAGCTGCGGCACTACCTTTTAGCTCACTCCGTAATGTTGGTTTCACAACTCGATCCCATTAAATATCTTTTCGAGAAACCAACACTTACGGGTAGGCTAGCTCATTGGTTGCTGTTGCTTTCCGAATTCGATCTAAAATATGTGACGCGCAAGTCAGTCAAGGAAAAAGCAGTGGCAGAGTTCTTAGCCGATCATCCAGTGGAAGGGGGTGAAGCAGTTGAGTACTTATTCCCAGACGAGGCCATTTGGCACATCGAAGATGAAACTTGGACGATGTATTTTGACGGAGCGTCAAACCAGTACGGGTATGGGATAGGAGTGTTGTTAATAGCGCCCGACAACTCTCGTATTCCCCTAGCCTTCAAACTCTGGTTCAATGTCTCGAACAACGAAGCTGAATATAAGGAATGCATTGCCGATCTAGAAGCAGCCCTGGAATTAGGGGCAAGACGGTTGGACGTCATCGGGGACTCGAACCTTGTTGTGTCTCAAGCAAAAGGAGACTGGAAAGTCAAAGAAGAAAAGATGATGATGTATCACCGGACCTTGGACTTGTTAATTCCTCGGTTTGAGAAGCTAAATTTTGCTCATCTACTAAGAGAGAACAACAGGTTTGCAGATTGTTTAGCAACTCTATCTTCCATAATAGACATCCCGTCCGGAGTCCGGATGCGTCCCGTCATCATTGACCAGAAATTTGCACCAGCATACGAGTCAATTGCTGCTATAGATGAGGTTCAAGATGAAAACTCCTGGTATTACGACATTTGAAATTTCTTGGAGAATGAAGCATACCTGCCAGGGGTAAATGCCAAGGATAAAAGGGCAATCAGAAGAATGGACGTTCAGTTCATCATCTGCGGAGGTAAATTGTATAAGAGAGGTCATCTAGGAATGCATAAGCTGTGTGTAGAAGCTGAGGAATCAAAGCGCCTGATGAAGGCCATCCACAGAGGAGAATGTGGGGCACATATGAATGGGGTAATGCTAGCACGGAAGATCCTCAGACAGGGTTACTACTGGTCCACCATGGAGGAGGATTGTATCGGCTTTGTTTGGCGATGCCACAAATGCCAGATCCATGCAAATCGCATGAACATTCCGCCGTCGAAGCTGTACAATATGACTTCGCCATGGCCATTTTCAGTTTGGGGAATCGATGTGATCGGGGCTGTTACTCCAAAGGGGTCAAATGGGCATGAGTTCATTCTGGTCGCGATAGATTACTTTACGAAGTGGGTCGAGGCCCAATCTTATGTGGTGTTGAAGGCTTCACATGTTGCAAAATTCATTAGAAACAATATCATCTGCCGCTATGGGGTCCCAAACCAGATTATTTTAGACAATGGTTCCCATTTCAAGAAGGAGGTAATTGATTTGTTAAAGAAATACAATGTGGCTTTTCATAAGTCGTCCATATACCGGCCGTAGACCAACGGAGCAGTTGAGGCCGCCAACAAGAACATCAAGCACATACTGCAGAAGATGGTGGAAACCTACTGGGACTGGCCAGATAAGTTGTTGTTTGCTCTGTGGGGCTACCGGACTTCAATTAGAACTTCTACTAGGGCGACTCCGTATTCATTGGTTTATGGGATGGAGGCCGTTCTACCTATCGAAATTGAGGTTCCGTCTTTGCGAGTATTGGCTGAGTGTCAAATAGTCGAAGTAGATTGGCAGTAGAGCAGGTTCGAGGAACTCATGCTCTTTGATGAGAGAAGACTGAAAGCACTGTACCATGTTCAAGGTTATCAGCGCAGAATTGCCCGGGCTTTCAACAAGAAAGTTAAGTCCAGGAATCTAAAGGAAGGAGATTTGGTGCTCAAGGACAACCGAGCTCCCATCCACGACCCAAGGGGCAAGTTCAGACCTAATTGGACTGGTCCCTACATCATCAAGTCAATCTGGTCAGGTGGAGCTGTCGTTTTGATGGACCTAGATGGCCTAGAGTTCTCCCAACCGATCAACATGGACAAGTTGAAGAAATATTATCCCTGAGAGGCTCGCTAGGCCGAAAACCCGAAAGGGAGACCTAGGCAAAAGTTAGAGCACGGAAAATTAGAAAATATAAAAACTGAGCTCGCAAGGTTGAAAACCTGCAAAGAGCGGCCTTGGCAAAAGTTAGAGCGTAAAAGGAGAGTGAAAATACTCGAGTGAACCCAAGCCTGAACTACGTGAGGCTTGATTCCCATCTTTGGGATACGTAGGCAGCTACATCCTGAAGTTCAGCTATAAACTTTTCCCCGATCAACTTTGTCCATTTGATCATCTCGGTCATCTTCGTCTATTCAGCATTCAAGAGTTCGGTCATGATCTCCGGTACAGTGTTTTTTTTTTCAGACTAGGGGCAACTTTCCGTTGCCATGCAGTGCTACGGTGCTATTCAGACTAAGGGAAACTTTCTAGTTACTGGGATCCGGGGTTTGTGCGTCTCAGTAACAGATCTCAGGCGTGTCCAGTTCTGATCTATATCGAAAATAGTTTTGAAAAGTTTTGATAAAAGTTAACTTTGTTCAAATTAATCTTTTTACAACTAAGACCATCTCTAGACCAAAACGGGAAATTTTCAGTACCACAACCTTCAAGTTCATTGATTTCAAGTACAGAGTCCTCCTGCTCTTGCATACAAATTGAAGTTGCTTTTTATTACATTCATAAGGAAAACTTGAAAGTACTAATAAAGCAATAAATCCGGGGCATAGTCAAGTCAGGTGTTCCTGCGCCCCCTCCCAGACCTGGTTGAAGCCTCTGATGCTAAAGTGGGCCCTTCATGTGCCTCTTAATTGAGCCAATCCAAGCACTCATCAGACAAAGTGCAACTGAAAGTAGGAGCGGGGGCCAGGAGTTCTCTTGTCCTCCACGCTATGGCCTACCGAACAAGCTACACACCTCGAAACGGATAGGCAGGTGAATATTCTATCCCCTCTGCGGGGCAAATCTGGTCATGGCCAAACTGGCGTCGGAACCAGAATAGGAAATAGAACACACAGTGAGTAAAGCCAATCAACTGAATCCCAGTCTGCCAGGACATGCTGTAGCTCATTGCCGGTAGATTGAGCCAAGGGCACAGCCAAGCAATGACGTCGGCAGATAAATTGCACATCCAGTCGAACTACCAACCCTCATCAAGGGCGTCAACCAGACGTTGCCTGAAGAAGTAGCCGCGAGCTGAATATGCTGGACAAGAGTCCACAACCCGCAACTTGTCCATCAACCACACCTGGGAAGGGATGAAAAATGAGAGAATAAAGAATAGAGAGAAGTACGATGAGAGAAAAGTGAGAAAAGGGATTTTTGTGAGAAAACTGAGCTTGAGGGTCGAGTGATGTGAGCAATACATATCTAAGATTGGGTGGGAAACATTACCTGCAGCAGTAGTGGACTCCCCGCAAATCTGGTCGTCTCTCGATGATAAAAGGCATCTAAGCCCATCAACGTCTCTGCCAGAGTCATGGCAATGCAGCTCTTGCCCTCCTTCAAGCCTAGGGCAACCTCGATCAATTGGACGCTAGATCCCCCGGAGCCTGAGGAAAACAGAAAATGAGATAGTATGCACAAACAGAGGGCATGTCGTCGGAAGCCTTGCCAATGATGGTCGCCGTGATCACCGGTATTCGAAAACCGATGAATCAAACTCGGAATATCTAGCATTCCGTCACAAATCAGAGATCGAGCGTCATACGTAGTGATTCCACACATTTGCCCTAAGGTCTGAACATGACCAAAGTTAAGCTGGGGTAAGATCTCCTCGTCACGCTCGGATTCTATTAAAGCTTGAAAATCTTCGAAGGTAGGGCATACCTCTTGCCCACTAAAACTAAAGACATGAGTCACCGGGTTCCAAAACCTCGCTGCGACATGACGAAATGGAAAGTGCAGCGGAGTGCGACTCAGAGTGAATAGTGCATTTATGCCGAAACCCCGAAAATTCAGCTTTTCCGAGCCATCCAAGTTGTTAATCCGGGACGAGAGATTCTGGGGAAGAAATCCCTCCATTTCGAGCAAATCAGTGTTGAATTGAGTAGAACTACGAAGCTGGGGCCTTTTGTAGGGGATAAGATTGAGTGGAGGACAGGTGTCAATATTCTGGTGATTTTTTCATTCATGGCCAGCCGGCCAAATATAGTGCCGACCGACCACCACTTTTGGCCGATTGATCAAAGATTCTGGCCGATGGCCGTTTCTTGAGGCCAGTGGATTTCTCCCGTGGCTGGTGGTCTTCCTCTTTGCTCCCTGAGCTGTTTATATGTTGAAACATGCTGAGAATTTGGAGAATGCCACTACTTCCAAGGCCCTTCGATGATGGATTTTGCGGCGTCACACCCATTTGCTTATTGAGTTGTTGTAAATTTGCTTATCGAGTTGTATTTCACCCTTTTCAAGTCTTTGTTGCTTGTCGAGTTGTACTCGCACTTGGCTAGCTTATTGAGTTTCCTTGCTTTGCTTATCGAGTTGTAAGTCAGTTCACTACCTGATTATTACGATGCAAATGCTCAATTTTCAAACCAAGTTCAATTTCATTCACATTGTTATGTGATACCATGCGATGCGATGCATAGGAAACACAAATGTAACATCATTTTGAACAAAATGGTTGTTTCATTTCCCTCGTGTGTTTTGCAAAATACACATTTTTGAAAAGGTAAAACCTGCCTAAGGCAGTGCAATGTGTTTAAACTACTAGTAAAAAGGAAAGTAAAGCAAAAAGAAGAGCGGGGCAGCAGAGTATCGGAATTGATACTGGTAACCTCCCCTTGTGGTCAATGCACCTCCTGCGCCCTTGTTTGGGTCAACTATGTGGTTTGGCGCCTTCATTACTCGAGACAGTGCAAGGAAGTACACTTTCGGAACATTAGTAGGCCTTCGAGTTGACCTCAAGCCGTGTCTTCTATGAGCGATGCTCGGTACGCGCAAGGAACGTCCTTTCCCGTATCCTTTTCGTATCTTGTGAATTCCACAAATCGCTTCAATTATACCATGTTACAGTGCTTGGCTTTTCAACATCATGAATAACTGGTCCTTACCATATTTCAAGTTTCTATACACATTGCATGCGTTGTCGCATTATGCTTTACTTACATGTGTTCAAGTTCCTTTTTATACAACATTGCTTGCGTAGACCACATGCTTTACTTACATGTGTTCAATTTCAAGTTCCTTTCTCTACACATTGCTTGCGTAGACCGCATGCTTTACTTACATGTGTTCAATTTCAAGTTTCTATACACATTGCATGCGTTGTTGCATTATGCTTTCCTTACATGTGTTCAAGTTCCTTTTTATACACATTGCTTGCGTAGACCACATGCTTTACTTACATGTGTTCAATTTCAAGTTCCTTTCTCTACACATTGCTTGCGTAGACCGCATGCTTTACTTCCATGTGTTCAATTTCAAGTTCCTTTCTCTACACATTGCTTGCGTAGACCGCATGCTTTACTTACATGTGTTCAATTCAAGTTCCTTGCTATACACATTGCTTGCGTAGACCGCATGCTTTACTTACATGTGTTCAATTTCAAGTTTCTATACACATTGCTTGCGTAGACCGCATGCTTTGCTTACATGTATTCAAATCTCTTCATACACATTGTGCACGTTGTCACGTGTTCTTTACTTACATGTGTTTGTGCCTTCACAGCATTGTTATGCGTCCCACTCAACTTGCGTTGTCACGCACTTTCGATTGCATGTTATACATATTGCTAACGATATCTGTACCTGTTAAGTTTTCTTTCTCTTTCAGGCACGATATTGTATGTATGGTTCATTTGAAGCTAGTGCAACCAGATGAACCGCGTAGGTATTGTATTCTCCGAGTGAGACGTATCGAGAATTGCATAATTCTCTTACATCCTTTTTGCATTGTCGTGTGGTTTGGTGTATGCTAGCTTAAAACTGTCGCATGTTATGCTTCGTTACAGCTTTCTTTGCATGATCATAAGTTATGATTGGCTCCCTGTATTGTCAGTTGTATTTTGCCCCTGCCTTCGGGCGCATATCTTTGCTTGTCTTGCATGTTTGTCTAAGTCTTTGGCCTTGTCAAAAATGGGTCATCTCTGGGCTTTGACATTCACTCCCGTCATTGTTATGACTTTCGAGTTCTGTCAAAGAGGGGCAACTATAGACACCCCATTTTTGACTGTCCTCAAGGCTTGGACGTCATCGTTTGATTTGTTTTGAGTTTCAAAAAGTCTTGGCTGCGCGCCTTGCCTTAGAATCTCTTAACTTCTCTGTTTTGTGCTTAGTTGCACCAAGAGCTTGTGGATGTGTTCCTGAGGAAAGGGGGTAGCCTGTTGACCAAGTCTCCTGCCCACCGGCCACCTTGATTTTCAATCAGCCAAATGTGATGGCCGGCTGGCCAAGTGTGGTTTTCAACAGATATTTATGTAAACAGCTAGCAGCTGTCATTCTAGGCCATACCCCAGCCGATGCCTGGACGTGGGAGTTCTGAGGAGCTGTAGATTGATATATCTATATCAATCAAGCTCTCTCAAAACATAACACAAGAGGAGAGGAAGGAAGAGAGATACAACTTGGAAGAACAAAAAATTTCCTCTCTCTCTAAAATTCTCAGCTCTCTCCCTATCTCTCTCTTCCAAACCCTTCAAACCCTAAGGTTCTTGCCCCCTTTACACTACCACTTATAGCCTACAACCTCCATACCCCATTCCAGCAACTTGAGGCTGTTTTTTAGAGATTAGGAACACCATTTCTCGGACCAAAAGTTGCTGGAAGTTTGGACTACAAGGGTGAGCCTCATTTCTCTCTCTTTTTGCTCTATTTTGCATGCAATCTTAGCCTTTGTTGCTTACATTTTTGGGCTCCGACATGAACTGTAAATAGTCATATTTTGAGCTCCTTTTCATGTTTGATCAAGGACCTCTTGCTGTTTGAGGTCTCCTCCTCCCCCTTTGTGTTTAAACTTTCTTTTAGGCCTATTTTTGCATGATATTTTAGGCTTATTTGTGAGCTGTTTTGGACTTGGTCATAAACTGTGAAATGTCTTGTTTTGAGCCTTTCTTTAACTTTGTTGAAGGGATCTCCTCTGTTTGAGGTCATCTTCTACCACTTGCCTCTTTATTCCTCTTTTACGCCTTTTTCTTGCATGCTGATTTAGCCTCACTTTTGTTCATTTTTGAGACTTGATGTAAACTATAAAGTGCTTCACTTTGAGCCCCTATTCAACTTTGTTGAAGGGCTCTTCACTGTTTGGGGCCAGCTGTTGTCCCTTGTCCCTATTCTCTCTTTTAGGGCCTTTTTTGCATGATAGTTTAGCCCTATTTGTGTTTGTTTTTGAGATTTATTATAAATTGAAAAAAGTTTTTTTTTTTAGGCCCTCTTGATTTTTGATTAAGGGCATTCTCTTGGTTGAGGTCATCTCCTTCTTTGCATGCCTTATTTCTTCATGTTTTGAGCCATACACGTGAGCATTTGCATTGGCCTTGTTTTGGCCTTTTAGCCTTTTAGACACTAAAATCCAGTGGATTTTCAGTGGCTAAGACACTGTTTTGAGAGCCAAAATTAGAGAGGGGTGACCCCCCTCTCTCCTTCTCTTGTTTGGTGGCCTTTTTGGCCTTCCAAAGAGACCCTACATTGCATGCTTCGAAGTCACTTTCCAGGGTCAATTTGGTGAGTTTTAGGACTACCATATTTGATTTTCATAGTTTTTTATGCCATGCTAAATGTCTACCTTGCATGTGCTTAATAACTCCTTCCATGGCCCTCCAAAGTAACTCATTATTTTTGCATACCATGGTTGCATATCAGTGGTTATTTGGACCTATTTTTACATGATTTATTCACTGATTGGTTTGGTGAGATTACATTTGCTTCTTATACTTGCCATGTAAACCATGATTGCTAGTCAAGATTACATGCTATTTTGTCCACCACGCTAGTATCTTTTGGCCATGTTTTGAACTGGAAATGTTCATGTTTTGGGACTTCCTTGGCTCTGTCTTCATGCTTCATGATCAAATAATGCATGCTTTGTATAGCTATAAGTCATTCCATGTGCCTAATTTCGAATTTCGGGTTTCATCTCATGCATCGGGTGCCATTTTCCATGTTTTGGGGCTGTTTCGCATCATATTTCAGTGCTGGGATTTGTGAGTTTGCATGCCATCTTGCATCCCTTGCCATGTCTTGTTAGAGTTACATGTTATGCCTTAGGTTCGGTCCTCGGTTTGCGTACATACGTGCACGCATTTCGATAGTCTCATTTTCACCTAATGGCTACTGATGTGAGTGTGGCTGAGGTCCATTCATGTTAGTGTAAGTCTATCCTGCATTGTGTATGCCATGTTTCAATGCGTTGTGTATGTTATGTTGTTAGCATTGTGTGTGCCATATAGTTGCATTGCATGTTTGTATGTTTGCTTGCATGCTTAAGTCGCATATGCATCGTTGTGCATTGCCTCGCCTCTTGATCAACCATGATTGAGGTTGGGTCCCTTATATGTTTTGTGAGTATTGCATTTGACATTGTAATGCATACTTGACTCTTCGGCCATCATGCATCGAAATGCGCAATTGGTGGCTCGGGGGTCAAGGGCCATGCTCCCTTGAGTCCATTGCATGATAGGGGGTGTGGCCACGCATACATTTTCCTGAAAATTCCATGCCATACACTGCTTGCCCTCTACTGTTGTCAATTGCAGGTTCTGCAGGACGCTTTGGCCGGTCGGCTAGATATAGTGCCGACCGGCCAGTAATCTGTGGCCGACAGGTTAAAAGGTGGCCGGTGATCATCCTATTAGGCCGGTGGTGTTTCTACTTGGTCGGTGGTATTCCCCAACATCCAGAGAGCATGCCCTTGGACTTTGGAAGTCCTCAGAGGGGCAAGGCAGTGTAAACAGAGGCAACAGTGGCATGGTACGGATTTTCGGGCAAGACAAGTCATGCATGCATCATCCACGCATTTCGAGGCGGGGGCTGTGGCCACTTTAATTCTGTGTTTAATTTGTTAATTAATTAGAAATTCTGTAATAATTAATTTAGTATTATTTATCCGGACTGTATTATTCTTTTTTGACCCTCCAAGCAAGGGCAATTGTGTAATAAGTGTGCGTGAGTGTGTGTATGTCTTCCAACCCCACGTCTTTCTTCCCTTTTATTTACCCGCTTATGATGGTAGACTAGGGCATATTTAAATTAGCATACCTTACGCTATGCATGCGTGCATTCATACATTTGTCTTGCATGCACCAGGCTCGGCACATCATGCTAACTGCATTGTGTTTCAATTCCAAATTGAATACGTGTTAGTTGTAGCATTTCACATGCCATGTTTAAAATAGCCGAGCCCATTTCTAGTTGCATTTTGCATGTGTTGCATTAGCCATCTTAAGCTAGGATCATGCATATGATTACTAACTAGCTTCTGTTTTGACTTGGAGTACTCGGTAAGCATTTATGCTTTAGCATACCGCATGCGTGTGAGTGTTGCCATAACAGCATGATTACCATGAGGCTAGCTGCTTATGTGATATAACTGCTTGAATGCCTGTGGATGGAGGTTGAATTACCTAAATTGAAATAATGCATTAAAACTGTGAGTTTTAAGCCCACTAGATAATGGCAAAACCATCTTTTCTAAAAGCCCACTCGAGGGTGGCAAAACCCGCATTTTAGCCTACTTGCGAGTAGCAAACCACCTTCAAAACAAACATGCAATGTTTTGTTCCAATTTAGGCGATTTGGTCTATACTTGTTTGCTGCGCGCATAACATAGTAATTCTAGACTAATAAATGGAATAAGAACACATAACGTTTTGAAAACTGGATATCATGGTTAGTAGAGGCCGATCTTCGGATTGGGCGAGAGGGAGTGCTCATAGCTGACCTTCCCCAATCGTACCCAAGCTCCCGAGCCGAGGCAACTTTGGTAATGACGGACACGTGGCCCTTGGCACCGAGTCAGGGTTTCCTAAATTCCCCATAAAAAACATTTAGGTGGCGACTTTGTATCTGGCAAAACAGTCTATGTTTGGTACTTCTTTTCAAAAAATCTGTTTCTCAAAATGATTTGCCAGATTTGGACTCTTTGGTTCAGATTAAGAACTGTGACAATTTGAGAGTCCTGAAGTGTAGTGAACCCAAAACGAACAGAACGGGGGGGAGGGACTCGTCCTCCCGGGGCGTTTGGGGACGTCTACAAATACACACATCCAGTAGTTTTGCAGACTGAAGAGCATCGCTCGAGCGCAAGAATGGTCGCTTGAGCTTAGGAAACGCCGCTCTAGCGTAGAATACACTCTCCTAGTAGTTTTGCAGGCCTGTAAAAGTACTGAGAGTTTGCAAAGCCCGTTCGAATGCAAGAAGTGCCACTTGAGCGGAAGAGCAAAAATCTGGGCAACAAAGGTTTGAAAATCAAGCAACCAACCTGTTCCAAACACAGTAACTACATTCCAACAATTAAGTTTAAGGAAGAATAAGGAGAAAAAGACATGAACAACCATACAAGGTTATGAATCCCAAGTCCAGAATACAAAATGGATAGTGTCTAAGCCAGAAACGCTATATGTATCAGATTCAAACAATGAATTCCCTGATGCCACAAAAAACATTGTCTACCATGAGATTCTATCCTTAGCGCAATGCAATTGATTTTTTTGTTTTTCGTGTTTTTTGGTATGTGCAATTCATATATTTGCAATTTTTATATTTTATTTATGTTACTCATTTGACATTATTCTTCTTCTTATTTATTAGTCCAACTATATATGTTTTATGCATGTAGGAAATCAAGTGCAATCAATTGTTAGCTATCAAAGATATCGATCCATCTACAAAACGATGGACATCAAATGTCATGGTTATTGAAAAATCCTTTCTAAGAATTGGACCAAGTGAAATACTATTTCAAAAGCTCATGTCAATTGATGCAAAGATATGATTGCAAAAAATCTCTATTGCAAATATAAAAATATCAAATACTTACTTTCCCTTTGCATTTTTTTTTCTTCTTTTGTATTTTTTTTTTAACCATCATATCACTTTTATTTCTTGCACTTCTACTTCTTCTTTTTTTCTTTTTTCTTTTTAACTTAATAAACGGTCTATAGTTTATTTAATTTTTCCAATTCAAATATGATTTAGAATCTTTAATAACTACATATTAATTGTTTCTTACTAATTATAGAATTATATATTAATTATTAAATTCAAACATTGTAGGGATCAAAAGTGCAAGCCACAATCTTTGGTGCAGACATAGAGGTTCTTCAAACAACAATTGAAATCTTTTTGTCTTATGCACACGTCAGATCTATTCCAGAACAACATCAAATTGTTGAAAATGAATACCAATGGACAATTCATGGACAAACTCCCATAGAAAAAATCAAAGATGATCAGTTAACTATATGGAGTTTGAACTTCAACTTTACTACTCTAACTGCACTTGAGGACAATATCGATTTAGCAACATCAGCAACTGTCCACTTAGAAACAGCAACAGATATGCAATCATCAACACGACTAAAAGATATAAGTAAAATTTATTCATATTTGTTTTCTTCAATAATTGAATACATTACAATACAATTTCATTTACAATTAAATTATATATATATATATATATTAATTTAGATGTGTTGCTAGCAATACTAGAGCTTGGACCAATACAGATGAAGAAAATTTTCAAAGACCACAAAGATGAGGAGACCCCATTGCAAGAAATCATTGTTATTGATGATCAGTAAGTTGTACCTTCTTCCAAAATGTTTCCTATCATTTTAATTTCAAATGTCTCCATTTGAAATCCATACTTATGTAGACAAATACTAAATGTTTATGTATTCACCAAATAACTTGTTGTATCTAATAATTCCCTTTTCCCATATTGAAGCCAACAACTTTAACACTTTAGGGTGAATTCACAAAGAATGAAGGTGTAGCTTTTTCTAAACTCCCAGCTCCTTTCCCAATCATAATTGCTATACGATTAAAGATGTCCTCATGCAATGGTAATTTCTATATTCTTCAACATTTCTTACTTTATAATTATTATACTACTATCAAACTCCTAACAATCAATTTTGTAGGTGTCACACTATCAACAAAATCATCTATAACTTTCATATTGGACCCTCCAATTCCTGAAGCAAATTCATTGAAAGTGTGGTAATTACTACTATAATATAATATTTTACATATTGAACTTTTTGTTTTTTGGTTAAATACAATATTCTGGTTTACATATACTTAATTTACAATTATGATATTCAGGTGCATCAGCCATAGCAATACCATCAAAGAAATTCCTCTTCAGAGAGTCCAACGAATTGCAACAACACAATCTCCACCACCAACTCCAAACAAGCTGATTTAACTCAAAAATCTTCCAACCTTTGTTAGATGGGTATATTTCATATTATAGTAATTTCAACAATCTTTATTTTTTAGTCAATTTAAAATTGATATCCAATAAACTCATAACAAAACTAATAATTAAGAAACAATTAAACTATACAATTTTTTTTTTTTTTAACTAGAGAAACAAACCTAAAAGTTATGAATAGAATTTAATACAAACTCATAACAATAGTAACAATTAGTAACTGTGTGTGTCAATTTCCGACCACACTGCCAAATTTGTACTTAGCTGAAGAGTACTGGAAGATAGCAAAAGTGCTTAACTCACTATTCAGAGCATAAAAAGCATACCTTAGACCCATAGGGGTGCCTCGCTTTTATAGCCAACACAATCCTAGTCCCAATAGAAGCCTAGCTCTAATGAACTTAGGATTACTGCTAATCTTGGACTCCCAGTAAGATTGGGATAAACTCTCTAAGAGTCTTATCTTTACCCAAACTGAAGTCCTCTCTCATTTTAGGACTCTTGTCCCTTATCCGCTTATTCTGGATTCCGTTATCTTCGCGGATAACCTCGGCCTAGCCGAGATGATCTCGGCGTCATGACCAGGACACGTGGCACCTCGGCTGGCACTTCGGTGACACCTCGGCCACGTGTTGTCATTCAAAAATTATGCCCCCACAATTGCCCCCTAGATTCTATTACCTCGGCATCCTAAGGTGATGGAACCTATATCATTTCTTCCATTTAGCACGTCGGCTAAGCTCGCTTCATCATCTATTGCGAAGTCAGAACTCGTCGGCTTAATATGACCGAGACCTATAGTCTGCTTTCATCAATGCCTTAGAACCAACGACCAAGTTCGTTCAAGTTTCTCAACCGAAACCGTCCTCCTAGCTGAGGTATTTGCTTCATTGAATCAAGAACTCCAAGAGTTCCAGCACACGTATGAGCTGGCACGCACAGTATTTCAACCATTTTTACCACGCGTCTTTCCCCTACTGGACCATACCTGATACGCGCCATCAAGTCGCATCACTTTTGTGTGCGCCGTCTGACAAGCATGTCGTCCAAGGCACCATAATTGTCATTTTGCCGCCATTTCATGCTTTTGATCAAAATCAACTCTCTCTCCGCCTTTTCACTTCTGCATCTTCGTTCTTGTTCAAACTTTCTCTCTCAAATCCTCCATTGTTGCTTTTGCGAAGCTTTCTGCAACCAGTTTCACTCTCTCTGTCCAGTGAGGCTTTCGTTGCACTTCTTTGCTTACTACCACAGTGTGACACCGGCGTACTTCACACCGGCCCTTTTGTAATCTAAACAATCACTCTTCAATGTTAGGCCGAAGTGCCTTCTTTCCATTTCTGAATGCATTCTTTAATTTCTTCTTTCAACGTGGTTGTATGTGTCTTCTTTTTACTCTTGTATAATTCAATACTTAAAATAATTTGCATGTCTTCAAAATACACCTTAATTGTGCAATCTCCTCGGGGTGTAACACCTCGGTTGTACCCACTAATTGGTTTATCTCAGCCTCGGCTTAACACTTGAAAATATTTTTTACAATATTTTCACAAATGTTATTTACAACTCAATACTTCACTCTTAGCAAGACTTCTGTCTTCAAATTTCTTCCAAGTCTTGGCAACATGGTAATCTCGGCAAGTATGTAGATATTTCTTTAAACATAACCTTGGCTTAACTTGTAAATTTTTCTCAAAATTTCAACAAGTGTTAAACCAATCTTCTTTTAACATAACCTCGGTTAACTTCAACTTGTAAACTTAAATTTCAACAAGCGTTAAACGTGACCTTGGTTTAACTTCAACTTGTAAACTTAAATTTCAACAAGCGTTAAACGTGACCTTTTTTTAATTTCAACTTGTAAACTTAAATTTCAACAAACGTTAAACATGGCCTCGGTTTAACTTCAACTTGTAAATTTCAATTTCAACAAGCATTAAACATATCCTCGGTTTAACTTCAACTTGTAAATTTTAATTTCAACAAGTGTTAAATACATCCTCGATTTAACTTCAACTTGTAAACTTAAATTTCAACATGCATTAAACATGGCATCGGTTTAACTTCAACTTGTAAATTTCAATTTCAACAAGTGTTAAACACATCCTCAGTTTAACTTCAACTTGTAAACTTAAATTTCAACAAGTGTCTAAACCAATCTTAGCTTGTGAAATTCTAACTCCCAAGCATCATTATTCAGCCCTTTGCCCCCTAATGTGAACTTAAGTTCTACTTGGGTTCTCATTAGGCACGTGGCATTGACCTCGTCGCCGATGTAAGATTCGAACAAAGACTGGCCGAGGTTATCAACCTTGATCTCTTTACTAAGGCATTCAGCTCCAATCTGTGTCTGATTTTACCGATATGACAAGTCCAGGTTAACCCAACTTAGTTCAACTTTATTATATGCATGTAAAGTTTCTACTCTGCCATATAATAAGTGTAAGTTATTCGTCATGTTTCAATCAGAAACATCATCATAGGACTGGTCGGTCCTATCGCACAGATTTCAAAAATCAAAATAGCACTTTATTATTGCTTCAGCCGTTATGCCCCATTGCCGGCAACCTTTCTCAGGTTGAAGTCCCTAACTTTGAACTCTCTTGGGCTGACCTTCTTGTTGTAAGCCCTAGCAAGTTGTTGCTGGTATGCCCCCAGCCAAATTGCTGTTTTATCGCACGTTGCAAGTGGATTTCAAAGCATTTTCATGCTTTTTTACATAGGCTTCAGCTTCCTTTTGCATGTAAGGCCAAAAGAATCCCTATGATATTGCTCTATAGGCAAGGGATCTGCCCCCTGCATGGCTTCCACATACTCCTTTGTGGACCTTATATAAAAATTCTTTAACTTAGGCCAAGCTCTTCTCTTCTCTTCTCGGACTTAATCATCTAGGTCGAGATCTTGTCTTCTGGGATCTGGGATCCGGGATCTGCTCACTTGGGCTAAGCTCTTGTCTTCTCGTATCTAGTGTTATCTTGGCTTCGCTTCGGCGAACCATTTCTCTTCTCTTGTTTAGATGCCTTTGTCCCCCGGCGTGTCCTCCTCGGCTCTAGCATACTTTTCCATCCTGGCCATCAGCTCCTCCATGCTTTTCGGCAATGTCTTTGCCAGTGATTTTCGAAGTAGGCAGTCATCCTTCAAGCTGTTTTTAAACGACACGACCGCCACCTCTTGGTTGCATCCTGGTATTCGGTTGAATACCTCATAATACCTTTTGGCATAGGCCCTAAGGCTTTCATCATCGCCGATCTTCAGGGCCATTAGGGCGTCCACCCTCAATGGTTGTAGCTTGTTTGTCATGAACTTGGCCACAAACATCTCGGCCAGGCCTTCCCAGGTTTTCACAGTTCCTTTTGGCAACTTGTGAAACCAGTCCGATGCAATTTCTCCGAATGATAAGGGGAACACCTTACAGAGCAACGGCTTGTTCCCATTGTACAACACCATCGAGTTCAAGTACAAGTCGACGTGAAAGTTGGGTCCGACTTACCATCGTAGATCTGGAATCTCGGCATGCTAAACCTCTTCGGGGCTTTGAATTTGTCCAATTCTACCAAGAACGGTGTTCTCGGCTTGACCGGGAAGGTTACTTCAGCATCTTGTTGCTTCCTCTATAGGTGATCCCCCAGATCCTCTTCGGTCCGTCCAGGAGCTCGGCTATCTCCTGACTTCAGCCTTTTCAGTGCACTACTCCCAGTTTCATTATGGGTCCTTTTGGACTTCCCTCCATTGGTTGCATCGAAGCACAACTCCTACCCTTGAACATGTCGATGTTCTTTGGGGTTGGCTTCCTTGGTGCGATGCGTCTTCCTCGATTCTTTCCTTCTTGGCTCTCCTCGCCCAACCTCCTTTGAAGGCCGGTGACAGTGTTTTTCGGTCCTAGTGTGCTGGGGGACTATAGGGACTGTTTTCCGCCCCTCTTTTCGGGCATCCTCCTTTGCCGCTGGAATCAGCGTATCTTGTAGTGGGAACGGTGGCTGCATGACGTTATTCTGCATCATGAAATTGACCACTGTTTGTAGGTTTTCCAATTTGTTCACCATGGCCTTTACCTCATCGTCCCTTCGTAGGCATCTTTCTTTCCATACCTGAAGGTCATCCTTGTTGTAATACCCGCTCCGGTCTGTTTTCTTTGGTACGTCGCTCTCCTGGCCAACGTCCTTTCCTTCGTGATTCTTATCGTGAGTCTCTTTGTTGTAGTTGTCTTCTTCGATGTTAAGGTCTACAGGTTTCCCACTCCCATTAGGAGTGTCATCCCCAACCTTCTCTTTCTATCTGTCATTGGCCATCTATTCTTCGTTCTTTCCCACAGACGACGCCAAATTGTGTGTGTCAATTTCCGACCACACTGCCAAATTAGTACTTAGCTGGAGAGCACTGGCAAAATAGATTATGCCCGAACGACCTGCAACAGAAAGAAGAGATTCCGGCGGTGGTTCGTCCACCAGGGGACACTCCGACGATCAAGTCAACTATCTCTCAAAGATAGCAAAAGTGCTTAACTCACTATTTAGAGCATAAAAAGCATACCTTGGACCTATGGGGGTGCCTCACTTTTATAGCCAACACAATCCTAGTCCCAATAGAAGCCTAGCTCCAATGGATTTAGGATTACTGCTAATCTTGGACTCCTAGTAGAATTGGGATAAACTCTCTAAGAGTCTTATCTTTACCCAAACTGAAGTGCTCTCTCATTTTAGGACTCTTGTCCCTTATCCGCTTATTCTGGATTTTGGTATCTTCGCAGATAATCTCGGCGTCATAATCAGGACACATGGCACCTCGGCTAGCACTTCGGTGACACCTCGGCCACGTGTTGTCATTCAAAAATTATGCCCCCACAGTAACCAATCAAATTGAATTCATTTTTACCTTATAACAACCCTAATTGTATTCAAGTTAGAAATTAAAATTCATGAGAAACAATAACAATACTCTAATAGAAGTTCCTAATTTGAATACAATTTAAGAGTTCATTTTTTACCTTACAATGATAATTCCTAATTTAAAATTCATACTAATTATAATTTTCAATTTAACTTCTTAGACTACAAGATATTGGGTCAATGCTTGTGCCACTGTCACTAATGTAAACCAGAAATTCTGCTATCTATGCTGCCCAAACTGCAACAAAAACATCGCTGCAGAACCAGAGGACTTCTTTTTTTGCAACTTTTGCAAACAACTATTGCAATTGCAACCAAGGTAATAATTAACAATTATCTCTACGATAAAATCTATTCAATTTCATATTATTCAATCCATACTCATAATTTTCTCTAATTTCATAGACAATGTATTATGCTGAAGTTTAAAGGGTAGATGATGACCTAATAATGATTACTAAAGGGGGAAAAAAAATCATGAGCATCTAAAAAGGGTGACAATAGAGTAATTAGCTTACACCAAAAAAACAAAAAACAAAAAAAAAAAACTGTTGACAAACAACTTAGAGTAATTTGTGCAAATATTGTGTCATGACAAACAACTTAAAGAAATTTAGACTATATTTGGATAATGGATTTGGAAAGGGAAAAAAAAATGCAAGGAAAATGGAAAAAAAAAAATTAGCTTATATTCATTCACTTTTTCCCTTTCCCTCCACATATCCTTACCTAAATCCTAAATACAAACAATCTTAAAAGAACAACTGAGAAACAATTTTAAACTGACACTCCTGGCAAAATATTGCAAGCAAAAAACACGGCTGGCAAAACACAACAAACAAAATCTCAGAAGTGGAGAACCTTTCAATATGACAAGAGATATAACATAGTAGCTTGAAGTGAAATCTAACTAACCACAAGCAGCAAAGATGCTTATGAATCTGTCTCCCCATTCACCAGAAGTTTATTATTATATTATTAAAGCTAAGGAAAAGAAGGGTATATAGACCATAGGAATTTGACCAAAACGTACAAGTACAATTTAGCCTCAGGCTTGGTTTCTTGCTCTTTTAGTTCAGTTCAAACTCCTATAGTCTATAACTACCCTAGAATTTCTTCTTAGAAAGTCAAAATACTCAACGCTAAACTGCATTAACTATTTTTTAAAAGCAGATAAACTACCTACAAAAACCAAACAAAATTTACTGTGTCACTGATCTAGATCAAATGGTACCAGATCCTAGACAGATTACATAGCTGGAAGGAAATTCTGGGGATGAGTCCATCAGGTTAAGTCAATGGATTTATGTAGTACATTTGCAATACCTTGTATCTGAAAAGCAAAAGGAGGTAGTTTAGAAAATACCATGAAGATGACTATTTACCTGAGCACCCTGTCATGCCTGAGGAATTTACATCCCAAATCATACATCAATGTAGAATCACACACTTACTGAAAACTTAATTAACAAGAAAGACTCCATGCATAGTAACCCACTTAGTTCGAAAGAATTAGTTTGTTCACTTTCTTTGAGAAAGCACACTTTGTTCCTTTGCTTAGTGATAACTTTGGATGTTTTGTTGTTATTCGTGCTATAATTTTTCTTCCACAATAACAACAAATGCAAATTTGAAGTAGATTTAACTAATGAAAGTGACAAAATCATAGCAACCATTTTTGGTTCTAATGCTGAAAAAAAAAATTCAATCACTGTTGAGGAATTGATGAAGAACACATCAGATGTAAGTTCTACAACACTCTTCATTTTCTACAACTTCATAATATTTACTAATCATTACAACAACATTTTTCTTAATTCAACAGGATGGACAAACTTCTCTGGAAGTTCTGAAAAAGCTCTCTACAACAGAAAATCACATTTTAGAGTCGTCTGCATATCAATATGATTTTGGTGGCCTATCACAGTGCAAATTTAACATCAATGCACTGCATAAAGAATGCGTCATTGATTCACCAAAGCCCAAAGACTCAGGTTCAGAAACAAACTCTCCACCAGCTTCAAAGAAAGCACATAAAGAACTATTTACAGCTCAATCAAATGCATCACTAAATCCAACATAATCAAATAATCCACTTGTCACTTCAGAAGATGCAAAGTGACAAATCACCATGTTAACTATGACAAAAAAAAGTTAGACTAACTACAACAACAAAAAAAACAATCAGCCTTTTGCTATGTAGTATGAACTATGTTTGGCTTGCACAGTTGAACTCCACTAGCTCATAGGATCTTTATCTCCTTTTGTAATGATCTTTATCTCCTTTTGTCATGTAGTTTCTTATTAAGTTGCAGTCATGTCACTTCCATGAATCCATCTTTTTTGGTTTAAATGGATTTAATATAAAACTTTAGCTATCTGTGTTGTACCTTTTGAAAATTGTTGTTAAATCTTAATCTTATCTTAAAGTAGTTCACTTTAACTATACTTTCATCTTCTCATCTATTGAGTTACATGTTTAATGGCATAATGATCTTTTCATAGAGTATTCCTTTATTAATGCTAATGCACTACTTTTTCTAAATACTTATAATATCATAATAAAACTTAATTACATAGTTCCTATTATAGCGCCAAATTCACCACTGGCACCGTGATCGTGCAACACAGGATCAGCTCCAAACTAGTCTATATATATAAAAAGCTCTTTCCTAAAGATGGCTTGTCATTTGATTCCCATTTTGCCCTTCATTTTCCTTTTATTTTACCATATGTACAATTGTCCTTTCATTTTGATAAATCTCCATTTTGCCTTTTTCGATTTTGTCAATTTATTTTAAATAATTTACTAATGGTGGCCTATATGTTGAGTGAAGGTTTTTTTGTAATTGTGCAAACATTCTTGGTCACTTATACAATAATTTTTTTTTTTTTTTTGTGTGTGTGTGTAATTCCACAAACATTCTTGGTCAATTATGAAATAAGTTTTTTCTATAATTACGCAAATATTCTTGGTCAATTATGAAGCATAAATATTTTATTTTCTTAACAAATTACAAATACACCCATAAAGTTTGTTTAAAATATGAATCGATCCTATAATAGTAGAAATTACAACTATCGTTTGTTATAAATTTTAATTTAACACAATACTCAAGGAAAAGAAAAAAAGTTATTATCATATGTAATAATAAATTATCAAAACTGTTCATTGAAAAATATTTTTTATATCATTAAAAATTATTAATTGACTTAATGATTTATTTATTAACAAAATGGTTAACTAAAAAATATTTTTCATATCATTAAAAACTGTTAATTACTTATTAATAAAATTGATCATTTGTTGTGTGAGTGTAATTTATGTATTAATAAAATTAGTCATTTGTATATATATGCATTTTCTTCTACTTCTTTATTAGTTTAGTGACTTGTCTTATTAGTTTTTTTTTAAATGGGAGAATTATCTTAATATTTGTTTATATTTATCTCTTGGGAAAAATTATACACCATAGTTTATTTTTTTTATAAATTCAGAAAAAAAAAATGTGAAAGACTCATAAATTCATCCAAAATGATATAGTAATAGAATTAGAGTCAACATCATTGAGTGTATAACAAATCAAAAAATGATACATATCATATCACATAATTCTATCATATACCTAATGATTTATTTTATTCTATTGAATTTCATAAAATAATATTTTAATTTTGAAAAAATTTATTTATGAATAAAATTGATCATTTATTATGCGAATATGATTTATGTATTAATAAAATTAGTCATTTGTATATATATATATATATATATCTTCTTCTGCTTCTTTATTAGTTCAGCGACTTATCTTAGTAGTTTTTTTTTTTTATAGCAGAATTATCTTAGTATTTGTCTTATATTTATTTTTTGAGAAAAGCTACGCACCATAAATTTTATATATATATATATATATATATATATATATATTAGAAAAAAAAGTTAAAGACTCATAAATTCACCCACAATGATATGGTAATAGAATTGGAGTCGACATAATTAGGTGTATAACAAATCAAAAAATGATAAATATTATACCACATAATTCTATCATATATCTAATTATTTATTTTATTCTATTCAATTTCATAGAACAATATTTTAATTTTAAAAAAAATTATCAAAATATAAAATTTAAACATACTGTAATAATAGTCCATACCTTACACCAGCCTGTGTAAACTAGTTTTATATAGTTCTCTGTTTATATTATCTATGAAAAAATTTAAGTTAACCTGCAAATCGTAATATTTTCATTTTATCTTGTTTATCTTAGAGGAAAAAGTGATAAATGTGTCTTCAACAATAGACTACCCATTTTTTTTAAAAAACAAACATGATAACATGAAAATGATACAAATATACCTAATTTTTTTGATTGATAATATACATAGAGGATCCTATAAAAATGAATAATTCAGAATATCAAAACGGAACACGTTGATGAACTTCATAGGACCAAACCAACCCTAAATTAAAATGTTTTTGGATCAGTTACGATAGGTGAATTTATTAAAAAAGTCTTATTTCAAGTACTTGTATCCCAATTAGTTTATAAGATATTCTTGTATTCTAATTAATCCTATTATTTTGAATACTTGATCAACCAAATCTTAATTATCATATTTAAGGTAATTTATGGACAATTTTACTTTAACAAATATTTTTTAAACCCTTAGTAACTTAGTGTGCACTATTTTAGACTATTTTGAATATTTCATAATGTGAACATTCACATTAAATAAATTTTGGAGAATTTTTTTTAAAGTTCCCTAATATTAAGATTTTATAAGATAAATGACATATAATATTTTTATAGTAGTAAAGGCCTCTCAACATTTCTACAATGAAAATTCGACTCAGAGAAATTTGGCCTAACTCAGGGAAATTTTTCTCCAACTCAGAGAAATTTCAATTTTCACAGAGAAAATTTGAAATTTCTCTATAATCATACCAGAGAAAATTTGAAATTTCTCTGAGTCGAGGGTGAAATTTTTCTGAGCCGGGTAAAATTTTTCTGAGTCGAATTTTTTTTGTAAGAATATTGAGGAACCTTAGCTAATAAAAAAACATCTCGAACCTCTAATACTAAACAAAGTTAGAGATGGACGTTTCAATAATTTTTTCATAAATTTGACAGTGTGAATGTTCACATCATGGAACATTCACACTGTCATTATGAATATTAATGCGCGTTTTACCCTATTATTATTAGGGATATTTTGGTAACTATGTTAATCGTAGGATTTATTGGAACATAAAAAAATAATTTATACTAAATGGAACATACGTATGTGAAGAGAGATTTATGAATAAATGTCCCATTACGTTGACTATTTTGATGTTTGAAAAACAATACAATCAATTTTATAAGTTTGACATAATTATATTTTTTAATAAAATTAAAACAAACATAATTAATGTAGATAGTGTGTAAATACATGAATAATTAATAATAAAAATATACATTTCAAATATAATAATATCATTTATTCTTTAATATGATTAATAAATTATTTTTAAAATATTAAGATATTCTAGTGTAGATGAACCAAAAATGTCCAACGTAGATTGTCTAGATTCATGAATATGCAACAATCTTCTAGATTCATGAATATGCAACCATTTAAGTTTCCTTTATCCTGTTTATAATTCGGAAGACTGAGAGTTCATCAGTTAATATAAAAACAAAAAATATATGGTCAATGTTAGACAGCGGTTTTGGTCCTGTTTAAGATTAGATTGAATTGTTTGTTGGGCTCGTGGGGTTACCACGAGTCCCGTTTTGATAATCCAAATCGTTCAATGTGTAGAATTCGTCGAGTACTATATGTCTATAAAAAATTACGTTGATCGGATATCGATAGCTATGTGAACAAAGCAGTTTTTTATCAACCGTTAATTGTTTCACCGTCCATTTTTTTATACAAAACTGATTTGATCACATAGCTATTTATATCCGATCAACGTGATTTTTTATAAACATATAGTACTCGACGAGTTCTACACATTGAACGGTTCGGATTATCAAAACGGGCCCAAAAAATAGGCCCCATGGGCCGAATTGGACGGGTCCAGTCTTAATCTCAACTTGAGACAAGCTGGACCCATATTTTTATTATGTATTTTTGTGATATATATTATGTACTTTTGTAATAAATATTATATAGGTCTCGTTTAGGATATTAGTTGATTTTTTAATTTTTTGACTTTTTAACTATTTTAACTCGGGACTAAAAACTCTTATTTGGAATAGACTTTTTGGTTTTTTTTTTTTTTTTTTTTAGAGAAAAAATAAAATGATTATGATTTGGATGTAATATTTTGTCTTATTAGACTAAAATTCCTATTTTGTCTTTTTTTTTTTTGACTATTTTAGCCAAAAAAATTCCATTTTAGCTTATACCAAACGAAGGCATATTTTTTTGATAGAATTATAGTTAATTGTTTTTTAAAAATGAAATTACACATTTTTTTTATTCAAATATTATTTTACCACAAAATATCTAATTTCATTTTTGAATAATAAATTATCGTAATTCTACTAAAAAATTATTTAACGTTTATTATAAAAATGTGTTACATACATCACAAAAAATATTTAACATGGAGCATATCATACATATTTTTTGAGGGATGCATATGATACATTTTCTTTTGATGTGCTAGGGGTGTAATTTTGGCCCGGCCCATATCGGGCCTTATGGGCTCCCACCAAAAATCGGGCTGAGCCGGGGGGCCAATCCACAGGTCAGAAAACTAGGCCTAGGCCCAGGGGTATTTGCGCTTTGGGAGGGCCAATGGGCCGAGCCTCGGGACGAGCCGTTGGGCCTAGGTCTGAGCTCTAACTTTGGACGGGCCTAAATAATTTTTTTTTAATTTTTCCCACCAAAATTTTATTTATTTTCATTAAAAATAACACTGACCCTCAAGCGAGCCGAGCCTAAGGCTAGACTTTTGAGCGGGCCGATAGGTCGAGCCATGGGCCGGGCCGGGCTTCAAAATGATGGCTCAGGCCCAAGGTCTCGGGTTGGGCTTGGGCTTGGGCCTGCGCCTAAACGAGCTAGGCCTACCCCGGGCCGCGGGCAAGTTTCGGGTCGCCCATGGATCACGGACTATTTTTACACTCCTATGATGTGCCTATTTTCATACATCAATATTTAACTCATTATAAATATTTTTTATTTCAAAATAAAATAATATTAAAAGTTTGGACAAATTACATATATCTTTCTCGAGCTTTAGCTAAATTACAGATGTTTCCTGAGATTTCAAAAATTACAGATACCCCATTGAGGTTTATATTTTCATAACAAATTGTCCCTTGAAGTATAACAAATTGTCCCCTGAAGTTTATATCTTCATAACAAATTACCTCCAACTTTGTTATGCAAATATAATCTTTAAAGAAATATCTGTAATTTTTCAAATCTCAAAAGGTATCTGTAATTTATGCCTCGTTTGGGAACAGACTATTTTAGTAACTTTTTGACTTTTTACGAAAAGATGTGCGAAAAGTAGAAAAGTGATGTGACTAGTTTTAGTTGATTTTTTGACTTTTTGACTAAAATAGTCAATCCTCAAACGAGGCCTTAGTTAAATCTCGAAAGGTATATGTAATTTGCCTTAAAAGTTAATTTGTTTATTCGATCATGCTACGTAGCTCGAATGCCGCGGCTCGAAACGCGGCTCGACACCAAAACGACGTCGTTTTGGTGTCGATTTTGTTTTTTTGTTTTTTTTTTTTCCTGGTTTTGCAGAACGAAGAAGAAGAAGAAGAAGAAGAAGGGAGAAGGGAGAAGAAGAGAAGGGAGGAGGCGGAGGAGGAGGGAGGGGAGGGGGCCATAAAAACCGGTTTGAGGAGGAGGGGAGGCTAGGCTGCGACGGAGGCGGGGCTGCGACGGAGGAGGAAGCAGCAGCGGCGGCCGGAGCTGCGACGACGGCGGGGCGGGGAGCTGCGACGCCGACCTTCTTCCTCTCCCTCTCTTCTCTTTCTCCTCTCCCTCTCTTTCTCTCCCTCTCCCTCTCCCTCTCTTCCTCTCGAGCCATTTCGAGCCTGGTAGTTTCGAGCTACCAAGCATTTTCCTTTGTTTATTATATTATTGTTATTAAATTTTATACATATGAAAGGACATCGCCGCAAAGGAAAATGTGAAGCATGATTCACATAGCGAAGTGACGGAGGTTTGTCTCTTTGCTGTCACTCTATTTTGACCCTGTCAAACTCAATTCAATGCCCGCGTAATCAAACTCAATTCAATTCCCACGTAATCCAAAATTAATATAATATTATACAAATAAAAAACAATAATGCTTGAGACCATTAGAAGTAGTGCTCTAAAAGTACCTATAGCGACCCCGGTCTTTTCCCATTTGATTATTGTATCCGGTCTGTTCCGTAGATTCTGTCATTGTATAATTGTTGTTGTTGTTGTTCCTTATTTTCTCATTTGGAATTATAGGATGTGTTGGGCAGGTTTGTTCAGGTTGGTTGGGTTTAGAAACCAAGTGTTGTTGTCCAGAATTTTGGTTATTCGCTCGAGCCAGGAGTTTGTCGCTCGAGCGAGATGTTGTTTTGGTTCTTCGCTCGAGCCGGGGTTTGGTAGCTCGAGCGAGAGTTTGCGTCTGGGTTGGACCTGAAGCTTTGCATTCTTGGCTCGAGCGAGCTTTTCTTCGCTCGAGCGAGTTAGTTTGTTCTTCGCTCGAGCAATAGTTCCTTCGCTCGAGCGTGAGTCTGGTTTCAGACCTGAGGGTTTGAGTTCTTCGCTCGATCGAGCTTTCTTTCGCTCGAGCGAGCTTTTGGGTTGTTGGCTCGAGCAAGGCTTCCTTGGCTCGAGCGTAGATTCTCTGTGTCTGGTCGCTCGAGCGACAAAGTATTCGCTCGAGCGAGCCTGTCCAGTTTAAATACACAGCAGCGGGATTTGATCAGTCTTTTTCATATTCTTTTGATTCCAAACCCTAGGTTCGACCTCTCTCTCTCCCTACTCACATTCTCTCTTAGGTTTGATCTGTTTAGAGAGTGTTTCAACCCTAGTTGCTTTATTAAAAAGATAGAGGGAGTCAAGAGCTTTCATTTAATCTGAACATTTGGCAATTTGGAGCATTTTGGTCTTTGGGCACTCATCTCTGTCTTCACCATCTGGGTTGTTTTCTCTGAGGTAGGGATTTCCTACTCCAATTTATAGGTTATGTTCTAAGTTTTGGTATTTTAATATGTTGGGAATACTTTGGTAAATTTTGGGAAAAACCCTAGTTGAATTATTGAATTGATTTGTATAAGTAATTCATGGAATTGGGAAAAGATGGTTAAATTCATGGAATTGGGGAATTCATTGATTAAATGGCGTAATTGGATAATTTGAAATCATTTGTCTATTGAATTGTGGACATAGTTATTTTCAGTTTAGAAATAACTGTTTTGGGCTATCGGTGGAGGATAGTCGTGATTGTTGTAGACAATGCATGTGGATTAGGATTAACTGAAACTAATCACATTGGTTAAGTCATAAATTTTGACTATTGCATTGATAGAAATTACGTGTATTGATTGAGCATTGCATTTGCATACATTGTTTTCTGTGTGGGAGGAGATAGGGGATGTACTCCACGGTTTAGGGGAAGATAGGGGATGGACCTCTAAACCGGATTTTGTTTGGGAGGAGATAGGGGATGGACTCCATTAGCATCACTTTTATGTGTGCTTATTTATATAGAAGTGTTTTATTGATACAGCACTAAAATGTGTATCAATCTGGAAGTATGAAGTGTTTTGATTTATTTGAGCTTGAGTCTCATTTGTTTGTTGATATTGGAAGGATGTGAATACGATATATTTAATTCACTGTTGTAAGTTTGGCCAGGTTCTGAGCCATGTTAATAAAACTAGGAAGTAAAACGCATCTTAGACAATAGTGTCATGAGACTGTAAAATGAAGTAATTGATTATCCTAGTTAACCATCTGTTGAATGCTATTGCTTTATTCATTGCTTATATGTGGTTTAGTATATTTCTACTGGGCTGTGGCTCACCCTTTATGGGAACATCATTTTCAGGTTCAGGGGATAAGCTACCTCCAAGGACTTAGCTTGGAAGGACTTGGATTCTGAAGACTATTTTTCTGTTGTTTGCTTTTATTTGTTAGTACATGTAAACACTCAAGCCTAGGGCTTTTCTTGTATTGAGTTAGAACTCGTATTTTTGTATCCAAGTGTTGGCTTGGAAAGATGTAAGCCTGTAGGGCATTTTATTCGATTATTTAGTAGTACTCTGATGAATGAATTAATAAAATGTCTTCTTTAAATAATGCATGTCAATGATATATAATGGGTTAATTTTGAGGGCGTTACAACTTGGTATCAGAGCGTACCGGGTTTGAATACTTTGGGTACGTGGGAAGTGATTAGTATCACATTGGGTTCGTCTCGTTTGATAGAGACTTAGTGTAATGTTATATGCTTATGTGATAACATGTTTATGTGATTATGTGAGTATGGAATGTAGTTTCTAGGATGTTGATTGTACCCTTGAGTTTCTAGTAGTCTTGTTGGAAAGGCACTTGATCACTGCTGCTTCCAACCGGAACTATAGTAACGCATTGGGACTATCATTATCCAGGAATGAAATTCGTAGGTGCTTATGTGATTATGTGCTTACGTGGAATGAATTATTGTTGTCCATTGTATTAGGACGCGAGTGTTTAGCTTCGGCACATTTATTAATGTGCTAATGTCTTTGTTTCCTTTATTAGGATGTCAGGACGAGGACGAGGACGCGGTAGGCGTGGTAGGCCGGGTAGGCAGGAGTTGCCTGTGCCAGAAGAGATTCCGGCAGTTCAAGAGGGAATTGGCCAGGCCAATGTGGCCGAGCCAGTAGGCCAGCAGGCTATGGGCGCTCTAGCCCGAGAGATAGCAGGGGCATTCAGGGAGTCAGTAGGCATTCTCAGAGCTGAGAATCAAGCTCAGGCTGTTATTGCGGATGCAGGACCTTCCTTTCTGAAGAGGGAGTTCTTCCGGTCTAATCCGGATGAATTTGTGGGTGATCCTAAAGAGCCACTTAAGGCAGATGAATGGCTCGAACAGACAACGAAGACGTTTGAGATGCTTGGCATCGAAGACGAGGGGTTGAAAGTGACCTTGGCATCTTTCCAGTTGAAGGGGGATGCGGGTCAGTGGTGGAAGTTTACTAAGGGGCGTATAGGAGGTACGTGGGAGGCTTTTGTGAATGCATTCCAGGAGAAGTTTTTATCTCCGGCAGTCAGGGAGAAGCTGCGAGACCAGTTTTGTCAGCTTAAGCAGGCGAGTTCTTCAGTGGCCGAGTTTGAGGCTGCATTTACTAGTTTGTCCAGGTTTGCACCTGAGTTGGTGGCGTCTGAGGAACGCCGTTGTATTGAGTTTGAGAAGAAGTTGAGGCGTGGCCTCAAGCTGAGGGTTGGGGGAACTATGATTCGGGATTATGGGCGTATGGTTGATGCTGCAGCCCATATGGAGATCATGATGCAGGAGGAGGAGGAAGGGCAGAAGGGCTCCAAGAGGAGTCAGGATAGTCAGAGTGATGGTAGGAAACAGAAGGGTTTTAATCCCCAGCAGCCTCAGGGTAGCTTTTCTAGATTGACTTTTCCTGTACCGAGTGCTAGTTCGGGGAAAGGCAGTCAGGGAGACATTACCTGTTTCAAGTGTGGCCAGCTGGGCCACAAGTCTCCAGTTTGTCCTCAGAGGGGAGGAGTGCAGAGAGCAGCATCATCTTCGGCTCGATCTCAGAGCCAGAGTCAGGGTAGAGGTCAGCCACTCTCGTGTTATCAGTGTGGTCAGCCAGGGCACATGAAGAGGTATTGCCCACAGTTGGGTGGCACACCTGGTGCATCTGGTTTGAGGCCGATTCAGGGTCAGCAGCCAGCTCAGTCGGGTCAGGCCTCGAGGGCTAATCAGGGGGCTTCATCGTCCCAGACAGTGCAGCAATCTTATGCTCCTAGGGGTGAGCAGGTTGATCAGAGGTCGTCTGGGCGCGTGTACGCTGTTACCGCGCAGGATCTTGTACCGACTCCATCAGTTGTGAGAGGTACCTTCTTGTTTTGCAACTCGGTTGCTAATGTTTTGATTGATACGGGTGCATCTCATTCCTTTGTGTCTGCTGCATTTGCATCTGTTTTGGAATTGGAGTTAGCACAGTTAGCATCTCCTATATGTGTAGTGTCACCTCTTGGGGGTGAATTGATTTTGAAACAAGGTGTTAGGGGTTGTGATATAGAGGTTGATTATCATAGAATTCCATTTTCCTTTGTCGTTATGCCTATGAGGGGTTTCGATGTTATTTTGGGTATGGACTGGTTATCGTCATACCGGGCAGTTATTGATTGCTACCGCCAGAGGGTCACTTGTTGTACCTTGAGCGGAGAGTATTTTCATTTTCTGGGGGACCGGGTTGGTGATGTGTTGCCACCAGGGTATGTTCTACGAAGACGGAGTGAGCTTAGTAGTTTACTTGCTAACCTTTCGATTAGTGAGAATGAGGAGACACAGATTGTGTTGCCAATGGTGGTTTGTGAGTACTCGGACGTCTTTCCTGAGGATCTTGTTGGTTTGCCACCGCATCGGGAGATTGAGTTCTCCATTGACCTAGTGCCAGGCACAGCACCGATTTCTATGGCACCTTATCGTTTTGTCCCAGCCGAGTTAGTTGAGTTGAAGATTCAGCTCCAGGAGTTATTAGACAAGGGTTTTATACGTCCTAGTGTTTCGCCGTGGGGAGCACCGGCCCTCTTTGTTAAAAAGAAAGGAGGTGCTTTGAGACTTTGTATAGATTACCGGAAGTTGAATCGGGCTACGGTCAAGAATAAGTACCCTATGCCCCGTATAGATGACCTGTTTGACCAGTTGAAGGGTTCCCGTTGTTTCTCTAAGATAGACTTGAGATCGGGTTACCACCAGTTGAGGGTCAGGGAAGAGGATATTTCGAAGACGGCATTCCGTACGCGGTATGGCCATTATGAGTTTCTGGTGATGCCATTCGGACTCACCAATGCACCGGCAGTCTTTATGGACTTGATGAACCGGATTTTCCGGAAATTCTTGGATCGGTTTGTAGTCGTTTTTGTGGACGACATCCTTATCTATTCGCCTTCTGAGGAGGAGCACGAGGCACACTTGAGGGTGGTGCTTGAGTTACTTAGAGCCCATAGGCTGTATGCCAAGTTTGGAAAGTGTGAGTTCTGGCTGAGAGAAGTCAAATTCTTAGGCCATGTGGTATCCGGTGAAGGAGTGTCTGTTGATACATCCAAGGTAGAGGCAGTGCAGGATTGGGCACAGCCTAAGAGTGTATTTGAGATCCGCAGTTTTCTGGGATTAGCTGGGTATTACCGTCGGTTTGTGAAAGATTTCTCCAGGTTAGCATCACCGTTGACTAGGCTGACTCGGAAGGGAGTTAAATTTGTATGGAGTGAGACTTGTGAAAAGTCGTTTCAGGAGTTGAAAGTTAGACTGACTACCGCTCCAGTATTGATTATTCCAGAGAGAGGGTTGGGTTATGCAGTCTATTGTGACGCCTCACGAGAGGGTCTGCGTTGTGTGTTAATGCAAGAGGGGAAAGTAGTTGCCTATGGCTCACGTCAGTTGAAAATTCATGAGCAGAATTACCCTACGCATGATCTAGAGTTAGCAGCTGTGATATTTGCCTTGAAAATTTGGAGGCATTATCTTTATGGTGAGAGGTTCGAGGTGTTCTCGGATCATAAGAGTCTGAAGTATTTGTTTACACAAAAAGACTTGAACTTGAGGCAGAGGAGGTGGATGGAATTTATAGAGGATTATGACTTTGAGTTGCATTATCATCCGGGAAAGGCCAATGTGGTGGCCGATGCCCTTAGCAGGAAACCTGTTGGTGACATAGCTAGTATTGCCATCCGAGAATGGGAGATGTTGGGTGCACTTGGGGAGTTTGATTTACTTCTGGGCGAATCCGTTGAGGCTGCGGCCTTGTTTTCTGTTATTGCACAGCCTTCACTTGTGATTCGAGTGTTAGAGGCTCAGAGAGGTGACTTTGAGGTAGAATCTCTCCGTGAGAAGATTTCCGGTGGGAAGGTTGAGAAGGGTTTGACGGTGTATTCCGACCTGAGTGTGAGATACCGAGACCGTCTGTTTGTGCCGGAGTCTTGCCGAGAGGAGGTACTCCGAGAGTTTCATCATTCACGCCTTGCGGTGCATCCGGGAGGCACTAAGATATATCGGGATTTGGGTCGCCAGTTTTGGTGGCGGGTTATGAAGAGAGATGTGGCAGCTTTCGTATCTAAGTGCCTTACTTGCCAGCAAGTGAAGGCCGAGCATCAGAGGCCAGCGGGTTTATTGCAACCCTTGCCTATTGCCGAGTGGAAGTGGGAGCATGTCACTATGGACTTCGTTGTAGGTCTTCCGAGGACTCAGCGGGGTAGTGATGCTATTTGGGTGGTTGTAGACCGGTTGACTAAGTCGGCGCACTTTATTTCTATGCGCGTGAGTGATTCGGTAGATCATCTTGCCGACTTGTATATTCGGGACATAGTGAGATTGCACGGGGTCCCAGTGACGATCGTCTCAGATAGAGATCCTCGTTTTACTGTCAGGTTGTGGCAGAGTTTGCAGAGTGCCTTAGGCACTAAGTTGACCTTTAGCACGGCTTATCATCCTCAGACTGATGGACAGTCCGAGCGTACTATTCAGATACTTGAGGATATGCTTCGGGGTTGTGTTCTAGACTTTAGTGGGTCGTGGGAGAGGCACTTGCCGTTGGTGGAGTTTGCCTACAACAACAGTTTCCAGTCTAGTATCGGTATGGCACCATTTGAGGCCTTGTATGGCCGACCGTGTAGATCTCCTGTGTGTTGGGCTGAGGTGGGTGATGCACCTCTGTTGGGTCCAGAGTTGGTGAGGGAAACGATGGAGAAAGTTGAGCTTATCCGTAAGAGGCTTGTTACAGCACAGAGTCGTCAGAAATCGTATGCCGACCGTAGGAGGAGACCTTTGGTGTTTGAGGTGGGTGATCATGTCTTTCTGAAGATATCACCTAGACGGGGTTTGATGAGGTTTGGGAAGAGTGGGAAGTTGTCCCCTCGATTCATTGGTTCGTTTGAGATCCTTGAGAGGATTGGCGAGGCTGCTTATCGTTTAGCTTTGCCGCCGCAGTTGTCCGGAGTACATGACGTGTTTCATGTGAGTATGCTTCGGAAGTATGAGCCGGATCCATCACATGTGTTGGATTGGACCGATTTAGTAGTTGATGAGGATGTTTCATATGAGGAGAGACCGATTCGAGTCTTGGATAGGCGGGATCAAGTTTTGCGAGGCAAGACCATCCCTTTGGTCAAAGTTTTGTGGAAACACCACGGAGTGGAGGAAGCCACTTGGGAACGTGAATTGGAAGTCCGCGAGAAATATCCGGACATGTTTGTTGATTTGTAATCTTATAATTAGATTCTGTTATATTGTTGAACTTAAGAGCTTTACATATGTCTTAAGTTGTAAAACATTGAGTATGTTTTGGTAAATGGGTGTATCTTGAAACTTGTTTCATTATAGAAGATTAGTGTAACATTGTATATGTTGATTACATTGTTGGATGTGTTATATATATCATGCAATTGAATATGATATGGAAATTGTTAACATTGAAAGGAATAATGCATAATAGTGGTGCAGGTTGAAATATATGTTGTCTTATATATATTGTGGGATGCCTCTTGATAAAGAGATGAAGTGACCAGTATTGGGTCAAGTTCTTTATTATTGTTATATACTATCTTTGGGTATTGAGAAAAAAAACCTGTTTTCAAATTTGTGCCTAATTTCGGGGACGAAATTCTTTGAAGGGGGGGAGGTTATAGCGACCCCGGTCTTTTCCCATTTGATTATTGTATCCGGTCTGTTCCGTAGATTCTGTCATTGTATAATTGTTGTTGTTGTTGTTCTTTATTTTCTCATTTGGAATTATAGGATGTGTTGGGCAGGTTTGTTCAGGTTGGTTGGGTTTAAAAACCAAGTGTTGTTGTCCAGAATTTTGGTTATTCGCTCGAGCGAGGAGTTTGTCGCTCGAGCGAGATGTTGTTTTGGTTCTTCGCTCGAGCCGGGGTTTGGTAGCTCGAGCGAGAGTTTGCGTCTGGGTTGGACCTGAAGCTTTGCATTCTTGGCTCGAGCAAGCTTTTCTTCGCTCGAGCGAGTTAGTTTGTTCTTCGCTCGAGCAATAGTTCCTTCGCTCGAGCGTGAGTCTGGTTTCAGACCTGAGGGTTTGAGTTCTTCGCTCGATCGAGCTTTCTTTCGCTCGAGCGAGCTTTTGGGTTGTTGGCTCGAGCAAGGCTTCCTTGGCTCGAGCGTAGATTCTCTGTGTCTGGTCGCTCGAGCGACAAAGTATTCGCTCGAGCGAGCCTGTCCAGTTTAAATACACAGCAGCGGGATTTGATCAGTCTTTTTCATATTCTTTTGATTCCAAACCCTAGGTTCGACCTCTCTCTCTCCCTACTCACATTCTCTCTTAGGTTTGATCTGTTTAGAGAGTGTTTCAACCCTAGTTGCTTTATTAAAAAGATAGAGGGAGTCAAGAGCTTTCATTTAATCTGAACATTTGGCAATTTGGAGCATTTTGGTCTTTGGGCACTCATCTCTGTCTTCACCATCTGGGTTGTTTTCTCTGAGGTAGGGATTTCCTACTCCAATTTATAGGTTATGTTCTAAGTTTTGGTATTTTAATATGTTGGGAATACTTTGGTAAATTTTGGGAAAAACCCTAGTTGAATTATTGAATTGATTTGTATAAGTAATTCATGGAATTGGGAAAAGATGGTTAAATTCATGGAATTGGGAAATTCATTGATTAAATGGCGTAATTGGATAATTTGAAATCATTTGTCTATTGAATTGTGGACATAGTTATTTTCAGTTTAGAAATAACTGTTTTGGGCTATCGGTGGAGGATAGTCGTGATTGTTGTAGACAATGCATGTGGATTAGGATTAACTGAAACTAATCACATTGGTTAAGTCATAAATTTTGACTATTGCATTGATAGAAATTACGTGTATTGATTGAGCATTGCATTTGCATACATTGTTTTGTGTGTGGGAGGAGATAGGGGATGTATTCCACGGTTTAGGGGAAGATAGGGGATGGACCTCTAAACCGGATTTTGTTTGGGAGGAGATAGGGGATGGACTCCATTAGCATCACTTTTATGTGTGCTTATTTATATAGAAGTGTTTTATTGATACAGCACTAAAATGTGTATCAATCTGGAAGTATGAAGTGTTTTGATTTATTTGAGCTTGAGTCTCATTTGTTTGTTGATATTGGAAGGATGTGAATACGATATATTTAATTCACTGTTGTAAGTTTGGCCAGGTTTTGAGCCATGTTAATAAAACTGGGAAGTAAAACGTATCTTAGACAATAGTGTCATGAGACTGTAAAATGAAGTAATTGATTATCTTGGTTAACCATCTGTTGAATGCTATTGCTTTATTCATTGCTTATATGTGGTTTAGTATATTTCTACTGGGCTGTGGCTCACCCTTTATGGGAACATCATTTTCAGGTTCAGGGGATAAGCTACCTCCAAGGACTTAGCTTGGAAGGACTTGGATTCTGAAGACTATTTTTCTGTTGTTTGCTTTTATTTGTTAGTACATGTAAACACTCAAGCCTAGGGCTTTTCTTGTATTGAGTTAGAACTCGTATTTTTGTATCCAAGTGTTGGCTTGGAAAGATGTAAGCCTGTAGGGCATTTTATTCGATTATTTAGTAGTACTCTGATGAATGAATTAATAAAATGTCTTCTTTAAATAATGCATGTCAATGATATATAATGGGTTAATTTTGAGGGCGTTACAGTACCACTAATAATATTACTATATTATTCTTATTATTTTATATATCTATCTATGGTGGTGTTTGGGAAGCCAAACTTGGGCTAAAATAGCCATGTCACGACAAATGTGACTTTTTTAGCCACATGGGGACAAAACTTTTACAGGTGCAGCCCAACAGCCAATGCTAAGGTTAATTTATGAAATTACCCCCATATGTTAATTTTGGGCATCGCCATCAACTGCAGCACACAAAAATTTAACAAAGAAAGGTGAAAAAAAAAATTAAAACATTTTTTTGTTTTTTTGTTAAAATATTTCATAAAAATAAATTCAAACTCTATTTATAAAAATATTTTTAAATATTTTAATTTTTTGTTATGTATTTGGTTATTTTTGGAGTGTAGAATTGTGAAAGTAATATGGAGTTTTGAGTTATGTGTTCGGTTATGAGTTTTAAAAATAATTTATTAATTGAGTTTTATTTTATGTGTTTGGTTACGATTTGAGTGTAGAATTGTTTTTAAATTTAAAATATTAACATTTTAAATTATTTAAATTTTTTTGTTAAAATAATTTTTTGAATATTTAAATTATTTAAATTTTTACGATTTAAATTTTTTGAATATTTATTTTAATTTTTTGCTTATTAAATTTTTTAGATTATTTACATTATGTAAATAATTTAAAATAAAATTAAAATTAAAATTAAATTATTTAAAATACACAGGACAATAAAATAAAACCTCACTTTTTATCATTTCACAGAAAATGAAATAAAAATTAAAATAAAAAACACATGAAAAAACCATTTGCAAAAAAAAAAAAAAAAAACTTAAAATGAAAAAAACATAAATTAAGAAAAAATAACGGGAAAAATACGCCTCATTCAAAAATATTTTTTTTTAAAAAAAAAAACATAAATTACCATTCGCGACGTAATTTAGAAATAAATAAAACACATGAAAACTCATTTTTGAAAAATAAAAAAAAAATTTATTGTATACCAATAAAAATAAAAAAGAAAAAAAAAACATAAATTAATGTGAATGAATAAAAAAATGGCAAAATCCTAAATTTAAAAAAAATAACGACAAAAATGCGCCACATTCAAAAACATTTTAAAAAAAACATGAAAACATAAATTACCATTCGCCACGTAATTTACAAATAAATAAATAAGTTATTGTATACCAATAAAAATAAAGAAGGCAAAAAACGTAAATTAAAGAACAAGAACTAATTAATGTATAAAAAAAAAGGACAAAAACATAAATTTTAAAAAAAATTTAAGCAAAATATGCCAAATCCAAACCCAAAATTAAAAAAAAGCAAAAAAAAAATGTATGCAAAATACGCCAAATCCAAACCCAAAATAAAAAATTAAACAAAATACGCCAAATCTAAACCGAAAATAAAAAACTTTAAAAAAAATTAAGCAAAATACGCCAAATCCAAACCCAAAATAAAAAAATAAAAAATAAAAAAATTCATTAGCAAAATACGCCAAATCCAAACCCAAAATAAAAAAATTAAAAAAAAAATCCAAGCAAAATACGCCAAATCCAAACCGAAAATAAAAAAAAAATAAATAAATAACATTTAAGCAAAATTTGCCAAATCCAAACCCAAAATAAAAATTAAAAAAAAAAGCCAAAAAGGGCATATTGGTAATTTAACAAGAAGACACCTCACTAAAAAGTCAAAATGCCAAAAAATCCAAAAAGCCCTTTCCAAACCAGACTTTTTAGCCTCAGGCTAAAATAGTCAAAAAAGTCAAAAAGCCAACCCACTTCCCAAACGAAGGCTATATTATATATATAAAAAAAAAATGAAATTCTAATCTACAAGTCTTATGAGAGTTTCAATATTCAATCTTAATTTTTTTAATTTTTTTATTTAAAAAAAAATCAACATTTATTGATTTCTCTCAACCCACAAGTCTTTGACTTCTCACATACTTAATGCCGCACCCTTTGCAACTTCTTTCATACACTATGGTTAGTGATGGAATTATTAAATTATTTTTTATAAAAAATCTAAAAAAATAATATATATATTATAAAAATATCTAAAACAAATATAAATTCTTATTAAAAAATAACAAATTGCAATTGCGAGAAAAAAAGAGAAAAAAAAAATTACACTATGCATTTTATTAATAATGCTAAAAAATGTGTCAAGTGTTTGTGTAAAGGCTTAATGTGTGTTCACTCTTAAATTATCAAGTAAATATAGATGAAATCAAAGAACTCAGTTTAATTACTAACAAACATTAGAAGTCCGGCCATTGAAGCCTAATAACTATTAATTAATAGAATTTAGCAATTGAAAAGTCTCAAACCATATATTTTTGTCTTCTCGGGTGTTTCTTCTTCTTCTTTTTTTTTTTTTTTTTTTTAATTCATGCATTGATTCTAGCATTGATAGAGAATTAGACGTGTGGAAGAGTAAGAGATATTAAAATTATATATTGAGTTATGTAATTGTTGTGATGAAAAATAAAGATTGTATTCCCCTTCTATGACGATATATCTGGTTATATATTCAATTAAAACGTCAGGTGTGCTTCTACATCATCATTGAATGTTATTTTCATTTATTTAGATACTTTGTCTCACAATTGTTAGTATTTTGTGTTATAAAATTTATGACATCTGTGTTTGTTGAAACTATTGGATGAACCTAATGCAAGAAGTGCAAACTATTTCAATATTATTCTCGGGATTAGAAGTACAAAAAATATATGAATAGATAAGATTTTACAAAATTTGTTTGTGAGTCTCACTTTTTGAAAATCCTATAATTCATTTATTTGTTATATTATATTTTACATTTGGTTTTTATACTCTTTTATATATATATATATATATATATATATATATAGTTTTTTTTTTGTTTTCTTAAAAAAATTATTTTTAAAAATTAATAAATAAATGAATAAATTATTTTCTATTTCAAACAATTTCATTTTTGTTTTTATTTTTTATTTTTTCTTAAAGTAGTTTTAGTTTTAGACAATTTTTTTTTTCTTCTTCTAAATATTGTAATTTTGTGTATTTTAAGTGTATGATGTTTTCACTAATACACTCGAAGAAACACTATGAAAAAAGTATCATGCCAAAATCAAGTAAGAAGAAGAAAAATAAATAAAACAATACGATGAATGTAGAACAAATATCAAAGATCAAAACTTCCAAAACAAGCAAGTAAATAAACAAGCAAGTAGAATAGAATGTTTAATAATAAACATTTGATAATTTGCAACAAAATTTTATTACTTTCTTTATTGCTAAGAAAATTCTATTTAGTACTAATTAAATAAAACACTTTTAAATTAGTTTTTTTTTTTTTAAATTTGAAATTAAAGCTATAGTAAATTTATGCAAACATAATTGCTAACCATATTTTTTTACTTAATGTATAATATTATATTGATTAACCTTTTTAGATTTATTTTTTTAAGTATTTGTATAAAAATAAAAAAATATTGTTAAGAATAAATTTTTCTTTAATTTAATTATAAATTTTAGGGAAAATTGGTCTAGGGTCCTTCCTCTACTTTTCGTAATGTAAGAGATCCACAAAATTATTTTTTGATGTCTAAGGTCCCTAAACATATATCAGATAAATTTGTCTCTCTTCCTCGCATACCAGAAACCCCTCTCTCATTCTCACCCAAAAATGGCGTCAGACATTCTCGTGGAAAGATTAATCGTTGCCATTACAAAACAAATCAAAATATACACACAGAGAGAGAGAGAGAGAGAGAGAGAGAGAGAGAGGGGGGTTTTGTAGCAGTTTTTGTGGTTGATTATGAAAAGGAACACAAGAGGAGGCGGAGCTATATATATATATGTATGTGGCAGAGGCGCAAAGCTTAGATCCTGTGCAAAGGAGCAAAGCTATGGATCTAGATCCTTCAACGAAGTTATGGATCTAGATCTTAGCAGAGGCGCAAAGCTTCAGTGATGGAGTGTTCTTGGAGGACAAGAGGTAAGAAGCTTCACTGTGCAAAGGTAGAAAAAAGTGATGAAAACAGGAGAGATGAAAATATATATATATATATATATATATAAATATATCTCCAAACCACAAGTTTATCTATCTATGTTTATTTTCTCTCTGTGTTTTGGGAAAATTGGTTCTTTGGCTGTAAGTTCGGTTTGTAAAATTGTTCCGGCACTCTCGATATATCCCCAGAGAAATTCTCTGGGTTTGAACTAAAATTTCTCTGGATTGAACTAAATATATATGTTGTCCAGGAGTACTTGATAATATGTAATCGTGAAAGGTCCAATTTTTAGCTCTGTATGTAATTGCATTTGTTTTAAATTATTTTGATTTTCTTTCTGGATTTTGAACTCTACTGTACTTGTGTGATGCATCATTGTAGTGAAAATGCAACATGAAATTGTTTTGCACCTGTTTTGTACTAGCCTTAATAATGTAATAAGTTTTGTGCTGATGCAAAGAGGTTGATTGGTAGGAGGTTCACTCCAGAGAAATTTGAAAATTTCTCTGACTTCGCAAGCCTTCTCACAAAATTACCACTCCAGAGAAATTTGAAAATTTCTCTGACTTCACAGGCCTTCTCACAAAATTACCACTCCAGAGAAATTTGAAAATTTCTCTACAACCTCCTTCACTTGTGCATGTGTTAAGCACTGGACCAATTGACCTGCCAAAACCTGGGGCATAGACATATATGAATGAGAAAGTATGCAAACGGGACACCAACAAAATTGCAGCATAGATACAAGGGTGGGTGTGGGTTCTATACCACTTTGTTCTGTGAATTTTTACTGTATCCGTAGCAAAAATTATTGAGAGATTATCCTTAATTATGTTGAGAATAAGAGTGTAATCCAGAAGATCATTACATTTTTTAGAAATCTATTATCAATAATTCTGTATCATGGAATCCACCTACTAAACTCCAACACTAGCATGTGTTGAATTATGTAATGTCAGAGCATTTATTCTATGTTGGTCTGGCATTGCTTGAAAAATGTTGCTCTTCAAAAAAATTTCTTTTTAATTAAAAAAATTCAGATATTTGTAACCCAAAGCTGTAGAAGATGCAAAAAACAGAGTAAAGAGTCATAAAAGACCAAAATGCAAGTATGAATCATCTGAACAATAATCTAGAAGAAAGACATTGAGATTGTGTCAGTTGAAATACAAAACTAAAAGATCTATTGGAACTGTAGCTGTAACTACATTTGTGTACAAACATCTCAAGTTTTTTATCTTTAACATTACAAGAAATTGGAATCATTTGATTGCCATTAACCAGAGGTATTTTCCAGTCTCTGACAAGCCAGAGAAATACTCATATTTTTCCAAAATTTCTCTGGTGCTGTTAAGTTGTCATTGTTATCCCATTCTAATGTTGCTTACATATTATAATGTGGAATTTTTCCAGTTGAATTTAGTTGAACAATGTTGCTTACCTAATGAATCATAATGATTTGGATGTGAATGAGAAGAAAAGTAGAGAAACTCATCCAGAGAAATTTCTCTGGGCCAGAATTTCTCTGACCAATTTTCTCTGCACTGAAATTTCTCTGGATTGAAATTTCTCTGGGCCAAATTTCTCTGGACCAATTTTCTCTGAACTGAAATTTCTCTGGACTGAAATTTCTCTGGATCAAGGTTGAGGGACCTTAGACATTATGAAAATATTGTTGAGGGACCTTAGACATTATGAAAATATTTGATGTCCTTTATGCTATAAAATCATAATACCAGGGACCTTAAAAAAAAACCCCTAAATTTTATCCGTGTATTATTTTTAAATTTTGAATATGAACGGATATAGCCGCAAATCCATGGACAAAAATAGTTGTCTTCTGGAAGCCCCCAGATAAACATCGAGGAACTGATTGGGGTGGCGTGGGATGTTCTGAAAATCCTATAAATAGGCATCGAAGGCATACACTGTCTCTCTCTATTTACTTCCAACCCCTTCAACAATATATATATATATATATATATATATATATTATTTTCTTTTCTTTTCTATTCTCTTCGTTTGTCAGTTTCTCAGGTGTTAGGACATCTCTTCTCTTTTCTTTTCTTTTTTTTCTTATTTATTTATTTATTTTTTAGATAAATTACACTCAAAGTTGCTTAAGGTTTAGAAATAATATACTACACTTTGATATAATTATATTAGTCTATCTTGAGATTTTTAACTCACAAAACAATTTAGCTATTTTTTATCAGTAATTTGTTAATTATATGAATCAAAAAAATAATATTGTCATATCTTTATTTATTTCAATGTTTACCAACTATTCGCATTATGTTAAACCTACGAGACTTGTTGTATTTTTTTCTAAACTTTAGGAGAAGTGAGTGTAATTTATCTTTTTTTGAGATAAATTACACTGACCTCCCCTAAAGTTTGAAGAATATAATAAGTTTTACAAGTTTGGTATAATTACAATGGGTTTGTTTTAGGTTATAATTCATATAACATTTGTCTCATTTTCATCAGAATTTCGTTAGTCGTATGAATACAAAAATAGATAAACTACCAATAGGTCCTAATAGTTAGACTTATTTTCATAAAGTCCTATTGAAAATAAGTCCTAGTAAAATTGTCACTAAAAATAATTTTTTGTGACTATTTTTGCATATGTCGCTAAAAATTGACAATTAGTGACTTTTTTTATCACGGTTTTTATAAATTGTTGCTAACATTTACAATTAGTGACGTTTTTCTTTGACGAATTTTTTAAACTATCATAAAGAGTTGAAAATTGATGACTTTTTTTGTGATGATTTTTTAAACTGTCGCGAAAACTTATAATTATTAACATTTTTTTTGCTAAAATTTTTAAACTGTTACTGAAAATTAACAATTAGTGACTTTTTTAATAGTGTTTGATGACAAATGTTATTAATTATCATAAAGTCTACCTATTAGGACTTACACGTAAGTCTCCCATAAAAAAATGATGTTGTTATCTCTTTTATATTGAAATAGACAATTTACATTGTGTATTGTTTTATTTTCATACAATCTGCATTAGTTTATATCTCTTTAACTTTTTTTAAAAGAGATGTTTGTGTAATTATATTAAAATTATGAAACTTATTGTATTTTTTTCAAATTTTAAGGGAGCTCAGTATAATTTACCTTTTTTTTTTTCGTCTATTTTTTTGATTAGGTATTCTTTTCTTTTCTTTTTCCCTCTTTGTTGCTCCTTTTATTTTCTCAAAGCCTTTTCATCCTTATTTAATTATTTATATTTGCATTACTTACTTATATTGTGAACATATTTCCCCACGTGTGGCATGTGGACATGTTCTCTATTAAAAAGCTATTTTTAGATTTTTGACTTTAAAAGCTTTCACTATATTGTAAATTATTTTTTAATTTTTTTTTATACAATATTTTGGTAAAAAAAGAAACAAAAATGTTGCCTAAATAGAAGTTCTCTTGTAAATATGTTGTCAAATAACTATCTGATGTATAAACATTCAAAAAATGCCCTTAGAAACTGTATTGGTGATAATTTAAAAGGGCTAATTAAATTAATTAAGTTAAATAAAAAAATGTTTTGGCAAAGGCACGATTACAACAAATTTATTTATTTTTTGGAGTCATAATAAAAAATAAAAAATAAAGTGAACTTATAAGCCCTCCTAGCAAGCAATGAGCTTCCAAACACAAGATCCCATTGGCTCGTTTGGGATATGGGTAGACTTTTTAGCTTTTAGACTTTTTGGCTATTTTCGTCTGGAGTTAAAAACTCTCGTTTGGAATAGGCTTTTTGACTTTTTTAACTTTTAGGAGAGAAAAAATGAAATGATTATGGTTTAAATGTGACATTTTGTATTATTGGGCTAAAAAAATTATTTTGCCTTTTGTAACTATTTTAGCCAAAATATCTCATTTTAATTTATGTCAAACGAAAGCATATGTTGCTAACCACTAAAAAATATATTTTTTAAGTGATACTCTTAGAGAATGGTGTGACTTTACTATTTATATTTACAGTACCGATTGGTAGCTCGAAAACAATAAGGCTCAAATGGCTCGAGTCCAAAACGACGTCGTTTGAGAATTTTTTTTTCCCCTTTTCTCTCTATTTACAATGTGTATACAGATCTTCTTCTTCTCATTCTTCTCACTTTCTCTTCCTTTTCCTCTCCATCTTTTCTCGTCTCTTCTCTCTCTCTCTCCTCTTCTCTTTTTCTTCTTTCTTCTTTCGTCTCTCTCTCGCCACTTCTCTCTTTCTTCTGTCTGTCTGGTGTTGAATAGGAGAGGGAAGGGGAAGAAAAGAAAAAAAAAAAAAAATTTTTTTGGATATTCGAGTCACTCTCGGGCCAATTTTTTCAAGCTTCCAAATATTATTCTTATATTTATATGTTCAATTGTATATTATTGTCACCTCAAGAGCAAAAAATGAGTACTAACACAAGATTGTAACTGGTCATCTCTTCTTATTTATTTATTTTTTTTTAAATTCAATTTTTTGATAACAAATAAATATCGAATACAGAGAAAATTGTTTAATTTTTTTCTTAGTTGAACGGAACAATTATTTGTAATATACCGTGTACAATATTCTAAGTATTGAATGATTGACTCTCTTATGAGACCGCATCAATTGATGATTAGGATGATGTGTGCGGCAATGACATACACAACATTACGATCATAACATTACGATCATGTTTGACAAATTGACTAAAATAATTAAAATATTAATACAAAAAGTCAACTTATTTTTTAAATTTTTTTTAGCGCATAATTTTATAAAAAATTAAAAAATTAGTTTCTAAACGATTCTGAATAATTTTTTTTTGTCAATGCAGTGGTGGCTGACAGAGGAATGGACAAAATGAATATCGGTACACGAATGGTTGACTGGATCATCAAGCTAGGCCACACCATTCACAAAAGGGTCTGCTATTACTTTGCTTTTTCCAAGGCATGCCTATTCATCACATGTAAGTTCTCTTCCAAACCAAGTCAAAGTCTTGCAACACAGAAACACCAAGGATATGTAGAGTAATTTTTTTTATTAGTATTTAATTTTAAGAATGATCATAGAATTATTTTTCAGAATGAGATTTAATGCTATAAATATTAATATTAGTAAGCATTAAAAAAAATTAAAAAAAAAAAGAGAAATTCTACTTACACCCAAATTTAAAATATATATATATATATATATTATTACAATTTACCCTTTTTTAAAATTACCAAAAAATATTTCAAAACTCTAATCCTAATTTCTCAGCACATCCAAATTTTCCCACAATCTCTATCGACCACCATCATTGCAGCCGTCTCCGACGACCCACCTTCCCATCCCCGGCGTGCCCCTTCGCCATTTCTGCCACCTCCGGCGCCAAAACCTCATCGGTCGAGAAAGTGAAAGAAGAAGGGATCTTCAATTCACTGAACCCTTCAACCACCGTGGCTAGACCACTACCAGATCGTGATCTTGAACAGAATAAACAATTTTCATTTTTTTTTTATAATTTTTTTATTTGTTTGGTTGGCCATTGATGAGGACAGTGACACGGTTTCCAGATTCAAAACCCATTATATAAAAAACTGCAAAAGTAAAAAAATGGGAGAGAAGAACCCAAGAAGTGAAATAATTGTTTTTTTTTTTATCCTCTGATGTAATCACTCTGCCATGGTTGGGTAAGCACACCTCTCTCTCATCTCTCTCTATACAAATATATGTGTGTATCTTGGTAAAAGTAATGGTAAAGAACCCATTTTGTTGATATCTTTTGCATAGAAAGACTGCTACCTTTTACTCAGTACTGGATTAAGCCTTTGAACTCATAGCCTTCTGATAGTGTAGAAGAAAGTATTTAATTGTTTGTGTTTTGGGGTCTTATTCCCCGACATCGCGAACACAGAGAGACAGATCTGGAAAGAAGAAAAAGAGGTGACGGCGATGTCGAGATTGATGGGTTGCGATCGCGATGGCTAGGGTCAAGGATGGCAGTCGCTTGCAGAGGTAGGGGATGGGCGATGGTGGTGGATCGGCGGTCGTAGGGGTCTGTAATGGCAGTGGATCGGCAGTCGCGGGGGGCTGCTAGGTGGGTCACAGGTAAGGTAAGGGGAGAGCAGCGAGAGGTTGTCGCGGTGGGGGAAAACTGGCAGGAGTTGCAGGAAGTGGCGGCCGGTGGTGAGATTAGGGTTTGAAGAAGAAGAAGAAGAAGAGAGGGTGGAGGGAGAGAGGAGATGAAAACGGGTGAAATGAGAGGTGGGATTGAAGATGGGTAAAGTTGGTATGTTAAAAAGTGTAAAGAGAGAGTGTATAAATTTGATTGACTGTAATAATAAAATGAGTGTACGAAGATAGAATAGTGATCTAAATAGAATTATTCTTAAAAAAAAAAAATTTAAAAATATGATAGTAAGCATAAAAAAATTACTTTAGAATAACTCTAAAATTACTATAGAAGATTTGGACTTACAATGGGTTATAAAAAGTAAAAAAGGATTCTACAAAATAAAATCACTCTAAAAATTCAAAAAATATGGATGAGTAGATGAGAGATTTTAAAAATTGATGCCTCTAAAAAATTCTCTAAAATCACTCCACTTTTTTAAGAATATTTTCGAGATTTTTGTTTTTCTTATTTTTTATCGTTTTTAATGAAATTTGTTCATATTTTGATAAGAAAATTTTATTTTTCTAGATGCATATATATAATCTAGATACACTTAATATATATATATATATATATATATTTGTGAAGAAATTTTTTTTTTATTTTTTTACTAAATGCCAAAAACTACAAAATGTACCCCTTTTTAAAAAAATTTTCTTTACACAAATATGTTACTTTTTATGTATCTCTATTATGTAAATCTCAAAAGTAAAAACAAATGATTAATATATATATATATATATATATATATATATATATATTTAAAAAAGTTCACTAAAAGACCCAAAAAAATGGAAAACAAAAAATCTCACAAACAGAATTTGAGTTTCAAAACCAAATAGAAATAGACATGTGTAATCTGTGTTTAAATTTTGTAATTAGTTTTTGTGTACATAGCATAAACTTAATTATATATGTAATTTGCATTTTTTTTTTCAATTTTTAGGTCTGGTTTTTGGCCACAGTGTGGTGGAACATGCAGCAATGGTTGTCCTAATGACATACTTAATGGCAGAATGGAGAGAGGATCTCCAAAAATCAGCAGCAACAGTGAATATAAACCAAGGTCTAACATCTGTGATTTCATTAGCCTTTGCTCATTTGGCTGATACTTATGTTGGTTGTTTCAAGATGGTCTTTTTCTCCTCTATTTCATACGTCATTGTAAGTTCAACTCACACTCTCACTTTGATTTCGCAGAAATCTTTTTTGGCTAGAAAACAGTATTCACATGTTTTGGTATAGTGGACCGAAAGCATATTTATTTCAGTAGATAATATTTTTTAGTTTTTAAAAAGTAACAAATATTTTCTGAATTAAAATTTTATCAATGTTATCAAAGTACAACTCACACGGTCACCTCCTCTGCCTCTGCCATCCCACCACCACCCCATACTCCACAACCGATACATAGTCTCATTGAATTTGAAATTGAATCGATTGAGAAATTAAATTATACAAACAACTCATCTCTTGTATCATGTATACGATTATTATATGTGAACACTTGAATAGGTATAGTGTCACTATAAATTTTTTTTTTTCCCAAAAAACCTATTAATGAGATAACTTATCTATTTTTATTTTTTTTTTACCACCGAAGGTATGTAATAGCAAGTTAATACGCACGTTTAAAGAAAACTCCTTGTGATTTCAACCTTCAAATCTCTTCTCGATTTCAAAAAAAATAAAAATAAAATAACACATATATCGTGTAAGCTCAAATGCTAGTATATATTTATATTAATATATAAAGTGAAGAGTGAATGTTGGTTGTCACGATTTTTTTATTTCCCCAAATACCCCCAACTATGATAATTGCTTTAAATTTATTTTCTTAGATCCAACGGCTTCTTACATCTAACTCTTTGTACATGTGTAGTGTGTGTCCATCTCTAATATATATATATATATATATAATGCTATGGACCCAAATTTTTTCTCCTAGATTTTTCTGGGGTGAAATGTTTGTATGGTAGAGATTGAATTAGTATAGTATGGCCACGTATGTTTGTCACCGCAGGGACTAAGCCTTCTATGCTTATCAACTTTGAAACTTTTTCCACATACAAAAGTCTGCTTGTTCTACATTGCACTTGCCATGATAGCCATGGGCAGGGCTGGGCGAAACTCCACACTGAAGCCATTTTTGGCTTATCAGTTCAGGGCAAAGTACCAAGAGGACGATGATGACAGAGTACAATCCAGGACAAAAGTATGTTGGAGCTTTGCCTGGCTAATGGGTATTCTTGTTACTTACTTTACATTGCCAAATCCTCACTGGCCACAAACCCTTGAACTCTCCACGTATGTGATGCCGGTTGCTCTTGCCATCTTCTCTTTTGGCATGCCCTTTTACCATTGCCCTGCAACAATTGAGACTCAGAGTCCTCTCACTACAGTTTTCAAAGTCTTCAACGTTGCCATACTGCGTAGACACCTTAACGTGTATCCACTTCATGAGAGTAATCAATCATTTACTTTGTTGCAAACAAATCAATTCAGGTTTTGATCATCTCTTTTTTGTTTGTGGATGTGTATGTATATATGCATGTTTTGTTAGTGTTTTTTAATTTAAATTCGGATTATGTATGACCTGATCAATTGGCAAATGGCCACGTTTCTCCATGGGTCCGGGCGGCAGGTAGGTCCAACACAATATTTGTATTTGACTCTATTTTGATCCGATTTGGTATTTTTGAATCCTTGTATATATTGGGTTATTTTGGAGTTTTAAGGTTTTCATTAAATGTTGACACTATTACATGGTATCAATGTTAATATTTATTTATAATGGTGACACTATCCAAATCACTAATGACATTAGATAGACTCTCATTGTCTCTCATTAATCCAATAATATAAGGTTTCTCATTGGATGGTATATGATACTGTCACGTGATATCACCGTTATACTCAATATTTACTTTTGTAATAAAACATTGTATTAAGAGGGTCACTTAGTTGTATTCAGTTGTAATTCGAGGTTTTTGGAGACCTTAGGCTAAATATCAAAATGAGACCTTACATAACTAAATCTCTGAAAAGTTGGGATCTTAGACAATAAGAATTTTCTTTTTTTAAATTTTTCTGTGGGCCTTAGGTGACTACCAAACTGATCTAATAGTTGAACCACCTCTAACTATAACATTAATTCATATAATGAAATTCCTTCATTGTTCTTCGCTTTTGGATGTAGTTGGTAGACTAAACCATATAAATTCTAATGTGCTTGTGTGTTTGTTCTGTTTTATCTTGCAGATGGCTAGATAAAGCAGCTATGTTGAAAGCATCCTCAATTAATCCAGTAGAAGAAGAGAAGATGGGGAGGCTCTGCACAATTACACAAGTTGAAGAAACAAAACTTATTCTAGAAATGGTTCCTATATGGATGGCCTTCCTAGTATACATTTTGGTGAAATCCACTGGTGAAGATTTTTTCATTGAGCAAGCCACTAAGCTGAATGGGTGTAACAAGACCATCCTAGCCCTTTCTTTCAAATCCTTTCTCAGCCTTGCAATTTCCTGGTTCTATGAGTCAATACAAGAAAACATGATAGGTGAAACACACAAAAGGAAAGCAACCCTAGTGAGAATTGGACTAGGAATGCTCTCATCCCTATGTTGCACCATTGCTTGGCGCGTCGAGACCAGGAGGTTGAGTTCTTTGGATACAAACAATGGATCGATGAAATGTGGTTAGTTCCACAGTTTTGTTGCTTAGGACTAATGGAAGGACTTGCTGAAGATGGAATCGAAATGTTTTTCTGTTTTCATGTTTCGAAATGGATGACGGGTTATGGAAAGGTATTCACAGATTTCGTGATTGGAATGGGTAATTTTGTGAGTGCCATCACTATTTATGCATCAAGAATATGGTTCAAAGACACCTTGAACAATAGTCGTCTTGACAAGTATTACCGAATGTTGGCAATATTGAGTTATGTAAACCTTTGGTACCACTTTTATGTGTCAAGAAGAATGTTGAATAAGGGTAATTGAAAATTGTCATCGGGAACAATCTTTAGGCTTAGGGTTATTTTGGATTTAAAATTTTAGAGTTTATAGTTTAGGATTGATACACAAAACAATGTTAGAAGAGTCGCTTAATTCATGACTCCATGTTGAAAATGTGTTATAAATAGTATAGTCGTTCCTGTCTCCAACAACTTAAACTTTTAGATGAGCAGTGGTCAACAATTTAATATAATATCAGAGTAGTCAATGAAAACTTTAGAAAAGTTCATAGTTTTAATAGTCCACCTCCATGACCATCCCTCTTTTATTTATTTATAGTTAAATTATTCAGTGTGTAAAAGAAAAAGAAGAAATATGTAACTCTTTATTCACCTAATGAGTACAATTGTTAGTCTTTTGAAGCAGTTGAGTAGAAATTTCTTTAGAATTGCACTTGAATTCAACACATGAATGTGATTACAAATTGGCTGCCCTAATTTATGAAAGGAAAATGCCAAATTAGTAAGAATTTTATGCAGAATTTATTATAAGAATGATATATCAGTAATACATTCGTAAATAAGAGTCATGTTAACGAGACTTTTGTTTAAAATGAAATATTCACATTGACCTCATACCATTTTACATTTAAAAAAAAAAAAAAAATTGCATAAATTTCTGTTTATATATCACTAATTTTTATAAAAACTCAAAACCTTAATAAGGTTCTTGAAAGCAAGATAAGAGGAAACACAAAAAGAGATCATCTCCAGACAAGTAGGTGGTAATCGGAAATCACAAAACGTCCGGCCCATCTTAAGCCCAAAATTGACCCAAGGACATTGTAGCCAGATTGAGTACAAAGATGATATGGCCGGCCCAGTCTAAATGCACCTTGCGGGCTTTGTAATTTTCTAAACAAAACTTGAATGTGGGTCGAGAATTGGTTGGCCTGCCAATTTTCCAAAGTATAGGTCATGGGCTTGACACTCCCGTGAGTTAACTTGACACCCTTTAGAGAGAAGAAGATGTTTTTCACTAATGGAAAAAAGAATAAGAACAACTTTAAAACAAAATAAAATAAAATGAAATAAAATTCGTTAGAATAACATCATGACACATTAGTAATGGGAGGATATACCATCTAAAAAATGAAAGGGAGAATGAATGAAAAGTCCTATTAGGAAGATAGGTGTACTAATAAGTCATCTTAACTTTTTGGTACACTAAAAAGTCCTTTTAATTGTTGTCACAAAATTTTTATTTTTATTTTTTTAGTGGAGTTTTATACTAATTTTTAGTTTTTAACAATAGTTTGAAAATTTGCCATAAAAAAATGTTACTAATTATTATTTTTTAATGACAAATTTAGAAAATTGGTACATGAAAACATCACTAATTATTATTTTTTCCGTTTATAAACTCTACATACTTTTCTACTTACATATTGGGTAATTGTTGAGTTCTTTTAGAATATTACGTTATACTGCATACATGGTGATCTAAACTAATGATGTAGCAAGAATTCATATGGATAGAATATGTGCCTCAACTTTGTTAGATAGTTAGACACCTAGAATGATCCACCAAGTATAAGTTTTGATTTTTTATTGACAAAAAATAACACGTATACAAATATTACTAGGACTATCTAATTATTATTATTGAATAATTAAAATCAACGATAATATTTGATCCTTCGAATTTCTCTCCACTAGAAAAGTTCGAATTGTCTGAATGAATATCTTATATGTAAAATATTCAATTTTATCTGGTCAAAATAAAAATCTTATATTTATTCAGACAATTTGGATAGAGAAAAATTTAATAGATGTAGCGCTACCATAAAACCAAATCTAATCATTTAAAAAGTCAATAGTATGTATAATATTATGAAGTCATTATAAAAATAAAAAATAAAAACTAACAGAGAATTGATTACAAAGTCAACTACATAAAACAATCTTAACCATACAAATTAGATGATAGGATCCATTATAAAACATACAATTTCATTCAAAATGCTCTACGAAGGTTCTGGAAAATATTTTACATGGTTGATTTTGTGATTGATTATGTATGAGTAAAAAATAAAATAAAAATAGTTGACTTGTCAACTTGTGTCTTTGAACTGGAAGTAACTAAGTTAGCAAGCAAATTATGAAACATGGGTTGGGTTTGAAGTGATGCAGTAAAGAGGTGATGTGACTCAAATAAGATAATGTGACTTAAATATGATAGTGACTTTTTGACTTTTTGATTTTTTAAGAGTATGACAAACCAGGCCTTAGTGTCAACGAATGAAGCTACAAAACAGTTGGCAACGCGGCTGGCTCTTTGTCCCTTTGAAATTCCATCTCCATTATGTGTGTATATATATATGGTACAGTGTTAAGGCCGCAATTCTAGAGTTTGAGGGTGTCAAGATTTAGAAAGAAAATTTTGATAAATAGTGAGCTTTTTTTATTTATTTATTTTTCAATCTGTGTGATTGTACCCGAGGTCTCCTTCATAAAGACTCCTAACAATTTAATTCTGCAGCACTAAAGCTAATTTGTAGTTTGCATTTGACAGTGATATCTTTGTGTTAGTCTGATTTTCAATTTTTCATCTTTCACAGAAAGTGAGGGAGAGGAGCATAATCAACTGCGGAAATGGTGTCCCTTGTGAGAATCTTGGGTAATTATAATACATTTTCCAAATGGAAAATTTTATTCATACGAAAAAACCTCTAAAAAATTATTTGATAATGACAGTAATGTAAATTAAAATGATCTTCATAGATATTTTGTTTGTAAAATCAATATTAAAGCGCTAACTTGGTGGTGTGTGTTGTTATGTTCATGAATGCTATGCTAGTGCTGATATGGGCTGATATGTACGCCATGTGGATGACGACGAAGCTATACTTGACAAATGTGTGGAAGCTCAAATTCACTCATGCCACTGCTATTATAAATGTGCTTTAGGGTTTGATGGGGATTAGACTCATACCCATGAAATTCATTGTTGATGTTTTCATTGGTAACTACTGGGTGCTCGTCATCTCCAGTTTTGCCTATAGTGCTGTGAGCATAGTTCTAAAATCCGGCCGATACGTTACGTACCGGCCGGTTCGTATCGGAAAAAATAGAGTACCGTGACAGATACAGGTTGGTGTAGCGTTGAGATAAAAAATTGCAGGAGAATCGGCCGAGTCCTGGTATGTAATGGTCTGTAACCGTTACACAAGCCGTGATGAACCGATACTCACCGGTTCGAACCGTATTAAAAAGAAAAAGCTGAAAAATCCGTGAAATGATTTTTAAAATTTCACCGCTGCAACACCCGATTCCTGATACATACCGACCAATACTACTGATACCGATGCTCCGCGATTGATACTGTTATGTTATCCGATACACCGTTATGGAAGAAATTGAACGTGTTTGGACTAAACTCATATTACATGATCATACTTGAAATCATTTTTCAAGCCTGTTAGGTTTTTATTCTTGGCAACCCCGTTTGACAAAACTCCTTTCAGATGTATTAATTTTCGCACTTTTATTTCAGTGAGGCTATGAGTTTATTAGATACGAATCCAAACCCGAATCGAACCATGCAGAGAAGTTTGTGATGTTAATGCTTTCAAGATTGCCACTTCGCTGATTATTACGGGGGTCGAGCTGCCCGGTCAGCTCGCGGCCGAAGCAAAATGCAAAATTGCATTCAAAATTGCATGTCCGTCGTTGCTCGCTCGAGCCAAGAAATTCTCGCTCGAGCTAGGGCTTGCTCGCTCGAGCCAAGGAATGCGCGCTCGAGCCAAGGATTGCGTCCATACAAAAACCTGAAAAAGTGTATTCCTCGCTCGAGCCAAGGATCCGTCGCTCGAGCCAAGGCACTAGTAGAAATCATGAAAAATACACTCCTCGCTCGAGCCAGAAAAGCTTCGCTCGAGCGAGCCTCAGAATCCGGATTTCTCAAGATGTTTGTTTTCTTCCCAATCTAGGATTACTTTTGATTCTCTATAAATACTTGGTTTTCTCCCAAAACAAGGTGATTGATTGAAGTCCTCCAGATCTTCTTTTTGGTTCTTAAAGTTTATATTTGGGGATATTTTGTTTGTTTTCTTTGATGTTTTTATTGAGTCTTCAACTCATGATTTAAAGAGAGTACATCAAAGGTTTGTTTGTTATACACAAAAGAGAGAGTTATTCTTCAGTTGTGGATTCTGAAGAATTCGAGCCTGAAGCTTTGGTGGAATCCGGAGTGGCTCATCAGAAAGACAATTCCGTGGTGAAGATGGGGTTGGAAGAGGCACATAGAGGTTGGTTCAATTAGGCGTTGTGGATTCGCTAGGTAATTGAGAGTATACCTGTGTAATTCCTTTAAATCTTCTTAGTGGATTGTTCTTGTTGCTGTTGCCCGTGGTTTTTTGATCACAGTTGGAGGTGTCCAATTGTGGTTTTTTCCACGTTAAATCGTTGTGTCTCTTTGTCTTGATTGTTTGATTGGGATTGTTATATTCTGCTTAAAATTGATACATAATCACAAATCAACATCTAGGGGATTTCTAAATTTTTCAAAGCCGGGACTAAACTGGGACCAATTTATACTTTATTATGAAATCAGTTCAAAAATAAAATATAAAATTTGTAACCCTATAGACGGCCTCGATATTATAAATATAAAAATATATGTTATATAATATAGTTTCTAAATCACAAAATATTATGCGGTGGTGTTGGGACAAATTCATATAGTGCACTAACTTCGTATTGATTGGTTAAAGTTGTATGACTCAGTACTTTTTATTAGGATTTTAAGCGACCATTTAACAAATATCAAATGATAAATAATGTGGAACAATATTCTAAGACCACCAAATAATCACTCGTAGATCACCACTAATCTCATTATATGAAGCTAACACTATCAGTTATTGAATATTGATTGTCCTCTATGCAAACCACATTCTATAATCAGACTTTGTCCTCTCAAACACAAAACTTCTTTGCTTCAGGGTTTGGGATTACTAACCATGTCAACACCTCCAGTCCTCCCCAAGGCCACAGCCACCTGCAGTCTATACGAGCCCGAATGCATTGGCGAGGGACAGAAGATACTCTTCTACACAGCACTAGCCCTAGTAGCTATCCGGCGTCTCAGGCCACTTAATGTCACTATCCACTTTCATGGTTGAGCAATTAACAGAAGTTATCCGGGACAACTTAACCATGCGCTCCTCTGCCTCTCCCTCTTCTTGGGAACCTACGCAACAATCCTCATCCCAATAGGCGGAATCATAGCGATTTCATTTATAAAGATTTGGTCACTTCGGTTTGGGATACCGGCCATATGCTCTGTGGTGGCAACACTGATATTCTTGAGTGGTTCGGGTTCGTAATTGTGTTATCTATAGGGGAGCTCGCTGACCACTGTGTTTAGAGTGCTTGTGGCTGCAACCTCCAAGATGTTTCACAAGTGGCCAGAGGAGGCTGATCGGCTCTATGAAATGGTGTTGACCTTCATTTGGAGCCGCATACTTGTCGCCTAAGGTATCTCTCAACTTGTTCAAATTACAAGATTCAACCCATTTAATTTTATGTTTTAGTTTATTTATTTCAATGGGAGCTTTTTGGAGGATCCAGTTTTTATGATTTTGGGCCATCTTGGCACTACCTTAATTCAAAACATTTATTTTATCATATATATCTGGAGAAATGAGTGATAAGTTTGAGGTTAAAAATGATGGTCTATTTTTGTGAAAACAAATATGATGAAATTACATACCAACAATTAGCGAAAATGTTATATACCATGAAATTGCTGCCCGAATTTTATCTCAAAAATAAGATAGATGGTATAAATTTAAAGTTGGTAAAATATGAGTCACTCTTAGAATGATTGTTGTCCATAGATGCATTTTTTAAAATAATTTTTTTAGTACTTTTTCTGCATTTCTAGTATTGTTGATTTTTAATTTGAGCTCAATTGGTTCCAATTAATTTCAAATAGTGTATTAAAATCATGAACAAAATGATAATAAAATACAACTATATTCCACAAAACATGGGTTCAATGTCACTTTGGTTCATGTCATTTTATCCATCCATATACTGTTTTTGAAACACAGGCATCTACACAAGGCCGCAATTATATTACCAACAAAGCCTCTAGAAGAACAACTGACAAACAGATGGAAACCCTGCCGAGTTACATAAGTAGAAGAAACCAATCTCACCATACGAATGATCCCTTTATGCATCACTTTCGTTTTCTGCGGCGTCGTATTTTCCATCAGCAACACATACTTCGTGGCGCAAGCAAACCACATGAACCACAAGCTCGGCCACGCCTCAATTCCCATTCTAATCCTCCTCTAGAAAACCAGAATTCACCAACCTCTATTGCAAACTCGCCATCAAGCTAGGCGGGTCTATAGAGGTTGATGGCGAGTTTGCAATAGTGATTATAAAGTATATTTCCAAAAACAAAAAAAAAAAACAATTTGGGGCAAGACAGTGATTACATGCCTTTGTCGATAAGTTTTCTGTATTTTTAATGTGGTCAATTTTCAACAGGTTGGGCCTACGATGAGAGCCTACGGGGTCCATTTTGGTCACGTTGTCACGATGGGACTGGGGAGTTTGGGGAGTGTTCTCTTGGTGTATTTATTAGGGAAGGCGAGTGAAAGAGGAGGACAACAGAGTTGGTTTCAGGACACATTGAACTATAGTCAACTCGGTAAGTATTATTGGACTCTGGCTTGGTTGAGTGTTCTGAATCTTGGTTTGTACATTGTGGTGGCACTTTTTTACCGTTTTAGGACATCAGAATTGGAAGATGAAGACGCTACAAATTACGATTCAATTATTGGGCTTTTTTAGGATAATACTCGATCAATGTTGTTGCTGTTTAAGTGGCACGGTATTCTCTATATTCAAATTTTCATTGTTTTCTAGGGGTGAGCATGGTCCAGATTGGGGTAAAATGTTATCTACGGTTCTTGAAAAATTAAAACCAATCCAATCCGTTTAAATCGTAGAATCAATCCGTTTAAATATGGATTGGATCAGTTTAAGACCATGGATTCACAAAATTAAATAACAAAAAAAAAAATATAGAACATTTTAATTTTATAAAAACATAAACATAGCATCAAACAAAAGCAATAAACAAAAACAACAAACAAAAGCAATAAAACTGGATACACATTACACAAAGCAGAGTTGTCCTATGTATTAAAACTAAACATAGCATCAAACAAAAGCAATAAGAAAATTGGTTTAGCTTTTGTATGAAATAAGAAATGATATTATGTAGGAGGGTCTATAATATAAATATAGACTATTTGTATACGGTCCGGATCGGTTCCGGATTGGCATACGGATTTTTAAATTTTCAATCCGAAACCAAATCATGAATTCAAAAAACCAATTCAAACTTACCGAATTGGGCTGGACCGGATTGGATTAAGGATTATACAGATTTCTTGCTCAGTCCTACAGTTTTCGAACAAAGATTTTTGAGTAGCCTGGCGTTGGTTGATAATGTATATCAGTAATTCTATGGTTCCAGAAATGGAACTAGAAAAAAAAACAAGAAAAACAAATCTATGGTTGATATTTAAAGTTGATGTTGTGACTCATACCTTAAGTAAATTTAAACTATTGACGTAAAATTCTGGATATTTTTTGAATTTTTGTGTCTGGGATTATAGTATTGCTCAATGTATATTGTTGTGTTTTAATGGAAGTGTTACATAATTTATATGTATATTGTTGTGTTACATAATTTAACTAATTTTTTAAATATTTTTTAACAAATTTTATATTTTTTAAATTTATCAAAATTAAGGAGTTGTTTGGGATGATATAAAATAAGTGTATTTTTTTTTACTTTTTATAAAAAGATATGCAGAAAAGTAGAGAGATGATGTGACCCAAACAGTCTCTAAATTTATCTATAAAAAAAATTGATTAAAATATTTTTTAAAATTACTAAAAATACAAAAAATATGAATGATAAATAAATTTTTTTTTGAAAATTCCAAACCAAACAGAGTAATGATTTTGTGAGTGAATGAATTTGAATGAATAAATTTTGAGATACCGATAAAAAAATTCTTGAAACACTTAATTCATCACCCCCTAAAAATCACCCCTAATTATGTGCCTAACAAGTGTTAAATTTTGATTTATCAAACATTCTATTGTGAGATGTCATAACTAAATAATGTTATAACCAACATCACAATAAGTTATAATTAACACCACAATGCATCATATCCAAGTTATAACTAATACTTCAACTTGTCATAACCAAGCACTACAAATGTCATAATTAGGGTGCATAAGGTATACACATAGAATTTCTCTATAAATTAAAGGATTGTCAATCCCTTAGTTCATACATGTGAGATTCACTACGGTTCTTTTTTTGATAATTTAAACTGTTTGTCTTACTATTATAAATAAGAGGCAATTAGGTGCTGCTACAGTACATGACTCTCTTTTTTTTCTTTCCCATTTTACCCCCTTTTTTTTCCCTTCCCTTTGTATCCTTTTGCTTTTTGTCCTGTTAGACATATATAAGTCCTGGTAGATATACATGGTTTGCTTAAAAAACTACTTTAGTTCCATTGTATTGTTTTGATTTTTTGTTCTGTTATATATATATATATATATATATATGTAGGTTGGTTAACAAATAAGACTTTGGACTTGTTTGGTTTATATTTCAAGATATAATTTTTGAATTTTTTTTAAAAAATTTTGTTTAGTTCAAATTTTTTGAATTTTTTTTTCCAAAATCACTTTCTCTTTCTTACACATCAAATAATCATTTTTTTCTCTTCTTTTTCCTTTTCAATCACTTTTTTTCTCACATACATCTACTCAACTATAACAAAATATCAAATCATTCGAAACTCTCAAACTCCAAAACTATTTTCAAAATATACAACCAAACAAACAAACAAAAAAAATTCTAAACTTTCCCTTCAAATTTTTTTATCTACTCAACTATTATAAAACATCAAATCATGCCAAACTCCCAAACTCTAAACTTATTTTCAAAATATATAATCAAACAAACCAAAAAAATTTCTAAACTTTCTCTCCAAATTTTTTTTTTTTTAAAAAAAATTATCTTAAAACACAAACCAAACACACCATTTAGTTCTATTCTAATTTTATTAGTTCCATTCTAATTAGATTTCATCATCAATTTGTGTCATACCTATTAATCTACATTTAGATATTATCATTACATGTGGATAATTTCAATGTATATAGTAGAATCAAAAAGTCATTGTGGTGCTTTAATCCCTCATGTAGTGTGAAGATAGTGGTGTTGCAGGGAAGATTTGCATTTGGAGTTCAAGAAGTTTGGTGTTGCACTGGAAAACTTTGGAATTTAAGAACTTTCATCAGAGTTCAATCTACGCCATCGTAAATTTGAATTTTCAAGTACTTTTCAATTTGATTTTCATACTTCTCATGCTTTGAATCTATTCTTGATAGAGGTATTCGCATGAAATTTTGATTTTCAGTGTGAATTTTATAGGGTGAGGTTGAATCTAACGGTTTCAATTTGGGTTGGGTTTAGGGTTTAGCATTTAGAGTTCAAATCTTAAAATTTTCTTGAGCTTTGGCTTAAATTTCTGAAATTTTCTTATAAGTTGTGTTATTCTTGTGCTATTTGGTTGCTGAGAAAGTGAAGGAAAATGAAAACTGAAATATTTTAATATTCTTTACATAGATCCATAAATATAAATATATATATATATATATATATCCTAAATTTTCTATGTTTAGAGGGTGTTTGGGATTTAGTTTTTTGATGATTTTTTTGTTGGTTCATTTTTAGCAAAAAATTTAGGTTCTAGTCACCTAGACCAATTAGAAAAATAATTTTAAAAAAAAAATTCAAGCAAGCAAGCAAGTCCAAAAAAGACAAATAATTCAAAAAAAAAAAATAACTGTTGGTTCATTTTTGACTTATTTTATTTTATTGTAATTTTTCAATTTTTTTTATTCATCTACACGAAAAAGGCTGATTTTTCATATATTGGTTTATTGATGTTTTTTTTTTGTTTTTTGTTTTTTTTTTCGTTTTTTTACTTATTTTTGCTTTGGTGAACTGATTTTTCAAAAAAAAAAAAAAATATAGGGTTCTACTCAACTAGAGGAATCAAAAAAATATTTAAAAAAAAAAATTAAAAGTAAGTCTAGAATAGCCATAAATATTCCAAAAAAAAAAATTGATTTTTTACTTATTTTGCTTCTTTTATTTTATTTTATTTTTTAATTTTTAAATTTTTTTTATTCATATATATAGATTAGGAAAGTAAAAAAAATTGACATAATTTTAAAAAAGGAATAATGCTTAAAGATAAATCCAAAAAGATACTTGGCTTATTTAAATGTTCCCCAAAACCCCATTAGTATGCTATTCTACTACTTTTAAAATATAAATATAATAAAAATTATTTTTAAATATACTACAACAAAAGCACACGATGAATGCTTGTAATAGTTTGCAATTATGTCACTTCCATGAATCCATCTCTTTTTGGTTTAAATGGATTCAATATAAAACTTTAGCTATTTGTGTCATGCCTTTTGAAAACTGTTGTTAAATCTTAATCTTATTTTAAAGTAGTTCACTTTAACTATATTTTCATCTTCTCATCTATTAAGTTGCATAGTTCCTATTATAGCTCCAAATTCACCACTGACACTGTGATCGTAGCCAATTTTGGTATTGCTACAGTAAAATGGCTTTTTGTTTTTTCCCATTTTACCCTTTGATTTGTTGCCTTATTACATATATATATGATTTGGTTAAAAAGTAAAAGTTTAGTTCTATTCTACTTTGATGATATCATCAATCTTCATCATAGCTAAGAAATCTACATTTAGGTATAATGATTGCATTTAGATAACTTTGAATATGTTGAGCAGACTATACCAATAGTCTATATAATTTAGTCATTGTGTGATTTTGATCTTATAATTTGATTGGATTAATTACAATTCTTATCATTATTATTATTTTTTTATATTAATAATGGAAACACGGAATGTATTTTTACAAGTAAACATGTAAATTGATTAACTTAATTAATTAATTTCAACCAACTCAATGAATAAAATTCTGTTAAAAATCACAACCACATTATTAATTACAATTTACGCAAATATGTAATATAAATTTCATGGAAATTTATTATTAATTACACCTTCAGTTTTTATAATCTTTAATTCTATTAATTGTATTTATTTGTACAATTTATTATTCCCTAGAAATTTATTTTTAATCTTAATTATGATCCGTGTCTAATTTTTGTAATTTGTTGTAATTGTAAAATGTCTTTGTATGGTTTCTTTTCTTGTTTTGTGTACATGCTATATCAGAATTACAATGTTAATAAAATTATTATCAAAATGATAATTGCGGTTTAATGTTTATTTATCAATTTGTTACGGTACATATTGTTATTTAACACAGTATAGTGTTTCAATCATGCCAAAAAAGCTAAAAAAGGTAGTGTCATATGTAAATTTTTCACAAGAACAAAAAGATCGCATCAATCAAAAGAGGCAAGAATTAAGAGCAGGAAAACAAAAAGATCGACCAACAAAAATATGCCACATCAATGAATCAAGCAGTTTATTTGAATATGAAACATTGGAAATATCTGAACGTCCTGTTCTTACATTAGTTTTTTCAAAACCTTCCCAAATTAGTCTTGAAGGAGCAACCATCAATCATAACACCTTTGAAATAGGTATAATTTCTTCAGAGTCTTTATCAGAGAAAAAAATTCATTTCTCCTTATTAGATAACAGCCAATTTCATTCTTTCTTTTTCAATTACTTATGTATAATTACACATTTTTTCCCCCTAATCCTTAGGTTCTACATCCAACACACTTGATGAAATAGCAGTTCTGCAGTGTATACATCATCAAAGTTTTTATTTTATTCTTCAACTATAATAATTAGTCTTTCTCATTATGACTTCATACATTTATCTTATATAGGTATTAATGATTTCCAGAATAACACAACGACTGACACTGAAAATGGTACTTAAACAACTTCTCTTATTATTTTTTTTTCTTATTCACCCAACTAGATAGAAAATAATTCTTAAATTCTATTTATACTCTCCATAGGCTTTGTTCTACGCTGTAGAGAGAAGAAGAGAATCACAAAAAGAGATATACCAGTTAAAGCCTTTGTTTTACCAAATAGATCATGTTGTTCATTCTGTAATGCAAAAAAAAAAAAAAAAAAAGATCTCGAGCCAGATGGTTTTTGTTGTTTTGTTGGAGAAATTTCACTATGTCTCAATGTTGTTCCATCTCAATTGTATGAGTTGTTCACGGGTCGTTCCAAAAATTCTCTTCATTTCTTAAAGTACATTCGTGCCTATAATAATTTATTTGCTTTCACTTCATTCGGGGTTACCACTAACAAACAATTAGAGTGTAGAAATAGAGGAATCTATACCTTTCATATGCAACGATAGGTTTATCTTTATATCAATTAGCTTTATCCTTCAGATCATAAACCTTCTTACTTACAACTCTATTTCTTTGACACTAAACATGAAGTTCAGAATAGGATGAGGATTGCAGACAATCTAGATCTGAACATCATTACTCTTTTAATTGATATTGTCACTTCAAATCCATATTTTATATTGTTTAGAAGTTTAAGAGATGTTTCTGACCTAGACACTCATCATATACTCATCTGCACTAATCTATCTTTAGATCCCTGAACTTTTATTCCTCCTACTGCATCCCAAGTTGCTGCAATATGGCATGAGAATGATGAAGTTGTTCAGTATAAAGAGCGTGATATCATTGTCCAAAAACATCAAGGTCATTCTGAAAAAATTTGGTATATGACCCACTACAATATCCATTGATATTTCCTCTTGGTGAACCTGGATGGCTCCAAGGAATAAAGAAAAAACAAAAAAGAAAGACAAAAACAAATTTTCAGATGGTCAATTTTCTGTGTTGGCAAAAGAAGCTTCCAATGCTGATGATTTATTATCAACAGAAGCTCAACGTAAAATAATATAGAAAAAAAGATTACCCTACTCACAACTTATAGTACAACAAGAACCCTAAAGTATTTATTTTATTTATTTCAATTTTTGAAGAGAATTTTAAGAAGAGAAACATGGCTTCAACTCATGAGTTTTATTGTTTCAAGTTTCAAATTAGGGAGAGCGATAATTCGATTTTACTTCGAGCATGTTGACTTCTACAACAATTTGTTGTGGACATGTATGTTAAGGTAGAAACTTTAAGGTTGGATTACTTTAGAGTAAATCAGAAAGAAATAAGAACATATTTGTATCAAGGAATTGTTGATAGTATCACAGCAGGAGAATCTAAAGCTTCTAATATTGGTCAAAGAATTGTTTTACCAAGCTCATTTATAGGTAGTCCAAGAGGCCTTCAGAAGAACTATATTGATTCCATGACTTTAATGCAACGATTTGGAAAGCCTAATATATTTTTAACCATGACTTGCAATCCATGTTGGAGTGAAATCAAAGCAGAATTGTTATCAAATGAAGAGCCACAAAATAGACCTGATCTTCTTGTCCGAGTATTGTAGACACCTTATTTTGACCGGCCCTAAGACTTGGGCACTTTCTTTTGATTACCCGATGATGACAATTAGAATGTGTTTCTCACAGAATCCTCAGTAAGAGAGATGGAATTTAAACTTTAATTCCAACCTTTACACATTTTTTGGCCAAACTATTTTAGACCTGAGAAATATTTAAAAGCATCTTGTTTATAGGTTTGGAGTTGAAGGAAATAGGAGGGGGTGGAAGAAAATTAGTTTAGGAAAAGAATGAGCATCAAATCATTAAGAGAGAAGTGAACAACCTTCACTAAATTAGGCATATCTCTTTGTACACTTGGAATTTAAATGTGAGGCCATAACCATTGGAAAGTAAAGGTTTGGGCCTTCAATTTAGACCCAAGAACCACCTAAGCCCAAGTCCAGATGGGAGAGATATGCCCATTTGAAGTTGGACTTAAGAGTAGATTTTGTTGACCTAGCCTGAGGGAAATGAACAGCCTTCACTAAATTAGGCATATCTCTTTGTACAGTTGGAATTTAAATGTGAGGCCACCACCATTGGAAAGTAGACTTCTGGAGCTTCAATTTAGATCCAAGAACCACCTAATTCCAAGTCCAGATGAGGGAGATATGCCCATTTGAAATTGGGCTTAATAGCATATTTTGTTGACTCAGCCCAAAATAGCAGCAGCCCCGTTTTTCTTGGTTTTGGTTTGGTTAGGACACCCCATTTACCTATTTTCTGATCCATTCAAGTGCACACACTCATCCCCCATTAACTCCACTTATCCCCCATTGTCAAAAAGAGATTTTGTTTGCATCCATAAAGGAGTCTCCTATGCAACCACCTTGAAAATTTGCCCTCCTATCACACTCTTGTCTCTCACTTTGTTCCCCACCTTCTTTTTGACCTTCACTCTCCCTCATTACCTATATAGAATGATCATATTGTAAGAGAGAGGGAGGACCACGAAATTGAAGAGAAAAGAGTGAGAAAATGGTGAAAAAAGAGAGAAAAATTGAGTTTCTGAGCCAAAAATACTCCTATCTTCTATATACACCCCATACCTTCCATAGCTACTAAAATTCCTCATTTCCATACACCAAAACCACTCCGAAAATTCTGATATAGCCAAAGATCAATTGTCTAGATCATAAGTAAGAGTGTTTAGTGATTGAAAGTGAGAAAAACTAGAGAGTTAGCCACTTTCCATACCATAAACTCCATAATTTCGAATTGAGGATTTGAGAACACACTTCCTATACTTGAGGGAGATCAAGAGGAAGTTTGGAAATCAAGAAGTTTAATCTTTCTATAGAAGGTTTTGCTTGGCCTAGTTGGCTGGCCGACCTATTTGGCCGGTCGGTTAGTTTCTTCCGGACAAGATGGCGTAATCTCTCAATGTTGACCAATTTCCACCAGTGGTTTCAAAGAACATGAAGCCTTTATTTTATTTATTTTTATTTTGAGTGTTTTGCGAGGTTTTTATTTTGATGTAATATTCTCCTCATCCCTCTCTAATTTGGTTTGTAATTATTCTTTCAAGTGCTGTAATAATTCCTTGCCCGCTTCTTTCTATCTCGTTCTTCAACTTGCTTTCTTTATCTATGAATATGCATCATATTTTGTCTTTCATTTTATTCATCCTTTGCATCCATGTTTCATGCATCTTGATTTGGCTAATTTTGCATTTGTGGATTTAATCAATTCCTATGTGATTATGTGTGCTATCTCATGTTCTTGAGATGATTCACATGTCATATCTTAGAAACCGAATCTTTAGTTGCATCCCATGAGTGAATTGCATAAGGATTTTGTATATAAGATCATGCATGTTTTACTAACTTTGTTATGTAGCTTGTTCGCAGGACGTCAAACATGTAAGTTTTTATGCTTTAGCATCTCGTTTGCATGTGTTTTTCTTACTATGTTTAGCATTCTACCATGAAACTATTTGCTTATGTGATATAACTCTATGAATGTCAGTGGATGGAGGTTATGTCGCTTAATTTGGAATGATATTGATTTTCATATTTGTAAACTCAATTTATTCGGGTTGTACATCTTCAAAACTCTTTCAAAACTACATGAAATCAAGTTGTTCCAAAGTGGGTGACACAGTCTATACTTGTATGCTTCATATAGTAAATTTTAGGATTTATTAAATAATCAAAACATGAACATATAAAGAAACTAAAATTCATATCATGGTTAGTAAAGGTCGATCTTTTGATCGGGTGAGTGGGGGTGCTCAATTAATGACCTTCCCCTCTCATACCTAAGGTTCCGAACCGAGACAACTTTGGTTACGACGAATAGTGGCCTTGGCGCGAGTCATGGGTTTCCTAATTTCCCAAAATAAATATTAGGTGGCGACTCTAAGATCTGCAGTCCATTTTTGACAAAACTGCAATAAAATGGATTTTCAATTAAAGTTTCCAAATCTGGACTCTCATCTATGTTTCACATAGCACTCATGAGACTAGATCCAAGAGATCTCGCGAGTCTGAACTGTTTAACGCGCGCGGGTACCCCCGGGCATGTTACAGTTTCTGGCGACTCCACTGGGGATTTTATGAAACCTTGACCTGAACTCCATGATATAATTTTTATTTTCAATTATATGTTTATTGCATTGCATGCATTGGTGCACTTAAAGTCCCTGTGTTGCCCAGATACTGGTGGGAACACAGGCACACTTTTTGTTACACTACACCTATCTCTACGTTACTTTGGAGGCCTTGTGTTATAATCTTTTGAGATCTGAAGGTTCTTAGACTTTGAAAAGAGGCTTTATTAACTCTTTTGATTTCCTAAAGATCTTCATTGGTTATAACCCAAAGGACTCCTTGGTAATGTCATCTTGACTTTAACCCCTAGAGTAGAGCCAACCTTGTGCATATAGTGAGCTATAGTACCTTTCAAAATTAGGACAGGATGCTCTCCCATTTCTAGGATGTATGATACCGCTTGTTTGAATAGTGAACCCTAGATCATTTCAAAGGCTAGGACAGGATAACCCAACCCTCCATAAGGGTGCTTGTTCTCTTTCTTGTTATGTGCAATGTATGGGATCGATACAAGAAATCTCAAATTCAAATGTGTGGTTCAAGCATTTCAGTTTGTGGGGTTGAGTTCCGTGTGTCAGCATGAGTTAACAGTAATTAGTGATCAGTTGAGTCGAAACGCCAATAAAATTCTGATTCGGGTCCCATTGTTTTTGAAAGGAAGTTTGCAAACATAGCTTCAGACATACCTAATATCCCCTAAGTTTTGTGGACTCACCCTGACAGACTTTGCAAAATGCAAGATCTTGTTGATGGTCAACCAGCGTTAGTCTCTCTCCCACTAGTTACTCGAAGAAGAAGGAATAGCTAGTTAGCAGCACCAGTACAAAGTACTCAGCAAACACCCATTCGTTCTCACCAAAGCAGTTCACCAGCATATACATCACTCCAACCCATTTACCCAAGCCTGAGGTGTTCATTGCAAAAAACACGGACTTGTGTATGATGGATACACCTGAACCCCAATCGTCTCAACCCCCAAAACTTGAACTCCCTAATAGTCTAATTCCAGTCCAACCCACTCCAAAGAGCCCGGCCCAACCAGTTCACCAGGACCAAGTCGGTTCAAATCCCTCGCAAGCACCGATAGCTGAACCCACTACTTCTAAGTTGGTGAGCATGATTGAAGATCTTTAGAGCACTGTGGCAGATTTAGCCTTTGGGATCTTCGCTCCGTCATCGACCACATCATGTGCCAGAAATTTCATGCCAAAAAGCTCCCCAATCTTGGGGCAAGCTACAATTGGAAAAGGCCAACCCGAAGGTATCTTAAGTCTAGGTGATGACATGTTAACAACAAGTGGATCTTGCTTCGATACAGCCACCCAATCCCTTGGAAAAACTGAAGCAAGTGGCAAAAATGAAGCTAGGGCAAGTATTGATCCTTATGCACATCTCCAATGGACTATTAAGGCTTTAAAAGTCAAAGGGTTAAACAAATAGCAAGTGCTTACAGTTGTTACAAAGACTGTGGATGGCACTTTTGTCGCTCAGATTGTGCGCATTTTGAACCAAGGGGTAAGCCATAAAAAGGGATGTTGTACCAGAAACACCCCTTCTAGCTCCAGCCCTACACTCATAAGAGATTATCAAACTCAGTCAACACATGTCGACCCTTCTGTCAATACTTTCAGGACTGGTAACCGCATCTTCAATCCCCTTTACATGACCTTATCTAAAGCTCTCCAAATCCTCATAGGACAAGGCCATCTCAAACCCCTTGATTTTTGACCTCTCCTTGATCGCCTTCCAGGTAGGTATGATGCTACCAAGTATTGCGCCTTCCATCAGTAACTTGGCCATGACACTGATCCTTGTTTTCGCCTTCGCCATGAAATTCAAGACCTGATTGACAACAAGGTCATCACCCCACCCAAAAAAACCACAAAATCTACCGATAATGGGTCAATAAACTTGGGGGATAATGTAACTAGCTCTGTGATCGGGGGATGAACCACCTACTGATTGCACACATTTCGTTCCAGACGTGGTGGATGACACGCACTATTTTAGCAATTTGAGAATGATTTCATTTTACTTTCTAAATTGAGTGTTAAGTCTGAATATGATTCCACCCAGTTTGTAGATTTGGGTTCTCGAGTCATCCTAGCAAGTCTAAATATGTTGATTTTGATAGTGCTAACCTAGACATTTCTGTCATGTCTAGGTCTTTTTTGTCATTTTCTTTTGAGTCTGTTGTCAAAAGTTTGTTGTCATTCTTGAGTCATAGTCTCTTTTCAATAAACAAAAAAAAAAAAATCATAAAGTCTGCCTACTTCTCTGTGCCTTTAAATCATAGCATTAACCAAAGTTTTTCAAAATTTTTTCCAAAACTCTAATAAAAACAAAGAGGAAAAATTTCCTCGGGATTTGCAAATTTTGATCAACTAAGAGGAAGAGAGATGTGCTAAGCCTTTGATGAATAAAATCATTTGTGTTAATGTGGGTACTGAGAAGGATCCTGGCTTGGTCCAAATTGGTTCTATCTTGTCTTCGTAAGAGTGCGAGTGATTAATCACTTTGTGAAAAGATTTCAAAAATTGTTTTTGCATGGTCCTACGAAGACATGCCTGGAATTGATTATACAGCATAGGATCCCTCTTGACTTGAGGTTCAATCTCCTTAGCTCCTTAGCTCCTTAGCTTTCAAACTGTGATTCGAAGTGTTCAGTAATCAACCAAAAGTGTGAGGCTTGCATAGCCGAAATGGAAACAACCCTTGAATTAGGGACAATAATGTGATTTAAATAGAGGCAACCCTTGAACTAGGGGCAATAAGGTACCACCCTTGAGAGGCTCGCTGGGCTGAAAACCCAGAAGGGCGACCCAGGCAAAAGTTAGAGCACAAAAAAAAAATGAAAAAATGAAAAGCTTGCAAGGTTGAAAACCCAAAAGGGCGGCTTTGGCAAAAGTTAGAGCATAAAAGAAGAGTATCAATACCCGAGTGAACCTTAGCTAGAACCACGTAGGGCCTGTGATTCAAATTGTAAATAGCCCTTGAACTAGGGACAAGAAGGTCGGATGTGATGTAGATTGGAATCAGCCCTTAAACTAGGGGTAATGATGTGATTCAAATGAAGACAGCCCTTCAACTAGGGGCAATAAGGTCAAATATGAGTTAGATTGGAATCAGCCCCCCTTGAACTAGGGGCAATGATATGATTCAAATTTGAAACAACTCTTCAACTAGGGGCATAGCCGAAATGGAAACAGCCCTTGAACTAGGGGCAATAAGGTTGGATGTGATCAATGAATTAAAACTAGATTGTTTCCCAATAAAGACCGCCCAGAAAGTCAAAACCCAAAATTTGAGGAAAAAAGGACAATTAAGTTCTTATCCACTGCACTAGAGGCAAATTCAGGCCCAATTAGCCTAGTCTCTACATCATCATATCTACTGGTCAAGTGTAGCAATCGTTCATAGATGGCCTACAGATTTCACAACCAATCAACATGGACAAGTCAAAACAAAAGTACCATCCTTGAGAGGCTCACTGGGTTGAAAACCCAGAAGGGAGACTCAGACAAAAGTTAGAGTAAAAAAATAAATAAAAAATAGAAAGTTAAAAACCAAAAAAAAAAAAAAGAATGAGAAAAATGAAAAAAGAGAAAAGCTCAAAAGGCTGAAAACTCAAAAGGGCGACTTTGGCAAAAGTTAGCGCACAAAAGGAGAGTGTCAATACCCGAGTGAACCTTAACCGAAACTACGTGGGCCTGATTCCTATCTTTAGGATGCGTAGGTAGCTTCATCTTGAAGTTCGGCCCTAATAATTTTTCAACTCATTCATCCCGTCTATGTTTGATTGATGTATCTTTAGTCGACTTAGCTGTCCTATCCGCGTTTGCTTGATTTGTCTTCGTTCTGCTCGGTGCAGTTGGTTTGATTCAACTTGGCTCCATTCGGTTTAGTTTAGTTCGATTCGATTCGGTTCGGTTCGATTCGGTCCAGTTCCACTCGGCTTCAATCGGTTCAGTTCGAATCGGTTCAGATCGGATTGGCTCGATTCGGTTATCACCATTGCTATAACAGAACCAATTCAGGATTATCTGGCTCGGGGCTATACATCCCAATGGTTGATTCCATGTTGATTGGGTAGTGGCCATTTGCAAAAATAGGTTTTGATTATTTTGAATGAAGTTGACTAATTTTCTTGAAAATTATTCCATTTTTGCAAAACCAGACCATTCTTTGGACTTAAAAAAGGGAAAATTTTCAGTACTCACAACTTAGCTTACATGATTTCAAAACAGAAAATGGAATAAGTATGCTAATCTAACTCTCATGTTGATCAAAACATTGTTTACAAAAAAATCGAGAGGAAAAAAAAAATCAAGGCAATGAATTAAGGGCATAATGAATTAAGGGCATAGTCGAGTCGGAGATTCTATCTTCTCCACCGCTTGAGTCATGAGTTTGTTGGCCAACTCTTTGGCTGGATCATGAGTTCGTTGGCCAACTTTTTGGTTGGCCCATCAGTTTTAATTTCAACCCATCATGACAAACTGCAGAATCGCCTAGGCTCAATGGCTATGTTTCAGAGTCATGTTTTTTTACGTTCTGTTAATACCAGTCAGAGTATATAAGTGTGTTTGGATTGCTTTGCTTCGTTTTTTTTCGCTAAGTCATTTTTTTGCTTCAGGTCAGTATAGAATCAATGTGCATTTCAGAGTTCACAATTCAATCATTCTCCAAATTCAAACAAAATTGTTTTCAAGCTCACAGTGATATGCCAGTCACACCATTCATGTGCAAACGTGAAACTTAATTTTATTGTAGTCAGGAGATGACATCCCCAATTACAGAGACAAAACCCTGAAGAAAAAAAAACAAAAACAAAAACAAAACAAAACAAAACAAACCCAGAAAAACAAAAAAAAAAAAAAAAACAAAAAGAGAGAGAGAGAGAGAGAGAGAGAGAGAGAGAGAGAGAGAAAGAGACTAGCACTTTCTTAGTTTTTCAGCAACAGCCCGGTGGCAAAGATTACAACCAGCTTCATTTGCACACAGCTACGTTGCCTGACTTTATCATCAGCTGCCTCGTTTCATCTATACTCCTTCGAAACTCTTGAAGACTCTGCCTCGGCTTTGGCAGAGCTTCCGAAGGAGATTATTCCTCGCCGGCCATCAAATTGGTTATGCGAAGAAACTCCGAATCGAGCCACGGAGGTGGCCTGTCGTTTCAGCTCTTTGTTCTGCTTTTTCAACACACTAATTTCCACTCGAGTGTCTTTGTACATACGTTGGAGGAGGAAGAGTTGTGTATTTAACTTATGTACCTCACACGTCCTATTCTACAATCAACGGGACAAGTTGGAGACCGCAGTCACAGTGTCCACACATGACCTCAACGTGTACGAGTTTGCTTCGATGTTAGACTGTGCCGCCATGATTTGGTCAACTGACATCGCTGGAAAGCTGAAAACAAGGGAATGAAGATGAGCCCGTGGTTGAGGTTCAGGGGAGTCGGAATCGGTCATCTCTATCGTGGACTTGTTTAGGTCTGGAAAAAGAGTGAGAGAACCATGTGAAGAAGCCATGGCAGAAGAGAGTAATGCAAAAGAAAGAGGTTGCAAAGTGGTGGCAAAGAAAGTTTGCAGGCTTTTGCTCTGCCTCTCTCTCTCTTTCTCGCAGGCCTTTACTTAAGAAGAGAGCGAAGAAGAAGACAAAGAGAGAGAAAAGCTGAGACAATCATTGACAATCGGGGCAGGATTGGACAGCCTATCAGTCAAGCACTACGATTGTTGAAATCGTGCGCCAGACACGACACTCGAAGAAGATGAAGGAAGAGAGAGTGAGACAAAAACAGAGAGAGGCGGAAGAGTTGTATATATGTATATATGTGTATATGTATTGTGCATCTATGTATTATATATATTTGTTTGCATATTTGGTCACAAGAGTGGCTTGGGTTCAGTGGTTCAGTTCAGTGGTTGAGGATTGAAACATTAAGCCTGAGGTTAGAGGTTCGAACCCCCATAGCAACGAGTGTTTCTTTTGTTTTGTTTTGGTTTTATGTATATATGTCTTGTATAAGTATATATATATTTGTTTGAATATTTTGTCACAAGAGTGGCTTGGTTCAGTGGTTCGGCTCAGTGGTTGAGGACCTGAGATCAGAGGGTCGAACCCCCGTGTCCTTGCATTTTGTGTTTATGGTATATGTATACGGTATGTGGTTCAAATTTTGTGCATCTATCGCACAATAATCTCACTTCAAGCATCTACCGCACAATTCAAATTCAATCACGCTATCTTGTGCATCGCACTATCTGGTGCATCAATCGCGCTATCTTGCACATCGCACTGTCTTGTGCATCAAATTCAATCGCGCTATCTTGCGCAGCGCACTGTCTTGTGCAATTTCAAATTCAATCGCACCATCTTGCGTATCGCACTGTCTTGTGTAATTTCAAATTCAATCGCGCTATCTTGCGCATCGCACTGTCTTGTGTAATTTCAAATTCAATCGCGCTATCTTGCATATCGCACTGTCTTGTGCAATTTCAAATTCAATCGTACTATCTTGCGCATCGCACTGTCTTGTGCATCTCAAATCAATTGCACTATTTTGTGCATCGCACTGTCTTGTGCATTTCAATTCAATTGCACTATCTTGCGCATCGCACTGTCTTGTGCACCTATATTGGCTATCATGCGCATTCACCACATCGCACTATCTTGTGCACTCATATAGCGCTGTTTTGTGCCTTCATTCACCCTCATTCGCACTGTTTTGTGCATTCATTTTGTATCGCACTATTTTGTGCATCCTATATTGCACTGTTTTGTGCACCTTGTATCGCACTGTCTTATGCATTTACCATGTACTGCACTGTCTTGTACACCTACACAGCACTGTTTTGTGCATTCATCTTTCATCGCATTGTCTTGTGCATTTACCTTGCATCGCACTGTTTTGTGTACCTTGCATAGCACTATTTTGTGCATTCATTTCCCTACATCGCACTGTTTTGTGCACCTCACTCGCACTGTCTTGTGCACCACCTAGGTCTAGGAGACCTTAAATCTTCTAAAGCTGTAATTCTTTTGGTGTTTGTCGTGCCCGAATGACTTCAGGCGGTCTGGTATAGCCACCTGCCTGTGTTTGCAATGAGTTCCTAGGAGACCAACTGCGACGGTGGAAACTAGAGTTCGAATGGCGATGCCCAGAATGCAAAGGTTTAGAATTTTCGAAACTAAAGTCTGGTTTAAATACCCAAGGGTGTATCCCCGGCTTGAAATCTGTATGGCAGCCCCATTGGTTGAGGTAGTGTGTATGCGCCTCAATTCTGGACACTAAATTAACCTAGTCTGTTATCCTGTTGGAGAATAGGGAAAGTTGTGAATATGATCAGGAAGAAAAGCAGCATCTGTGGCTTCTACATGTAGAGATTACTCCTTGTCAGCAAGAAATCATTCTACCATTCTTCCACTCGCGTGAGACGCATTTGGACTTCGAATTTACCTTTGCTCCTTTCACATGAAAAGAGTTAGGATTGCAAGTTTACTCAGTTAAAACATTCCCCATTTCCGTATGAGATACGGTTAGGTATGCTTGTTAGTTACACCACATTTTCATCTTTCACGTGAAACGTGTTAGGATATGACGTTCACCCTGTTAAAACCTTCCCCTTCTCCGTATGAGATACGGTCAGGTACGCCTATTGGTTACACCATTGTTATTCTCCTTGGTTAAAACCTTTTCTCTCTCTATATGAAATGAGTTGAGATATGCCTGTTGGTTACACCATTATTTTCCTCATTGGTTAAAACCTTCCCTCTCTCCGTATGAAATAAGTTGAGATACGCATGTTAGTTACACCGTTGTTATTCTCCTCGGTTAAAACATTCCCTCTCTTCGTATAAAATACGTTGAGATACATTTGTTGGTTACACTATTGTTTTCTTCCTTGGTTAAAACCTTCCCTCTCTTCGTATGAAATACGTTGAGATACGCCTGTTGGTTATACCATTGTTATATATTCTCCCCGGTTAAAACATTCCCCCTCTCCATATGAGATAAGGTTAGGTATGCCTGTTGGTTACACCACCTTTACATCTTTCACGTGAAACGTGTTAGGATTGCAAGTCTACTTGGTTAAAACCTTCTCCCTTTTCGTATGAGATATGGTTAGGTATGCTTGTTGGTTACACCACATTTTCACCTTTCACGTGAAGCGTGTTAGGATTGTGTTCACCTGGTTAAAACTTTCCCCATTTTCGTATGAGATATAGTTAGGTATGCCTCTTGGTTACACCACATTTACTCATCTCGCGTGAGAAGCGTTTGGATCTCAAGTTCACTATTCCTCCACTCGCATGAAACGCATTTAGATCTCAAGTTCTCTATTCCTCCACTCGCATGAAATGCGTTTGGATCTCAAGTTCACTATTCCTCCTCTTGCGTGCGACGCGTTAGGATTATAAATCTATTAAAAACGACAGGTGAGCCTATCTATTTACACTACCTCTCCTCCTCTCGCGTGAGACGCGTTAGGATTGTAAATCGGTGAAAAACAACGGGTGAGCCTGTCTGTTTACACCACCCCTCCTCCTCTCGCGTGAGATGTATTAGGATTGCAAACCGGTTAAAAACAGTAGGTGCGCCTGTCTGTTCACACCACCCCCCCTTTTTCATTTGTGCGGTATGCACATTTGTATGCGATGCACCCCCTCTTTCATTTGTGTGGTATGCACATTTGCATGCGATGCACCCCTCCTCCTCATGCATACGACGCATTAGGATTGTAAATCGGTTAAAAATAGTAGGTGAGTCTGTCTGTTTACACCACCCCTCCTCTTCTTGCGTGAGACGCGTTAGGTTGTTGATTAACATCGAGTGTGCCTTGTGTTAACACCATTCCTCTTTTTTCATTTGTGTGGTATGCACATTTGTATGCGATGCAACCCCCTCTTTCATTTGTGCGGTATGCACATTTGTATGCGATGCAAACCCCTCTTTCATTGTATGCGATGCAATCCCCTCTTTCATTTGTGTGGTATGCACATTTGTATGCGATGCAACCCCTTCTTCCATTTGTGCGGTATGCACATTTGTATGCGATGCAACCCCTCTTTTCATTTGTGCGGTATGCACATTTGTATGCGATGCAACCCCTCTTTCATTTGTACGACATGCACATTTGTATGCGATGCACCCCTGTAGACACCCCATTTTTGACCGTCCTCAAGACTTGGACGTCACCGTTGGAACATTTGGTGATTATCCATGTTTGTGTTCGTTTGGAGTTCCTGGAGGTCTCGGCTACGCGCCTTGCCTCAGGATCTCTGAACTTGACTGTTCAGTGTCTGGTTTTGCACCAAACACTTGCATTTTGCCTTGGAGTGGCAGGGAATGCCTTACAAGGCATCCCCACACACCACCGGCCATGGCCAGAGGCCACCGGCTGGTTTTTGCTGCCATCGGCAATGTATATTGCCGGTCGGCACTATTTATTGCCGATCGGCACTCCCTTTTGCCAAAATGGCATCTTTGGCCGGCCGACTACTGTGCATCTGCTTTTGTAGATATTTTATCACAGCTGTCTTGCATTTGGCTCCCCTCCATACACGTATGGAGGGATCTCCCTCTTTAGAAGCTTGTCTTGTAAGCTTTACAAGACAATAAGCTCTATAAGAGGAGCCCTTCTCTCCCTTGCTTAGGGTTAGACACTTTAGAGAGTTTAGACAGCCATATTAGGGTTTTGAGTTCTAGGGTTAGAATCCATACACATTCTATCTCTATACCTCTCTCTTTTTACCTTTGTGTGTGTAATTGTGTTTGTGTCTTACTATTGCACACAAACACATAGTATTTCACCTTCACTTAGCTACTGAGGTTCTAAGAGGTTGTTTTTGAGGTTTTGGAGCTGGATTCAAGCCAAGGAGGGCTGTTGGAGCATCATTGGTGAAGGTGATCTACAAGGGTGAGAAACTTCCCTTTTATTTCCCATTTTTGCATTGCTTTTCTACCTATCTTAGAGCTGTTTTCGTGCTTATTGTATAATACAAAAAAGTTCTGTTTTTTAGCCCTTTAAATAGTTTGTTTAGAGTGTTTTGTGGTTTGGAGGTGTTTGACCCCTCTTAGGCCTTGAAAGGCCCCATTTTGTGCTATTTTGAGTGAGCTCCGAGACCTTGATGTTTGGGCCTCCTCACCAGTGAAATCTTGAGGGATTTCAGAGGTGAGGATGGTGCCTTGAGGTCCCAAGAAGGAGAGGGCCGCCCCCTCTCCTTATTGTCCTTGAAATGGACCATTTTTGGCCTCTTAAGGGAGCATCTAGCTAAGCTTCATGTTGACCATGCCTTGGCTATTTTTTGTGCCTATTATATCATAATATGCCTCTGTTTATTGTTGGTTTTGGTACACCATGCATACTTAGCATACCTACCATGTAATGCCTTGTTATTGCCTTAATATGCCTTAGGTTGTTAGCCTTTGCTCTAGCATGTTTTAGGTTTAGCCTTGTGAAGGTTTTATGCTCATTTTGCCATGTTTTAGGTCTGTCCATAGTTGTTTGGGTTGATCTTGGCATGCGTAGTATAGCTCCTTTGTATTTGAGCTTGTATGCTTCAAGTATGTGAATGTGTAGTATGTGTTGCTTGCATCATTTCGGTGGTTTGGAACCACCCTACATGTTATTTCAGTCCCCTTGACATGCTCATATGTTTGCCTTGGATGCCTCTTTGAAGCTTTGGAAGCTTGCCTTGCATGCTCCATGTTTTAGCATTTATGCATGCCTTTAAATTCAAACCATCTATATGCTATCTAGTTGGTCTTTTGGGCTTAGTTTCATGTGTTAAAACTCTGTTTTTGGTTGCCTAAGTCCTGCCATGTGTGGTTGTACTAAGTGTAGTCCATTGCCTCTTTGGTGAGCCTTGAATGCTTGGACCATTGTTGCATGTTTAGCTTGCCTTGTTGCTTGGTTTGGCACCATGTTTTAACATGATTTTCAGAGCTTATGTTGCATGCTAATTGTCCATGATATCCCTTTTCAAGTGTGCCTTAGAGTTGCTTATTTAATGCCTAAGTGTTGGTCCAACTTACTTGCATGTGTGTATGTATGTTTGATCCCAATTCCTTAGTTTTTGGCCACTGTTTTAGGCCTATTTAGAGTTGCCTAAATCATGTCTAAGTCCACCCTTTCATCAGTTTGCATTGCCTCATGTTTGCTTGTATGCTTGCATAAGTGTCTTGTCATGCCATGTTGCATCCTTAGCTTGCATGCCTAGGTTGCATTGCATCTTGCATGCATGCCTTGTTCCTTGACTTGGTGATAGGAATTGGGCCTTGGTTCATTTGTTTGGTTTGCATTTCATTTGACATGAAAGTTGCACACTTGATTCTTTGGGCCATCATGCATGGAAATGCGTGATTGGCGGTCCGAGAATCGAGACGCATGCCCTTTTGAGTCACAAACATGATAGGGGACATGATTGGTGCATACATTGCTTGAATTGTATTGCCATGCAAGTTCTGTCCTCTGCTGCTGTGAGTTGCAGGTTCTGCAGGCATTCTTTGCCGACCGGCAGTATACATTGCCGACCGGTAGTAAATCACCAGCCGATGGATTCATTTTGTGCCGGTGACCCCAATTCATTGCCGGTGGTAATTCTACTCAGCCAGTGGTGATTCCCAATATCCAGAGAAGCATCCTTGAGACTTTGGCAATCTTCAGAGAGGCAGAGCAGGGAAAACAGAGGCAGACTATGCATGGTCGTGCACTTCCGAGCAGGACCCGAGCATGCGCTGCATCTGGCTCTCCTCCCGAGGCGGTTTACTGCTTTTCCTAGTTTAAATTAGTTTGTTAACTGATTAGGCAATTTGTAATATTTAATTAGCTTGCGTAGTTAATTAATTTGTATTATTTATTTGGTCCCTCCGGGCGAGGGCAAATCTGTAATAAGTGTGTGTGAGTGGTGTGTATGTCTTCCAATTCCCACTTCTTTCTTCCCTTTTATTTACCTACATTGATGGTTAGTATTAGGGCACGTTTAAATTAGCATACCTCATGCAATACATGTATGCATTCATTCATTTGTCTTACATGCACCGGGCTCGGCGCATCATTCTAACTGCATCTGTATTTCAATTTCCAAATTGAATACGTGTTAGTTGTAGTATTTCACATGTCATCGTAGATTAGCCGAGCCTATCCTAATCATATTTTTGCTTGTGTTGCATTAGTCATTTTAATATGAACTAGGACATGCATGTTTGCTAACTAGTTTATTGTTTTGGCACGAAGTACGATGTAAGTATTTTCGCTTTAGCATATTGCATGCGTGTGAATGTTGCCATGATAGTATGCTTACCATGTGGCTAAGTGCTTATATGAGATAAACTGTTTGAATGCCTGTGGGTGAAGGTTGGATTGTTTGAGTTGGAAAAACTCGTTGAAATCCGCATTTTAGCCTACTTGCGAGTAGCAAATTCCAAAACATTTTCCAAAACAAACGGATATGCAATGTTTCTTTCCAAATTTGGCGATCTAGTCTATACTTGTTTTGCTGTGCGCATAACATAGTAATTCTAGGCTAACAATTGGAATAAGAACACATAATGTTTTCAAAAACGGATATCACGGTCAGTAGAGGCCGATCTTCGGATCGGGCGAGAGGGGGTGCTCATAGCTGACCTTCCCCAATCGTACCCTAGCTCCCGAGCCGAGAAACTCCGGTGATGACGGACATATGGCCTTCGGCACCGAGTCAGGGTTTCCTAAATTCCCCCATAAAAAAAATATTTAGGTGGCGACTCTGTATCTGGCAAAGCAGTCCATGTTTGGCACTTCTTTCCAAAAATCTGTTTCTCAAAATGATTTGCCAGATTTGGACTCTTTGGTTCAAGATTAAGAACCGTGACACAAATCGAGTCCGAGCTGTAGTGACCCCAAATGAACAGAACGGGACTCACCCTCCCGGGGCGTTCGGGGACGTCTACAACCCCCCCTCTTTCATTTGTGCGGTATGCACATTTGTATGCGATGCACCCCCCCTCTTTCATTTGTGCGGTATGCACATTTATATGCGATGCACCTCCTTCTTTCATTTGTGCAGTATGCACATTTATATGCGATGCACCCTCTTTTATTTAATATCATTTGCATGAAGCTTGCCTCACTATATATTACATCTTGCATTGTACACATCATACGTTTCCAAAATAAAAGAAAAAAAAATCGATTTTCACTTGCATTAGCATATCATTTGCATAGTTACATGTTGCATCACTTGGTTACAATCTATTCACATCACCATTTGACATAATTTATGCTGGCTCCCGTTTTTTGGGTTGTAAAAAACACTCACTTGTACTGGCTCTTTTTCGGGATAAAGAAATTATCCCTTTCTCGAGTTAGCGGTCCAAACTATTATTGGTTAATACCTCCCTTTTTCTTGGGTTGTTGTTTAAGACTATCGCTTGGTTAATGCCTTCCTTGTTTTGGGACCATTCATCGGTTACATTTCGTTCTCTTACGTAGATGTGTTTGGGTTGTATCACTTGTTATGCTTCATATTACTTGTTGTATTGCATTAGTCATGCACTTTTTCAAAAAAGACACAAAAAAAAGAGAGTTCAATTTTAAATTACATATCATTTGCATTCTACCCCTGAACTACGCTGGTTTGATTCCTTACAAAGGGATACGTAGGCAGCCTTCGGGTTCAACCACTTGCATTGCATCTTGTTTGTTTGCCCAAATCTTACAGCCTTGTCAAAAGGGTCATATTCAGGCTTTGACATTCACTCACGTCATGAAATGACTTTGAGCTCTGCCAAAGAGGGGCAACTATAGACACCTTATTTTGACTGGCCCTAAGACTTAGACGTTTTCTTTTGATTACCCGATAATAACAATTAGAATGTGTTTCTCATAGAATCCTCAATAAGAGAGATGGAATTTAAACTTTAATTCCAACCTTTACACATTTTTTGGCCAAACTATTTTAGACCTGAGAAATATTTAAAAACATTTTTTTTTATAGGTTTGGAGTTGAAGGAAATAGGAGGGGATGAAAGAAAACTAGTTTAGGAAAAGAATGAGCATCAAATCATTAAGAGGGAAATGAACAACCATCACTAAATTAGGCATATCTCTTTGTACACTTGGAATTTAAATGTGACGCCATAACCATTGGAAAGTAGACTTTTGGGGCTTCAATTTAGACCCAAGAACCACCTAAGCCCAAGTCTAGATGAGGGAGATATTCCCATTTGAAGTTAGACTTAAGAGCAGATTTTGTTGACCTGGCCCGAGGGAAATGAATAGCCTTCACTAAATTAGGCACATCTCTTTGTATAGTTGGAATTTATATGTGAGGCCACCACCATTGGAAAGTAGACTTATGGGGCTTCAATTTAGACCCAAGAACCACTTAAGTCCAAGTCCAGATGAAGGAGGTATGCCCATTTGAAGTTGGGTTTAATAGCAAATTTTGTTGACTTGGCCCAAAATAGCAGCAGCCCCATTTTTCTTGGTTTGGTTCGGTTAGGACACCCCATTTACCTATTTTCTGATCCATTCAAGTGCACCCACTCATCCTCCATTATCTCCACTGATCCCCCATTGTCAAAAAGAGGTTTTGTTTACATTTATAAAGAAGTATCCCATGCAGCCACCTTGAAAATTTGCCCTCCTATCACACTCTTGTCTCTCACCTTGTCTCCCACCTTCTTTTTTACCTTCACTCTCCCTCATTGCCTATATATAATGATCACATTGTAAGAGAGAGGAAGGACCACGAAATTAAAGAGAATAGAGTGAGAAAATGGTGAAAAAAGATAGAAAATTTGAGTTTTTGAGCCAAAAATACTCATATCTTCCATATACACCCCATACCTTCCATAGCTACTAAAATTCCTCATTTCCATACACCAAAACTACTCCAAAAATTTTGATATAGCCAAAGATCAATTGCCCAGATTATAAGGAAGAGTGTTTAGTGATTAAAAGTGAGAAAAACTAAAGAGTTAGCCACTTTCCATACCATAAACTCCATAATTTCAAATTGAGGATTTGATAACACACTTCCTACACTTGAGGGTGATCAAGAGGAAGTTTGGAAATCAAGAAGTTCAATCTTTCTTTGGAAGGTTTTGCTCGGCCTAGTTGGCCGGCCGACTTATTTTTTGCCGGTCGGTAAGCTTCTTCCGGACAAGATAGTGTAATCTCCCAATGTTGACCAATTTCCACCGGCGGTTCCAAGGAACATGAAGCCTTTATTTTATTTATTTTTATTTTGAGTGTTTTGCAAGGTTTTTATTTTGATGTAATATTCTCCTCATCCCTCTCTAATTTAGTTTGTAATTATTCTTTCAAGTGTTGTAATAATTCCTCGCCCCGCTTCTTTCTATCCCGTTCTTTAACTTGCTTTCTTTATCTATGAATATGCATCATATTTTGTCTTTCATTATATTCATGCTTTGCATCCTTGTTTCATGCATCTTGATTCAGCTAATTTTACATTTGTGGATTTAATCAATTCCTATGTGATTATGTGTACTACCCCATGTTCTTGAGATGATTCACATGTCATATCTTAGAAGCCGAATCTTTAGTTGCATCTCATGAGTGAATTGCATAAGGATTTTGTATATAAGATCATGCATGTTTTACTAACTTTGTTTTGTAGCTTGTTCGCAGGACGTCAAACATGTAAGTTTTTATGCTTTAGCATCCCGTTTGTGTGTGTTTTTCTTACTATGTTTAGCATTCTACCATGAGGCTATTTGATTATGTGATATAACTCTATGAATGTCAGTAGATGGAGGTTATGTCGCTTAATTTGGAATGATGTTGATTTTCATGTTTGTAAACTCAATTTATTCGGGTTGTACATCTTCAAAACTCTTTCAAAACTACATGAAATCAAGTTGTTCCAAAGTGAGTGACATAGTCTACACTTGTATGCTTCATATAGTAAATTTTAGGATTTACTAAATAATCAAAACATAAACATATAAAGAAACTAAAATTCATATCATGGTTAGTAAAGGCCAATCTTTTGATTGGGTGAGTGGGGGTGCTCAATTAATGACCTTCCCCTCTATACCTAAGGTTCCGAACCAAGACAACTTTGGTTACGATGAATAGTGGCCTTGGCGCTAGTCATTGGTTTCCAAAATTTCCAAAATAAATATTAGGTAGCGACTCTGAGATTCGCAGTCCATTTTTGACAAAATTGCAATAAAATAGATTTTCAATGAAAGTTTCCAAACCTGGATTCTCATCTATGTTTCACATTACACTCATGAGACTAGATCAAATAGATCTCAGGAGTCCGAACTGTTTAACGCACGTGGGTACCCCCTGGGGCATGTTACAAGTATTTAGAAGCAAATTTGAGCACTTGAAAAATGAAGTTATAAGAAAAAAACTATTTGGTCCAGTTGCAGTTTACACATATGTAATCGAATTTTAGAAGCGGGGCCTTCCTCATGTTCATTTACTTTTTATTCTTTAGCGAGGTCATAAACTAGATTCTCTAGAAAAATTTGATGATTTCATATTTGCCGAGTTGCCTGACAAAGAAAAGTTTCCAGACTTGTACTCAATGGTTGTCAAACACATAATGCATGATCCTTGTGGTTCTTTGAATTCTAATAATGTTTGTATGAAAAATAGCCTATGTAAGAACCATTATCCCAAAGATTTTGTTTCAATGACAACCATGAAAGCTGATGGATACCCTAACTATAGGTGGCGCAACAATAATGAAACACTTAAAGTTTGAGGACACATGTTGGACAATAGATGGGTACCCTACAACCCATATCTTCTTGCAAAGTTTGATTGTCACATTAATGTGGAAATTTTCTCTACTATTAAGATTGTCAAGTACTTGTATAAATATATATACAAGGGTCATGAAAAAATAGCATTTCACATAGTAGGCCAACACAATAATGAAGATATTGATGAGATCACAATGTTTCAATTTGCAAGATGGATATCTCCTCCAGAAGCAATGTGGAGAATATACAAATTCCCTTTGAATCAAATTAATCCTGCTGTGATAAGCTTGCAACTACACCTTGAAGATTGGCAAATTGTTAGCTTTCGAAAGACAGATAACTTACGCTCTTTAGCTAACAATGAATTTATTTCAAGAACAATGTTGACAGAGTTTTTTTGTGATGAACAGAACAAACAAAAAAGCTCAAGAAGGAAAATATTTATATAACGAATTTCCTGAATTCTTTGTTTAGGATGGCCAACATAGAATGTGGAATGAAAGAAAGCGAAGGGAGGTGGTTTGAAGAATAATCACTGCAAATCCAAGAGAAGGCGAGCGATACTATTTGCAAATATTTTTGAATCATGTACGGTGCCCAACTTCATTCTGCCAATTGAGAATTGTTAAAGAAGTGACATACAACTCTTTCAGAGAAGCTGCTCATCGACATGGTCTATTAGAGGATGATGAAAGTCATGAAAAGTGCTTAGAAGAAGCAAGTACTTTTCAAATGCCTTCTTCATTACAACAATTGTTCGCAACAATACTTGTGTGTTGTAATCCACATGATCCAAAAGCTTTATTCTTAAAATTTGAAATAACAATGTCGAAGGATCTTTCTAGAGAAGGACAATTATCTACAAAACAAATTTGTTCTAGACTTTTGCAAAATATAAATTCTGCTCTTGAATCTATGGGTAAAAACATTGAACAATTTTATCTTTCAGATCTATCGGTCCCTTCTGATGAAATTGATGATTGTTGCAAAGATATAGAAGATGAGCGCAATATATTAGTGTCTGAGGTTGATTTGATGTCTGTATCATTGTTAAACACAAAACAACAACTTGCATATTCTAAAATTGTTGATGCAGTACTTTCTGGAAATCTTGGATATTTATTTATTGATGGACCTGGTGGAACTGGGAAAACCTTTCTATATCAAGCAATCTTGGCTGCAATAAGAATGCACAAATTGATCACTCTCACAACTGCAACTTCAGGAGTAGCTACATCACTTTTTCCTAATGGGCGCAACGCACTCACGGTTCAAAATTCCTATAGATGTTGAAAGCAAAATTTGTTGTAATGTTAGCAAACAGAGTGGCCTGACAAAACTTTTGAAACTTACTGCACTTATAATATGGGATGAAGCATCGATGGCAAGATGACAAAGTATTAAAGCACTTGATGAATTGTCAAAAGATGTCATGGATAGCAATCTTCTATTTGGAGGAAAGGTTGTAGTATTCAGTGGTGACTTTCGTCAAGTGCTACTTGTTGTGCCAGTGAGCACAAGAAATGAATGCATTAATTCTATGCTTGTTATGTCTTACATTTGGCATTCATTAGAAAAGATCAAATTGACTGAAAATATGCGGGCTAAGCATGATCCAGCGTTTAGTAATTTTTTTCTTTCTATAGGAAATGGTACAGAATAACATATATCTCCTGAAACTATCAGAATCCCTAAAGTGATGCTTCTTCCTTACAATAAAAACATTGATCTACTTCAAGAGCTTATCACTTTTGTCTTCTCAAATTTCAATGATCATAATGAAGATCGACTTTCAATGATGTATCGGGCTATCTTGACTCCGAAAAATGACAATGTAGATCACATCAATGAAATATTGATAGAAGAATTCCCTGGAGATGAACACATATATAACAGCATTGATGAGACTGTTGATAAAAGTCAGTAGGGCCAATATGAAGATTTTCTTAACTCTTTATCTGCTCTAGGACTACCACCGCACAAATTGTTGCTTAAAGAAAACTGCTCCATTCTTATGCTTCACAACAAAAATCCTTCCAAGGGATTATGTAATGGAACAAGACTCATTTGTCGCAAATTTGAAAAACATGTTATTCTCACTCAAATTGCTGTTGGTGATCGAAAAGAAGATATGGTATTTTTACCTCGATTACCTTCGTAGCCATCAGATAAAAAATTGTGTTCAGTTGATTTTACTAGATGTCAATTCCCAATCGGCCTATGTTTTGCAATGACAATTAACAAAGCTCAAGGTCAAAGTTTAGATACTGTTGGCATCTATTTACCACAACCAGTTTTCTCACATAGCTAATTGTATGTGGCATTATCTCGAGTTACAACTTCCACCAAAGTCAAAGTTTCAACAGATGTATCAGATTCAAACAATGAATTTCCCGATGCCACAAAAAACATTGTCTACCATGAGATTCTATCCTTAGCTCAATGCAATTGTTTTTTTTTTTTTTTTTTTGTTTTTCGTGTTTTTTGGTATGTGCAATTCATATATTTGTAATATTTATATTATATTTATGTTACTCATTTGACATTATTTTTCTTCTTATTTATTAGTCCAACTATATATGTTTTATGCATGCAGGAAATCATGCGCAATCAATTGTTAGCTATCAAAGTTATTAATCCATCTACAAAACGATGGACATCAAATGTCATGGTTATTGAAAAATCATTTCCAAGAACTGGATCAAGTGGAATACTATTTCAAAAGCTCATGTCAATTGATGCAGAGGTATGTTTGCAAAAAATCTCTATTGCAAATATAAAAATATCAAATACTTACTTTCCCTTTGCATTTTTCTTTTCTTCTTTTGTATTTTTTTTTACCATCATATCACTTCTATTTCTTGCACGTCTACTTCTTTTTTTTCCCCTTTTTTTAAACTTAATAAATGGTCTATATTTTATTTAACTTTTCCAATTTAAATATGATTTAGAATCTTTAGTAACTACATATTAATTGTTTCTTACTAATTCTAGAATTATATATTAATTATTAAATTCAGACATTGTAGGGATCAAAAGTGCAAACCACAATCTTTGGTGCAGACATAGAGGTTCTTCTAACAACACTTGAAATCTTTTCGTCTTATGCAATATCAAATGCACAAGTCAGATCTATTCCAGAACAACATCAAATTGTTGAAAATGAATACCAATGGACAATTCATGGACGAACTCCCATAGAAAAAATCAAAGATGATCAATTAACAATACGAAGTTTGAACTTTAACTTTACTACTCTAATTGCACTTGAGGACAATATCGATACAACAACATCAGCGAATGTCCACTCGGAAATAGCAGCAAATACGCAATCATCAACACGACCAAAAGATATAAGTAAAATTTATTCATATTCGTTTTCTTCAATAATTGAATACATTACAATACAATTTTATTTACAATTAAATTATATATATATATATATATATATATATATATTAATTTAGATGTGTTGCTAGCAATACTAGAGGTTGGACCAATACAGATGAAGAAAAATTTCAAAGACTACAAAGATGAGGAGACTCCATTGTAAGAAATCATTGTTATTGATGATCAGTAAGTTGTATCTTCTTCCAAATTTTTTTTCCGATCATTTTAACTTCAAATGTCCCTATTTGAAATCCATACTTATGTAGACAATTACTAAATGCTTATGTATTCACCAAATAACTTGTTGTATCTAACAATTCCCTTTTCCCAGATTGAAGCCAACAACTCTAACGCTTTAGGGTGAATGTGTAGCTTTTTCCAAACTCCCAACTCCTTTCCCAATCATAATTGCTATGCGATTAAAGGTGTCCTCATACAATGGTAATTTCTATATTCTTCAACATTTCTTACTTTTATAATTATTATACTACTACCAAACTCCTAACAATCAATTTTGTAGGTGTCACATTATCAACAAAATCATCCACAACTTTCATATTGGACCCTCCAATTCCTGAAGAAAATTCACTGAAAGCTTGGTAATTACTACTATAATATAATATTTTACAATATTGAACTCTTTGTTTTTTGGTTAAATACAATATTCAGGTTTACTTATACCAATTTACAATTATGATATTCAGGTACATTAGGCATAACAATACCATCAAAAAAATTCTTCTTCAGAGAGTCCAACGAATTGCAACAACACAGTCTCCACCACCAACTCCAGACAAGTTGATTCAACTCAAAAATCTTCCAACATTTGTTAGACGAGTATATTTCATATTATAGTAATTTCATCAATCTTAATTTTTTAGTCAATTTAAAATTGATAACCAATAAACTCATAACAATACTAACAATTAAGAAACAATTAAACTATACAATTTTTTTTTTTTTTTTTAATCTAAAGAAACAAACCCAAAAGTTTTGAATATAATTTAATACAAACTCATAACAATAGTAACAATTAGTAACCAATCAAATTGAATTCATTTTTTACCTTACAATAACCCTGATTGTATTCAAGTTAGAAATTAAAATTCATGAGAAACAATAACAATACTCTAATAGAAATTCCTAATTTAAATACAATTTAAGAGTTTATTTTTTACCTTACGATGATAATTCCTAATTTAAGATTCATACTAATTATAATTTTCAATTTAACTTCCTAGACTACAAGATATTGGGTCAATGCTTGTGCCACTATCACTAATGTAAACCAGAAATTCTGCTATCTATGCTTCCCAAACTGCAACAAAAGCACCGCTGCAAAACCAAAGGACTTCTTTTTTTACAACTTTTGCAAACAACGAGTGCAATCGCAACCAATGTAATAATTAACAATTATCTCTACGATAAAATCTATTCAATTTCATATTATTCAATCCATACTCATAATTTTCTCTAATTTCATATACACTACATTATGTTGAAGTTTAAAGGGTAGACGATGACCTAATAATGATTACTAAAGAAAAACAAAACAAATCATGAGCATATAAAAAGGGTGACAATAGAGTAATTAGCTAACACCAGAAAAACAGAAAACAAAAAAACTATTGACAAACAACTTAGAGTAATTTGTGCAAATATTGTGTCATGACAAACAACTAAAAGAAATTTAGACTGTATTTGGATAATGGATTTGGAAAGGGAAAAAAAAATGCAAGGAAAATAGAGAAAAAAAATTAGCTTATATTCATTCACTTTTTCCCTTTTCCTCCTCATATCCTTACCTAAATCCTAAATACAAACAATCTTAAAAGAACAATTGAGAAATAATTTTAAATTGATACTCCTGGCAAAATATTGCACGCAAAAAACACAGCTGGCAAAACACAACAAACAAAATCTCAGCAATGGAGAACCTTTCAATATGACTAGAGATATAACATAGTAACTTGAAGTGAAATCTAACTAACCACAAGCAACAGAGATACTTATGAATCTATCTCCCCATTCGTCAGAAGTTTATTATTATATTATTAAAGCTAAGGAAAAGAAGGGTATATAGACCATAGGAATTTGACCAGAACGTGCAAGTACAATTTCAGCCTCAGGCTTGGTTTCTTGCTCTTTTAGTTCAATTCAAACTCCTATAGTCTATAACTAACCTAGAATTTCTTCGTAGAAAGTCAAAATACTCAACGCTAAACTGCATTACTGTTTTCTAAAAGCAGATAAATTACCTACAAAAACCAAACAAAATTTATGTCACCGATCTAGATCAAACGGTACCAGATCCTGAACAGATTAAACAAAGCTGGAAGGAAATTCTGGGGATGAGTCCATCAGGCTAAGTCAATGGATTTATGAAGCACATTTGCAATACTTTCTATTTGAAAAGAAAAAGAATGTAGTTTAGCAAAATACCATGAAGATGACCATTTCCCTTGGCACCCTGTCATGCCTAAGGAATTTACATCCCAAATCATACATCAATGTAGAATCACACACTTATTGAAAACTTAATTAACAAAAAGGACTCTATGCATAGCAACCCACTTAGTTCGAGACAATTAGTTTGTTCACTTTCTTTGAGAAAGCACACTTTGTTCCTTTGCTTAGTGATAACTTTGGATGTTTCTTTGTTATTCGTGTTATAATTTTTCTTCCACAATAACAACATATGCAGATTTGAAGTAGATTTAACTGATGAAAGTGGCAAAATCACAACAATCATTTTTGGTTCTCATGCTGAAAAACTTTTTTAATCACTGCTGAGGAATTGATGAACAACACATCAAATGTAAGTTCTACAACACTCTTCATTTTCTACAACTTCATAATATTTACTAATCATTACAACAACATTTTTCTTAATTCAATAGGATGGACAAACTTCTCTGGAAATTCTGAAAGGGCTCTCTACAACAGAAAATCACATTTTAGAGTTGTCTGCATATCAATATGATTTTGGTGGCTTAGCACAGTGCAAATTTAACATCAATGCACTGCATAAAGAATGCGTTATAGATTCACCAAACTCAGGTTCAAAAACAATCTCTTCACCACCTTCAAAGAAAGCACGTAAAGAACTATTTCCAGCTCAATCAAGTGCATCACTATATCCAACAGAATCAGATAATCCACTTGTCACTTCAGTAGATGCAAAGTGAGAAATCACCATGTTAACTATGACAAAAAACTTAGACTAACTGCAACAACAAAAAAACAATCAGCCTTTTGCTATTTAGTATGAACTATGTTTGGCTTGTATAGTTGAACTCCACTAGCTTATAGGATCTTTATCTCCTTCTGTCATTTAGTTTCTTCTTAAGTTGTAGTCATGTCACTTCTATGAATCCATCTTTTTTGGTTTAAATGGATTCAATATAAAACTTTAGCTATCTATGTTGTACCTTTTGAAAACTGTTGTTAAATCTTAATCTTATTTTAAAGTAGTTCGCTTTAACTATACTTTCATCTTCTCATCTATTGAGTTACATGTCTGATGACATAATGATCTTTCATAGAGTATTCCTTTATTAATGATAATGCACTCCTTTTTCTAAATACTTATAATATCATAGTAAGACTCAATTACATGGTTCCTATTATAGCACCAAATTCACCACTGGCACCGTGATTGTACAACACACGATCAGCCCCAAACTAGTCTATATAGATAAAAAGCTCTTTCCTAAAGATGGCTTGTTTTTTATTCCCATTTTGCCTTTCATTTTCCTTTTATTTTACCATATGTACAATTGTCCTTTGATTTTGATAAATCTCCATTTTGCTTTTTTTGATTTTGTCATTTTATTTTAAATAATTTAATCATGGTGGCCTATATGTTGAGTGAAGGTTTTTTTGCAATTACGCAAACATTCTTGGTCACTTATGTAACAGGTTTTTTTGTAATTGCACAAACATTCTTGGTCAATTATGAAATAAGTTTTTCTGTAATTACGAAAATATTTTTAGTCAATTATGAAGCATAAATCTTTTATTTTTTTAACAAATTACAAATACACCCATAAAGTTTGTTTAAATATGAATCGGTCCTATAATAGTTACAACTATCGTTTGCCATAAATTTTAATTTAACACAATACTCAACGAAAAGAAGAAAAAAAAAATTATTCTCATATGTAATAATAAATTATCAAAATTGTTCATTGAAAAATATTTATTATATCATTAAAAATTGTTAATTGACTTAATGATTTATTTATTAACAAAATGGTTAACTAAAAAATATTTTTCATATCATTAAAAACTGTTAATTTACTTATTAATAAAATTGATCATTTGTTGTGTGAGTATGATTTATGTATTAATAAAATTAGTCATTTGTATATATATGTATTTTTTTCTGCTTCTTTATTAGTTTAGTGACTTATCTTAGTAGTTTTTTTTAGATAGGAGAATTATCTTAATATTTGTTTATATTTATCTGTTGAGAAAAATTATACACCATAATTTATTGTTTTTATAAATTCAGAAAAAATGTTAAAGACTCATAAATTCATCCAAAATGATATAGTAATAGAATTAGAATCGACATCATTGGGTGTATAACAAATCAAAAAATGATACATATCATACCACATAATTCTATCATATAACTAATGATTTATTTTATTCTATTCAATTTCGTAAAATAATATTTTATTAAAAAAAATTTATTTATAAATAAAATTGATCATTTGTTATGCGAGTATGATTTATGTATTAATAAAATTAGTCATTTGTATATATATGTATTTTTTTTCTACTTCTTCATTAGTTCAGCAACTTATCTTAGTAGCCTTTTTTTTTTTTTTTTTATTTTATATATATGGCAGAATTATCTTAGTATTTGTCTTATATTTATTTGTTGAGAAAAGTTAAGCACCATAATTTTGTTTTTGTATTTTTTTTTAATAAATTCAAAAGAAATGTTAAAGACTCATAAATTCACCAAAAATGATATCGTAATAGAATTAGAGTCAACATCATTGGGTGTATAACAAATCAAAAAATGATGAATGTCATACCAAACAATTCTATCATATATTTGATGATTTATTTTATTCTATTCAATTTCATAGAATAATATTTTAATTTAAAAAAAAAAATCAAAATAAAAAATTTAAACATACTGTAATAATAATCCGTGCCTTAGACGGGTCCATGTAAACTAGTTTTATATAGTTCTTTGTTTATATTATCTATGAAAAAAATTAAGTTAATCTGAAAATCATAATATTTTCATTTTATCTTGTTTATCGTAGAGGAAAAAGTGATAAATGTGTTTTTAACAATAGACTATCCATTTTTTTAAAAACAAAACAAACAGATAACATGAAAATGATACAAATATACCCTTTTTTTTTTATTGATTATATATATGGAGGATCCTACAAAAATAAATAATTCAGAATGTCAAAACGGAATACGTTGATGAACTTCATAGGACCAAACCAACCCTAAATTAAAATGTTTTTGGATCAATTACGATATGTGAATTTATTAAAAAAATCTTATTTCAAGTACTTGTATCCCAATTAGTTTACAAGATATTCTTGTATTCTAATAAGTCCTATTATTTTGAATACTTGATCAACCAAATCTTAATTATCATATTTAAGGTAATTTATGGACAATTTTACTTTAACAAACATTTTTTGAACCCTTAGCAACTTAGTGTGCACTATTTTAGACTATTTTGAATGTTTCACAATGTGAACATTCACATTAAAAAAAATATTGGATTTTTTTTTTTTTTAAAGTTCCCTGCGGTGTTTGGGAAGTTTGTTTTTTGGTTTTTTTTTTCACTAAAAGACAAATTGGTTACAAAACCAAAATAAACAAATCCAAACAAAATATCACATCAAATCCCAAAATCATTTCACTTTTTCTCTCACAAACATCACGTTTAACCACAAAAAAACTCAACTATCTTTCCAAACACAAAAAAAAATTTCTCCAATAATATCCTACAACTAAAAAAATTTACAAAAAAAACTCACTTTCCAAACACCCCCTAAGATTTTATAAGATAAGTGAAATATAATATTTTCATAGTAGTAAAGGTCTCTCAACATTTCTACAAAAAAAAATTCGACTCAGAGAAATTTTGCCCCAAATTTGAAATTTCTCTATAATCATACCAAAGAAATTTTGAAATTTCTATGAGTCAGGGGTGAAATTTTTCTAAGTCGAATAAAATTTCTCTGAGTCAAACTTTCTCTGTGAAAATATTGAGGAACCTTAGGTAATAAAAAAAAATCTTGAACCCTTTCTACTACACAAAGTTGGAGGGGGACATTTTACTAATTTTTCCATAAATTTGACAGTGTGAATGATAATTTTGACAGTGTGAATATTCACATCATGGAACATTCACACTGTCGTTATGAATATTAATGCGCGCTTTACCTTAGTATTATTAGAGATATTTTAGTAACTATGTTAACCATAAGATTTATTATAACATAAAAAAAATAATTTATACTAAATGGAATATAAGTATGTGAAGAGAGATTTATGAATAAATGTCATATCACGTTGACTATCTTTGATGTTTGAAAAAAATACAATCAATTTTATAAGTTTGCCATAATTATATTTTTTAATAAAATTAAAACAAACATAATTACTATAGATAGTGTGTAAATACGTGAATAATTAATAATAAAAATATACATTTCAAATATAATAATATCATTTATTCTTTAATATGACTAATAAATTATTTTTAAATTTTTAAGATATTCTAGTGTAGATGAACCAAAAATGTCCAACGTAGATTGTCTAGATTCATGCATATGCAAGAATTTTCTAGATTCATGAATATGCAACCATTCTAGGTTTCCTTTATCCTGTTTATAATTCGGAGGAAGACTGACCTACGTACGGTTTAGGACGAGATTGAGAGTCCATCAGTTAATATAAGGGCAAATTACAAACACCCTCTCAAGATTTGGTAAAAATACAGATTTCTTCGTGAAGTTTGAAAAATTACATCCCGTCTCTTGAGGTTTATATTTTCATAACAAATTGCCCCCTGAGGTTTTTATTTTCATACAGATTCCCCCCTAATTTTTTTTAATTTGTTATGAAAATTTGACCCTTAGGGGGCAATTTATAATTTCTCAAACCTCAGGAAGAATCTGTATTTTTACCAAATCTCGAGGGGGTGTTTGTAATTTGCCCTTAATATAAAAACAAAAAATATATGGTCAATGTTGTGGTACAGGCTCTTAAAGGATGTCTATGATCTATGTTTTTATTATCTATTTTTGTGATATATATTATATGTTTTTGTAATAAATATTATGTAGGTTTCGTTTAGGATATGAGTTGACTTTTTAATTTTTTTTAACTATTTTAATTAGGGGTTAAAAACTCTTGTTTGGAATAGACTTTTTAGTTTTTTTATTTTTTATTTATTTTTACTTTTATGAGAGAAAAAATGAAATGATTATAATTTAGGCCAAGTTTGGCATATTACAAAAAAGTCAAAAAGCTAAAAAGTTACTCAAAAAGTTAAAAAGTTATCACTATTCACCAAAAGTCAAAAATTGCGACTGCACAACTCCCAATCCTAATTTTTCTCTACACACTAATTTATACAATTTTTTAATATACATTTTTTCCATAAAAAGTCAAAAAGTTAACCCAAACACTCATATTTTTTTTCTCAATTTTTTAGTCTAAAAAGATAAAAAATGCACTTATTTAGGACACCCCAAACAACCCCTTAAATATGATATTTTGTTTATTAGACTAAAAAGTCCATTTTGTCTTTTTTTGACTATCTTGGATAAAAAGTTCCATTTTAGCTTATACTATAGCGATCCCGGGTTTACCCTTGTTGTATAGTGATCCGGACATGTGTCCGTGGATGTTGGTAGTTGTTTATTATCTTGTTTACATCCTTTCTTACTTTGTATTTGAGTTATAGGATGTGTTGGGCAGGTTTGTTTCAGGTTGGTTGAGTTTAGAAACCAAAACTAGTTGCCCAGATTTTTGGCCTGTCCGCTCGAGCGGAGGTGTTGGCGCTCGAGCGGGGAATACATCCATCCAGTATCTTGTTGTGCAGTGTTGTGAGCTCGAGCGTAGGGATTGGGAGCTCGAGCGGAGGCCTGGTTCTGCAAAAGTGCTGGGCGAGTGCATTCTGCGCTCGAGCGGGAGGTTGGCCGCTCGAGCGGAAGTCTGTGAGTGGCCGCTCGAGCGGGGTGTTTTACGCTCGAGCGGAAGACTGGGTTTAAATCCCGAAATTGTGACTTTTCAAATCACTTTTTCACTTTCTCTTCTCTCTCTTACTTTTCCAAAATCACCATTGTTGAGCCTCTCACTCTAGACTCTACCTTCTCTCTAGGTTTTGATCTAGTAGGAGTGATTTACTCACCTTTGGCCTTTACAAAAAGGTTGTTGATCGTCGAGGGCTTCATTTTAATCTGAAAATCTCGGGTTTTGGAGCACGTTGGGTTTTGTCGTCTTCTCCTTTGGGACTCCGAATTTGAGGTAGGGATAACCTACTCCTCTCTATGGGTTTTGTCTTTAAATTTTGGTATTTTGAGATGTTGGGCTTGGTTTGGTAATTTTGTGAAAGTTTGGGGCTTTTGTGTAGTTTTTTACAAAAGTTGGGGTTTTATTCATAATAAACCTAGATGCATGTTTGGCATAGAAAAGTGGAATGATTGTTGAATCATTGATGAAAATGGGACCTAAGGGTTGAAATGGTAATTATGGAAAATGGCCTAATTACATTGTTTAATTAATTGGGATAATTAATTGGTGAGAAATGAGGAAATGAAATGTTGATTGAATATCCATTTGTGCATTTATTTTCTGTTTTAGAAATAACTGCTTTGGGCTATCGGTGGAGGATAGTCGAGATTGTTGTAGACAATGCATGATGATTAGGTAAACGGAAACTAATCAATGGAATGTGTCATGGAACTTGACGGTTGATAGAATACATTAATTGTGTGTATTGTGTGATTGTATATAGAACCAATGTGTTTATATACGTTATGTGTAGAGGAGGAGATAGGGGATGTACTCCGCGGTTTAGGGGAAGATAGGGGATGTACCTCTAAACCGGATAGGTATTGGGAGGAGATAGGGGATGAACTTCGTAGACAGAGCTCATATGCTTGTCTAGAGAAGTGAAGATAGAGCTCATATGCTTATCTTTGTGAAGTGTGGATACAGCTTGTATGCTTATCTGTGGATATTGTTGTTATACATATCTGTTGTGAAGTGTGGATACAGCTTGTATGCTTATCTGTGGATATTGTTGTTATATATATCTGTTGAGAATGTGGATATAGCTTTTATGCTTATCTGAATGTGAGATATAGTTTTTATACATATCTGTGGAAATGATGATAGAGCTAGCATGCTTATCTGTTGAAAAAGGGAAAATGAAAAGTAATTGGGACTTGTAAGTCGTTGACATAAATATGTAATTTATGTGATTGTATCAGTGTTGACCAACTATCAATTGCTAATGTTTTAGTCATTGTCCATGGTTGGTTTAGTGTATTTCTACTGGGCTGTGGCTCACCCTATATGGGAATATCATTTTCAGGTGCAGGAAGCATGCCACCTCCAAGGACATAGCTTGGAAGGCTAGAGGCGGACATAGTGTAGTTGTTTTACTTTTGATGTATTACATGTAACTTCAAGCCAAGGGCTTAATGTGTAAACGAGTTAGTACTCTTTTGTTGAAACCAAGTGTTAACTTGGAAAGCTGTAAGCCCGTAGGGCATTTTGTTTTGATGTTAACATGTAATACTTATGTAATGAAACTCAATGAAATAAAGGAATGTTATTATTTTGAGGGCGTTACAACTTGGTATCAGAGCGTACCGGGTTCGAATACTTTGGGTACGTGGGAAGTGATTAGGATCACAATGGGTTTGTCTCGCTTGATAGAGACGTAGATGTAGTACCATATGCTATGTGTTTATTTGATAACATGCTTATGTGACTATGTGGGTATGGGATTTAATTTCTTGGATGTTGATCGGATCCTTGAGTTTCTGGGAGTCTTGTTGGAAAAGCACTTGATCAATGCTATTTCTAACCGGAACTCTAGTAACGCCTCGGGACTATTATTATCCGGAAATGAAATTCGTAAGTGCTTATGTGTTTATGTGCTTATGTGGAGTGAATTACAGTTGTCCAGGCATTAGGACGTGAGTGTTTAGTTTCGGCACATTTATGAATGTGCTAACGTTCTGTGTTGCCTTTATTAGGATGTCAGGACGAGGAAGAGGTGCTAGGCGTGGTAGACCTGCGAGGCAGGAAGTACCGTTACAGGGTGAGATTCCGGCAGTGCAGGAGGGAGTTGGGCAGGCCAATGTGGCCGAGCCAGTAGGTCAGCAGGCTATGGGTGCCTTGGCCAGAGAGATAGCAGGAGCTTTGGGTATTCTTAGAGCTGGGAATTAGGCAGCTGAGACAGGACCTTCCTTCTTGAAGAGGGAGTTCTTCCGGTGTAATCCGGACGAGTTTATCGGGGATCCTAAAGAGCCGCTTAAGGCAGATGAATGGCTCGAACAGACAACGAAGACGTTTGAGATGCTTGGCATCGAGGACGGAGCACTGAAAGTGACCTTGGCATCCTTTCAACTGAAGGGAGATGCGGGTCAATGGTGGAAGTACGAGAAAGCTCGTGTTGGTGGTACTTGGGAGGCGTTTGTGAATGCTTTTCAGGAGAGGTTTTTATCAGCAGCAGCTAGGGAGAAGCTGAGGGATCAGTTTAGCCGGCTTAATCAGCAGGGCTTGTCAGTGGCCGAGTTTGAGGCTACTTTTACCAGTCTGTCTAGGTTTGCACCTGAACTGGTGGCGTCTGAGGAACGCCGTTGCTATGAGTTTGAGCGGAAGTTGAGGCGGGGCCTCAAGTTGAGAATTGGTGGGTCTTATATTCGAGAGTATAGACACCTAGTGGACGCTGCAGCTCATATGGAGCTTATGATGCAGGAGGAGGATGAGGGTCAGAGAGGCTCCAAGAGGAGCCAGGATAGTCAGAGTGATGGCAGGAGACAGAAGGGTTATAACCCTCAGCAGTCGCAGGGTGGTGTTGCTAGATCGACCTTCCCAGTGCCGAGTGCAGGCTCCGGGAGAGGTGGTCAGGGGATTTCACCGGTTACAAGTGTGGCCAGCTGGGTCACAAGGTATCTGTGTGCCCGCAGAAGGGTGGGGGTCAGAAAGCTGCTTCTTCTTCAGCTAGACCGCAGAGTCAGAGTTTGGGCAGGGGGCAGCTCTTGACTTGTTATCAGTGTGGACAACCTAGGCACATGAAGAGGTTTTGCCCACAGTTGAGTGCCACTTCGGGAGCGTCTGGTTCTAGGCAGACGCAGGGTTTTCAGCCAGCTCAGTCTGTGCAGGCCTCGAGGGCCAATCCGGGAGCTTCGTCATCCCAGTCTGTGCAGCAGTCTTTTGCTCCGAGAGGTGAGCAGGTAGACCAGGGGCCTACGGGGCGCGTGTATGCTGTTACCGCGCAGGACTTAGTACCGGCTCCATCAGTAGTGAGAGGTACTTTTCTGTTTTGCAACTCAGTTGCTAATGTGTTGATAGACACGGGTGCATCTCATTCTTTTGTATCTGCTGCATTTGCATCTGTTTTGGAATTGGAGTTAGCACAGTTAGCATCTCCTATTTGTGTGGTATCGCCTTTGGGTGGTGAGTTGATTCTGAAACAGGGTGTTAGAGGATGTGATATAGAAGTCGCCGACTATAGGCTTCCTTTTCCGTTTGTTGTCATGCCCATGAAGGGTTTTGATGTTATTTTGGGTATGGACTGGTTATCGTCATACCGGGCTGTTATTGATTGCTACCGCCAGAGGGTTACATTGTGTACCTTGAGCGGGGAGTGGTTCCATTTCTTGGGAGACCGGGTTGGTAGTGTTTTGCCACCGGGGTATGATTCGCGAGGGCGAAGTGAGCTTAGTAGTCTACTTGCCAGCTTTGAGAGTGGTGAGAGTGGTGAGACCCAGGTTGTGTTACCGAGGGTGGTTTGTGAGTATTCGGATGTCTTTCCCGAAGATCTTGTTAGTTTGCCACCTCACCGAGAGATAGAGTTCTCTATTGATCTAGTGTCTGGTACGGCGCCGATTTCTATGGCACCTTACCGTTTTGCTCCAGCAGAGTTGGTTGAGTTGAAAGTTCAGCTCCAGGAATTGCTCGATAAGGGCTTTGTTCGCCCTAGTGTTTCACCGTGGGGAGCACCGGCACTCTTTGTTAAAAAGAAAGATGGTGCCTTGAGATTGTGTATAGACTACCGGAAGTTGAATCGGGCTACGGTTAAGAATAAGTACCCTATGCCCCGTATAGATGATTTGTTTGACCAGTTGAAGGATTCCCGTTGTTTCTCTAAGATAGACTTGAGATCAGGTTACCATCAATTGAGGGTCAGGGAGGAAGATATTCCTAAGACGGCATTCCGTACGCGGTATGGCCATTACGAGTTTTTGGTGATGCCATTCGGACTTACCAATGCACCGGCAGTCTTTATGGACTTGATGAACCGGATTTTCCGGGAGTTCTTAGACCGATTTGTGGTTGTTTTCGTGGACGATATCCTTATCTATTCGTCTTCTGAGGAGGAGCACGAGGCACACTTGAGAGTGGTGCTTGAGTTACTTAGAGCCCATAGGCTGTATGCCAAGTTTGGGAAGTGTGAGTTCTGGCTGAGGGAAGTCAAATTCTTAGGCCACGTGATATCCGGGGAAGGGGTGTCTGTTGATACATCCAAGGTTGAGGCAGTGCAAGATTGGGCACAGCCTAAGAGTGTGTTTGAGATCCGCAGTTTTCTGGGATTAGCTGGGTATTACCGTCGGTTTGTGAAAGATTTCTCCAGGTTAGCGTCACCGTTGACTAGACTGACTCGGAAGGGAGTCAAGTTTGTGTGGAGTGAGACTTGTGAAAAGTCGTTCCAAGAGTTGAAAATTAGATTGACCACCGCTCCGGTGTTGATTATTCCGGAGAGAGGGTTGGGTTATGCGGTTTATTGTGATGCTTCACGAGAGGGTTTGGGTTGTGTGTTGATGCAAGAGGGGAAAGTGGTAGCTTATGGCTCACGTCAGTTGAAAATACACGAGAAGAATTACCCCACACACGACCTAGAGTTAGCAGCTGTGATCTTTGCCTTGAAAATCTGGAGGCACTACCTTTATGGTGAGAGGTTCGAGGTATTCTCGGATCATAAGAGTTTGAAGTATCTGTTTACACAGAGAGACTTGAATCTGCGGCAGAGGAGATGGATGGAGTTCATCGAGGATTATGATTTTGAGTTGCATTATCATCCGGGAAAGGCCAATGTTGTGGCCGATGCCCTTAGTAGGAAAACCATTAGTGATGTAGCTTGTATAGCCATCCGGGAATGGGTGATGTTGGGAGCACTTGGCGAGTTTGATTTGCTACTGGGCGAATCTGTTGAGGCTGCGGCCTTGTTTTCTGTTGTTGCGCAGCCTACACTTGTGGTTAGAGTGTTAGAAGCACAGAGAGGTGACCTTGAGGTAGAATCCCTCCGAGAGAAGATCTCCAGTGGGAAAGTTGAGAAGGGTTTGACGGTGTATCCCGACCTGAGTGTGAGATACCGAGACCGTTTGTTTGTACCGGAGGCTTGCCGAGAGGAGGTACTCCGAGAGTTTCACCATTCGCGCCTTGCGGTGCATCCGGGAGGTACTAAGATGTATCAGGATTTGGGTCGCCAGTTTTGGTGGCGGGGTATGAAAAGAGATGTGGTTGTTTTCGTATCGAAGTGCCTTACTTGCCAGCAAGTGAAGGCCGAGCATCAGAGGCCAGCGGGTTTGTTGCAACCCTTGCCTATTGCCGAGTGGAAGTGGGAGCATGTCACTATGGACTTCGTTGTAGGTCTTCCGAGGACTCAACGGGGTAGTGATGCTATTTGGGTGGTTGTAGACCGGTTGACTAAGTCGGCGCACTTTATTCCTATGCGCGTGAGAGATTCGGTAGATCATCTTGCCGATTTGTATATTCGGGACGTAGTGAGATTGCACGGGGTCCCAGTGACGATCGTCTCAGATAGAGATCCTCGTTTTACTGCTAGGTTGTGGCAGAGTTTGCAGAGTGCCTTGGGCACTAAGTTGACCTTTAGTACGGCTTATCATCCTCAGACTGACGGGCAGTCCGAGCGTACTATTCAGATCCTCGAGGATATGCTTCGGGGTTGTGTCCTGGACTTCAGTGGGACGTGGGAGAGGCACTTGCCATTGGTAGAGTTTGCCTACAACAACAGTTTTCAGTCTAGCATCGGTATGGCACCGTTTGAGGCCTTGTATGGCCGACCGTGTAGGTCTCCAGTTTGTTGGGCCGAGGTGGGTGATGCACCTTTGTTGGGTCCGGAGTTGGTTAGGGAGACGACGGAGAAAGTTGAACTTATCCGTAGGAGGCTTGTTACAGCCCAGAGTCGACAAAAGAGTTATGCCGACCGTAGGAGGAGGCCTTTGGCGTTTGAGGTAGGTGATCATGTCTTTCTGAAGATATCACCTAGGCGAGGTCTGATGAGGTTTGGGAAGAGTGGGAAGTTATCCCCTCGGTTTATTGGTCCTTTTGAGATCCTTGAGAAGATAGGCGAAGTTGCTTATCGGTTAGCCTTACCGCCGCAGTTGTCCGGAGTGCATGACGTATTTCATGTGAGTATGCTTCGGAAGTATGAGCCAGATCCATCACATGTGTTGGATTGGACTGATTTAGAGGTAGATGAGGATGCCTCGTATGAGGAGAGACCGGTTCGGGTCTTGGATAGGCGGGATCAGGTCCTGCGTGGCAAGACCATTCCTTTGGTGAAAGTCTTGTGGAAACATCACGGAGTGGAGGAAGCCACTTGGGAACGTGAGTTGGAAGTCCGTGAGAAATATCCGGACTTGTTTGTTGATGTGTGATCTTGTATTTAAATTTTTCATTATGTTGAACTTAAGAGCTTTTATATATGTCTTAAGTTGTAAAACATTGAGAATGTTTTGATTATTGGAAGCATGTTTTGGAACTTGCCTCATATGGTAGTTGGATGTAACACTATATATGTTGAATATATTGTTGACATTGGAAGGATTGTGCATAATGTTGATGCATGTTGAAAATACATATGTTGTTTACATATTGTGATATGTCTCTTGTTAAAGAGACGGGATGACCGGTAATGGGTCGAATTGTTGAATGTTAAAATGTAACATTGTTTAAAATGGAGGAAAACTTGTTTTTGAAAACTTGTGTTTAATTTCGGGGACGAAATTCTTTAAGGGGGGGAGGTTATAGCGATCCCGGGTTTACCCTTGTTGTATAGTGATCCGGACATGTGTCCGTGGATGTTGGTAGTTGTTTATTATCTTGTTTACATCCTTTCTTACTTTGTATTTGAGTTATAGGATGTGTTGGGCAGGTTTGTTTCAGGTTGGTTGAGTTTAGAAACCAAAACTAGTTGCCCAGATTTTTGGCCTGTCCGCTCGAGCGGAGGTGTTGGCGCTCGAGCGGGGAATACATCCATCCAGTATCTTGTTGTGCAGTGTTGTGAGCTCGAGCGTAGGGATTGGGAGCTCGAGCGGAGGCCTGGTTCTGCAAAAGTGCTGGGCGAGTGCATTCTGCGCTCGAGCGGGAGGTTGGCCGCTCGAGCGGAAGTCTGTGAGTGGCCGCTCGAGCGGGGTGTTTTACGCTCGAGCGGAAGACTGGGTTTAAATCCCGAAATTGTGACTTTTCAAATCACTTTTTCACTTTCTCTTCTCTCTCTTACTTTTCCAAAATCACCATTGTTGAGCCTCTCACTCTAGACTCTACCTTCTCTCTAGGTTTTGATCTAGTAGGAGTGATTTACTCACCTTTGGCCTTTACAAAAAGGTTGTTGATCGTCGAGGGCTTCATTTTAATCTGAAAATCTCGGGTTTTGGAGCACGTTGGGTTTTGTCGTCTTCTCCTTTGGGACTCCGAATTTGAGGTAGGGATAACCTACTCCTCTCTATGGGTTTTGTCTTTAAATTTTGGTATTTTGAGATGTTGGGCTTGGTTTGGTAATTTTGTGAAAGTTTGGGGCTTTTGTGTAGTTTTTTACAAAAGTTGGGGTTTTATTCATAATAAACCTAGATGCATGTTTGGCATAGAAAAGTGGAATGATTGTTGAATCATTGATGAAAATGGGACCTAAGGGTTGAAATGGTAATTATGGAAAATGGCCTAATTACATTGTTTAATTAATTGGGATAATTAATTGGTGAGAAATGAGGAAATGAAATGTTGATTGAATATCCATTTGTGCATTTATTTTCTGTTTTAGAAATAACTGCTTTGGGCTATCGGTGGAGGATAGTCGAGATTGTTGTAGACAATGCATGATGATTAGGTAAACGGAAACTAATCAATGGAATGTGTCATGGAACTTGACGGTTGATAGAATACATTAATTGTGTGTATTGTGTGATTGTATATAGAACCAATGTGTTTATATACGTTATGTGTAGAGGAGGAGATAGGGGATGTACTCCGCGGTTTAGGGGAAGATAGGGGATGTACCTCTAAACCGGATAGGTATTGGGAGGAGATAGGGGATGAACTCCGTAGACAGAGCTCATATGCTTGTCTAGAGAAGTGAAGATAGCGCTCATATGCTTATCTTTGTGAAGTGTGGATACAGCTTGTATGCTTATCTGTGGATATTGTTGTTATACATATCTGTTGTGAAGTGTGGATACAGCTTGTATGCTTATCTGTGGATATTGTTGTTATACATATCTGTTGAGAATGTGGATATAGCTTTTATGCTTATCTGAATGTGAGATATAGTTTTTATACATATCTGTGGAAATGATGATAGAGCTAGCATGCTTATCTGTTGAAAAAGGGAAAATGAAAAGTAATTGGGACTTGTAAGTCGTTGACATAAATATGTAATTTATGTGATTGTATCAGTGTTGACCAACTATCAATTGCTAATGTTTTAGTCATTGTCCATGGTTGGTTTAGTGTATTTCTACTGGGCTGTGGCTCACCCTATATGGGAATATCATTTTCAGGTGCAGGAAGCATGCCACCTCCAAGGACATAGCTTGGAAGGCTAGAGGCGGACATAGTGTAGTTGTTTTACTTTTGATGTATTACATGTAACTTCAAGCCAAGGGCTTAATGTGTAAACGAGTTAGTACTCTTTTGTTGAAACCAAGTGTTAACTTGGAAAGCTGTAAGCCCGTAGGGCATTTTGTTTTGATGTTAACATGTAATACTTATGTAATGAAACTCAATGAAATAAAGGAATGTTATTATTTTGAGGGCGTTACATATACCAACATATTTTTTTGATAAAATTATAGTTAATTGTTTTTTAAAAATGATATTACACATTTTTTTTATTTAAATATTATTTTACCACAAAATATGTAATTCTATTTTTAAATCATAAATTATCGTAATTCAATTAAAAAAAAATTAATGTTCACAATAAAAATGTGTAATATACATCACAAAAATATACAACATGATGCATATCGTGCATATTTTTTGAGGGATGCATATGATACATTTTCTTTTGATGTGCCTATTTTCATACATCAATATTTGACTCATTATAACTTTCTTTATTTCAAAATAAAATATTATTAAAAGTTAATTTGTTTATAATAATAATATTATTATATTATTGTTATTAAATTTTACATATAAATTTTATGCATATGAAAGGACATAGGGTCTTTTGAGAACAATGATAAAAAGTCAATTTTTTGACTTTTTAATTTTTTAGCTAAAAAATTCAATTTTTTTTATCCAAAACAATCTAATTATTTGTCAAAAAAATCACCAAAAAATTAAAAAATTAACTTTTTACCAATTTCTTAAAACACCCCAAAACCGCAAAGGAAAATGTGAAGCGTGATTCACATAGCGAAGTGATTGAGGTTTGTCTCTTTGCTGTCACTCTATTTTGACCCTGTCAAACTCAATTCAATTCCCGCGTAATCAAACTCAATTCAATTCCCGCGAAATTCAAAAATAATATAATATTATTTAAATAAAAAATTCAATTTAACTCATTATAAATTTTTTTATTTCAAAATAAAATATCATTTATTTATAATAATAATATTATTATATTATTCTTATTAAATTTTACATATAAATTTTATGCATATGAAAGGATATAGCCGCACAAACAAAAAATTCATACATCAAGATTTAACTCATTATATATTTTTTTTTGTATTTCAAAATAAAATATCATTAATAGTAAATTTATTTACAATAATGATATTATTATATTATTCTTATTATTTTATATAGCGACCCCGGTCTATTTCCTTTAGATTATTGTATCCGGACTTAGGTTCCGTGGATCCTGTCAGTATATATTGGTTGTTGTCGTCCTTTAATCTCTTTGTATTTGAGTTATAGGATGTGTTGGGCGGATCTGTTACAGGTCGGTTGAGTTTAGATGCCAAAACTAGTTGCCCAGATTTTGACCTGTCCGCTCGAGCGGGAGTTTGACGCTCGAGCGGGGATTCTTTTGTTGCTTGTACGCTCGAACGGGGGTTTTGGTGCTCGAGCGGGATTATCACCCATCCAGTATTTCCTGTGCAGTGTTGGACGCTCGAGCGGAAATGTGTGAGTGCCGCTCGAGCGAGGAGTTGGTCGCTCGAGCGGGGGCCTGGTTCTGCAAAAGTACTGGGAGTGCGTATTCGACGCTCGAGCGGGAGTTTGGACGCTCGAGCGGGGAGTCGACTACATCAGTCCGAGATTTCACTTTTTGGATCACTTTTTGACCTACTTTTCTTTCTTAACTTTTAGAAAACCGCCCCTTGAGAGTCTCTCTCTCTTTCTCTCTCTCTAAACCTGCCTTCTCTCTGAGAATTGATCTACCTAGGGTGAGTATCTAACCTTGGTCCTTTATTAAAAAGATAGAGTGAGTCAAGGGCTTTCATTCAATCTGAACGTTTGGTGGTTTGGAGCACTTTGGAATTTGGGTATTCATCTTCGTCTTCTCCATTCGGGTTATTTTCTTCGAGGTAGGGATTTCCTACTCCATCCTATAAGTTTTGTTCTAAGTTTTGGTATTTTGATATGTTGGGAGTACTTTGGTAATTTTGGGAAAAACCCTAGTTGTATTAATAAATTAATTTGTATAATTAATTTAAGGAAATTGGGGAAATTGGTTAAATGCATGAAATTGAGGAATTCATTGATTAAATGGTGTAGTTGAATAATTAAAATCACTCGCCTATTGAATTGTTGATATATTTATTTCCAGTCTAGAAATAACTGTTTTGGGCTATCGGTGGAGGATAGTCGTGTTTGTTGTAGACATTGCATGTGGATTAGGGAAAATTTAAACTAATCAATTTGTTTAAGTCATAAATTTAGACTATTGAATTAATACAGAAATTACATGTATTGATTGAGCATTGCATATGCATATTGTTTGGGAGGAGATAGGGGATGCACTCCACGGTTTAGGGGAAGATAGGGGATGGACCTCTAAACCGGATTTTGTTTGGGATGAGATAGGGGATGGACTCCATTAGCATCACTATTATGTGTGCTTATTATATTGAAGTGTTTTTACATGTTATTGATACAGCACTACAATGTGTATCAAACGGGAAGTATGAAGTGTTTTGATATGAGCCTGAGTCTCATTTGTTTTGTTGATATTGAAAGTAATGTGAATATGATATATAGTTCACTGTTGTAAGTTTGGTCAGGTTCTGAGCCATGTTGATAATAATGGAAAGTGAAATGTGTCTTAGACATTAGTGTCATGAGACTGTATAATGACACAATTGATTATCTTGGTTAACCATCTAGTGAATGCTATAGCTTTATTCAATGCTTATATTTGATTTAGTATTTTTCTACTGGGCTGTGGCTCACCCTTTATGGGAACATCATTTTCAGGTTCAGGTGATAAGCTACCTCCAAGGACTTAGCTTGGAAGGGTTGGACTTTTTGGATTTTGAAGACTATCTTTAGTTAGTTGTTTTTATTTGGTAGTACATGTAAACATTCAAGCCTAGGGCTATACTTGTATTTGAGTTAGAACTCATACTTTTGTGTCCAAGTGTTGGCTTGGAAAGATGTAAGCCCGTAGGGCATTTAATTTGATGTTACATGTAATGCTTTTATTTAGTAATACTCTGATGAATGAGATAATGAATTGTTTTCTTTAAATATGGCATGTCAATGATATATATATATAATGAGCTTATTTTGAGGGCGTGACATTTTATATATCTATCTATATTATATACAAATGGAGTTCTAATCCATAAGTCTTATGGGAGTTCCAATATACAATCTTAATTTTTTAATTTTTTAATTTTTTGATTTAAAAAAAAAACTTAGCATTTATTGATTTTTTCCAACCCACAAGCCTTTTTGGCTTCTCACATACCTACTGCCGCATCCTTTTCAATTTCTCTCATACACTATGGTTAGTGATGGGATTATTAAATTATTTTTTATAAAATAAATCTAAAAAAATAATTTATATATTATAAAATATCTAAAACAAATATAAATTCTTATTAAAAATTAACAAATTGCAATTGCAAAAAAAAAGAAAAAAAAAATTACACTATGCATTTTATTAATAATGCTCAAAAGTGTGCCAAGTGTTTGTGTAAAAGGTTAACGTGTGTTTACTCTCAAATTATCAAATAAATATAGATAAAATCAAAGAATTCAGTTTTAATGACTAACAAATATTAGAAGCCTGACCATTGAAACCTAATAACTATTAATTAATAGAATTCAGCAACTAAAAAGTCTCAAACCACATCTTTTTTGTCTTCTCAAATGTTTTTTTTTTCTTTTTTTGTTCATGCATTCATTCTAATATTGATAGAGAATTAGATGTGTGGAAGAGTGAGGGATATTAAAATTATATATTGAGTTATGTAATTGCTGTGATGAAAAATAAAAGTTGTCTTCCTCTTCTATGGCGATTTATCTGGTTATACCTTCAATTAAAACGTCAGGTGTGTTTCTATGTCATCATTGAATGTTATTTTCAGTTTTTTAGATATTTTGTCTCACAATTGTTTGTGTTTTGTGCTATAAAATTTATTATATCTGTGTTTGTTAAAACTATTGGATGAACCTAATGCAAGAAGTACAGACTATTTCAATGTTATTCTCGGGATTAGAAGTACAAAAAACATATACAAAAAAATATGAATAGAAAAGATTTTACAAAATTTGTTTGTGAGTCTCACTTTTTGAAATCCTATTATTCATTTATTTGTTATTTATTTATTTTTTGGGCTACTAATTAATTTTCCGTTGCTAAAGAAATATGTTCCGCCTAAAAACGTCCCCTTTTGGCGACTAAACCTGTTTTTAGTCGCCAAAAACGTCCCCTTTTGGCTACTAAAGTGAATTTTAGTCGCCAATTGACAGTTTTTAGCTACTAATTTTATTTTAGTAGCCAAAAAGCTTGACTTTCAGCGACCAAACTGTTTTTAGTCGGCAAAACACATAGAATCGGCGACCAAACTATTTTTTGGTCACCAAAAGCTATACTTTTGGCTACTAAATGTTTTTAGTCCCCAAAAACCCTAACCTTTGGCTACTAAAAATTTTTTAGTCGCTAAAACCCCTATATTCGGCGACTAAACTGACTTTTAGTCGCTAAAACCCTTATATTTGGCAATTAAAGTCTTTTAGTCGGCAAAAGTGACCAATTTTGGCGACTAATTCCAATTTAGTCGCCAATTCTACTACTTTCAGCAACGAAAAATCCAGTTTTAGTCGCCAAATCTGCTTTTTGTTGTAGTGGATTTTTAACTCACAAAATAATTTAGTCATTTTTTATCAGTAATTTGTTAATTATATGAATGAAAAAATAATATTGTCATATCTTTATTTATTTCAATATTTACCAACTATTTACATTATGTTAAAATTGTGAGGCTTGTATTTTTTCTAAACTTTAGGAGAGGTGAGTGTAATTTATTTAATTTTTTTTTGGGGATAAATTACACTGACCTCCCCTGAAGTTTGAAGAATATAATAAGTCTTACAAGTTTGGTATAATTACACTAGGTTTGTTTAAGGTTTTAATTCATATAACATTTGTTCCATTTTCATTAGAATTTCGTTAGTTGTATGAATACAAAAATAGATAAACTACCAATAGCTCCTAATAGTTGGACTTATTTTCATAAAGTCCTATTGAAAATAAGTCCTAGTAAAATTGTCACTAAAATTAATTTTTTGTGACTTTTTTTGCATGTCATAAAAAATTGACAATTAGTGACTTTTTTAATCACGGTTTTATAAATTGTTGCTAACATTTACAATTAGTGGCATTTTTCCTTGACGAATTTTTTAAACTGTCTCTGAAAGTTGAAAATTAATGACATTTTTTTTGTGATGATTTTTTTAAACTGTCGCGAAAACTTATAATTATTAACATTTTTTTGGGCAAAATTTTCAAACTGTTACTGAAAATTAACAATTAGTGACTTTTTTAATAGTGTTTGATGAAAAATGTTATTAATTATCATAAAGCCCACCTAATAAGTCTTACACGTAAGTCCCCCATAGAAAAATAATATTGTTATCTCTTTTATATTGAAATAGGCAATTTACATTGTGTATTGTTTTATTTTCATATAATCTGCATTAGTTTATATCGCTTTAACTTTTTTTAAAAGAGATGTTTGAGTAATTATATTAAAATTATGAAATTTGTTGTATTTTTTTTCAAATTTCAAGGGAACTCAACTCAGTATAATTTACCTTTTTTTTGTCTATTTTTTTGATTAGGTATTCGTTTTTTTTTTTTAAAACCTTTTCATCCTTATTTAATTATTTATATTTATATTACTTATATTGTGAACATATTTCCCCACGTGTGGCATGTGGACATGTTCTCTATTAAAAAGCTATTTTTGGATTTTTGACTTTAAAAACTTTCACTATATTGTAAATTATTTTTTAATTTTTTTGATACAATATTTTGGTAAATAAAGAAACAAAAATGTTGTCTAAATAGAGGTTCAATAAGTTGTCAAATAACTATCTGATGTATATACATTCAAAAAATGCCCTTAGAAACTGTATTAGTGATAATTTAAAAGGGCTGGTTAAATTAATTAAGTTAAATAAAAAAAAGTTTTGGCAAAGGCACAAATACAACAAATTTATTTATTTTTTGGAGTCATAATAAAAAATTTAAAAAAAAGAAAAAAAAGAAAAAAGTGAACTTATATGCCCTCGTAGCAAGCAATGAGCTTCCAAACACAAGATCTTATTGGTTCATTTGGGATATGGGTTGACTTTTTAGCTTTTAGACTTTTTGGCTATTTTTGCCAGAGGTTAAAAACTCTCGTTTGGAATAGTCTTTTTGACTTTTATGCGAGAAAAAATAAAATGATTATAGTTTAGATATGACATTTTATCTTATTGGGCTAAAAAATTTATTTTATCTTTTGTAACTATTTTAGCCAAAAAATCTTATTTTAATTTATGTCAAACGAAAGCATAAGTTGCTAATCACTAAAAAATAATTTTTTTTAAACGATACTCTTAGAGAATGGTCTGACTTTACTATTTATATTTATAGTTCCGATTGGTAGCTCGAAAACAAGAAGGCTCGAATGGCCCCAATCCAAAACTACGTCAATTTGGATTTTCCCCCCCCCCCTTTCTCTCTCTTTACAGTGCTCTCTTCGTCTACAAAGAAGAAGAAGAAAGAAGAAAGAAGAGAAGATGAGAGGAAAGAGAGAGGCAGAGAGAAAAAGAGAGAATCAAACCCAAACATCAACAAACAACAACACTTTGTTCAACACCAGATCTATCATCAACATCAACACCGAATCATCATCATCATCATCATCATCAACATCAATGCCAGATCATCATCATCAACATCAACACCAGATCTGTGTGTATACAGATCTCATTCTTCTCATTCTTCTCACATTCTCTTCTTCCACCTCTCCATCTATTCTCGCATCTTCTCTCTCTCTCGTCTCTCATCTCTTTCTTCTTTCTTCTTTCTCTCGCCTCTTCCCTCTTTCTTTTGTCTGTCTGGTGTTGAATAGGAAAGGAAAGGGAAAGAAAAAAAAAAAAAGAATACTCAAAATGACGTTACTTTGGGTATTCGAGCCACTCTCGGGCCAATTTTTTCGAGCCACCAGGTATTATTCTTATATTTATATGTTCAATTTTATATTATTGTCACCTCAAGAGCCAAAAATGAGTACTAACACAAGATTGTAACTGGTCATCTCTTCTTATTTATTTATTTTTTTTAAATCCAATTTTCTGACAACAAATAAATATCGAATACAAATAAAATTGTTTAATTTTTTTCTTAGTTGAACAAAGCCATTATTTGCAATATACCGTATACAATATTCTAAGTATTTAATGGTGTGACTCTTATGAGACCACATCAATTGACGATTGGGATGTTGTGTGCGACAATGACATACACAACACTATGATCATGTTTAGGGATGGCAATTGGAACTCAACCCGATGGGGACCCAATCTCCCGACCCTGAATTGAGTGGTTATTCTTTGAAAAATACCACCGACGGGCCGGGGATGGTATTAAAAATTGAATCCCCGATGATATTCAAGCCGGAGACGGGGATACATGTTTCAGCCCCAGACCCGGCCTGACCCCTCCCCAGTTGCCCCCGACGTAAAATTACTATTTTACCCCTGTTTATATATAATATATGTGTGTGTGTAGGGTTTGGCTATCTGTTATCAAAACATCCACACACAAACATCGCCTCCCTCTCTCTCTCTCTCTCACACACGACCTCCGTTCCTCACTGTTTTTCCTTCACCAGTTTGGTCGGCAGCGGCTCCTCCCTCACCGCAACTCCTCATCTCTCCTTCACTGGCGGCTTGTCCTTCTCTCCCTCTCACGGTATCTCCTCGTCTCTCTCTCATGGTATCTCCTCGTCTATCCCTCATGGTATCTCGTCTTCTCTCTCTTTTTCTCCCTCCCTGGTTTGGTCGGCGATGGCTCATCCCTCACCGTCGTTCCTCACCTCAGCTCCTCCTCTCTCCTTCTTACGGTATCTCCTCCTCCTCTCTCTCTCTATTTTTTGATTTTGTTCTCTCTTTGTTTTTTGATTTTGTTCTTCAGATTTGAAAATGATGAAGATGAAGATGATGTTGATCTGTGTTAGATTTGTTGATGAATGTGTTAGATTTGTTGATCTGTTTGTTGATGAAGATCAAGGAAATGAAAATCTGTTGTTGAAAATCTCTCTCTCTCTCTCTGATTTGTTGATTTGTTGTTGATCTGTTGCAAAATAATGATCTACTGTAAATGTGTTGATGAAGATCAAGAAAATGAAGATACGAATCATCTGTTGTTGATAAATATGTTAGATTTATTGTTGATGAATTCTTGTAAATGTGTACAGTTGTTTTTTTTTTTTTTAATTTTTTGGCCGGGGAATTTTTGGGGTTGGGGAAACCCGATCTCCGTTAGGGGACGGGGACGGGGACGGGGGTGGTGATGGGTTCCCCGTCGGGGATCGGGGCCGGAGATAGGGATATTTCCACCATTGGGGATCGAGGACAAAGAGTGTGATCCTTGGCCCCGCCCCGACCCGATGCCATTCCTAATCATGTTTGACAAATTGACTAAAATAATTAAAATATTAATACAAAAAGTCAACTTATTTTTTTATTTTTTTTACACATAATTTTATAAAAAATTAATTTCTAAACGATTCTAAATAATTTTTTTTTTTTTTGTCAACGCAGTGGTGGTTGACAGAGGAATGGATAAAATGAATATCGGTACTCGAATGGTTGACTGGATCATCAAGCTGGGCCACACCATTCACAAAAGGGTCTGCTATTACTTTGCTTTTTCTATAGCGATCCCGGGTTTACCCTTGTTATACCGTGATCCGGACATGTGTCCGTGGATGTTGGTAGTTGTTTATTATCTTGTTTGCATCCTTTTTACTTCGTATTTGAGTTATAGGATGTGTTGGGCGGATTTGTTACAGGTTGGTTGAGTTTAGAAACCAAAACTAGTTGCCCAGGTTTTTGGCCTGTACGCTCGAGCGGGGATTTTGGCGCTCGAGCGGAGATTACACCCTTTCAGTATTTTCCTGTGCAGCGTTGTACGCTCGAGCGTAGGGTTGGGAGCTCGAGCGGGGGTCTGGCTCTGCAAAAGTGCTGAGCGAGTGCATTCTGCGCTCGAGCGGGAGGTTGGCCGCTCGAGCGGAAGTCTGTGAGTGGCCGCTCGAGCGGGGTGTTTTACGCTCGAGCGGAGACCTGGGTTAAAGTCCCGAATTTGTGACTCTTTAAATCACTTTTTCACTTTCTCTTCTCTCTCTTACTTTTCCAAAATCACCATTGTTGAGCCTCTCACTCTAGACTCTACCTTCTCTCTAGGTTTTGATCTAGTAGGAGTGATTTACTCACCTTTGGCCTTTACAAAAAAGTTGTTGATCGTCGAGGGCTTCATTTTAATCTGAAAATCTCGGGTTTTGGAGCACGTTGGGTTTTGTCGTCTTCTCCTTTGGGACTCCGAATTTGAGGTAGGGATAACCTACTCCTCTCTATGGGTTTTGTCTTTAAATTTTGGTATTTTGAGATGTTGGGCTTGGTTTGGTAATCTTGTAAAGGTTTGGGGCTTTTGTGTAATTTTACAAAGGTTGGGGTTTTATTCATAATAAACCTAGATGCATGTTTGGCATAGAAAAATGGAATGATTGTTGAATCATTGATGAAAATGGGACCTAAGGGTTGAAATGGTAATTATGGAAAATGGCCTAATTACATTATTTAATTAATTGGGATAATTAATTGGTGAGAAATGAGGAAATGAAATGTTGATTGAATATCCATTTGTGCATTTATTTTCTGTTTTAGAAATAACTGCTTTGGGCTATCGGTGGAGGATAGTCGAGATTGTTGTAGACAATGCATGATGATTAGGTAAACGAAAACTAATCAATGGAATGTGTCATGGAACTTGACGGTTGATAGAATACATTAATTGTGTGTATTGTGTGATTGTATATAGAACCAATGTGTTTATATACGTTATGTGTAGAGGAGGAGATAGGGGATGTACTCCGCGGTTTAGGGGAAGATAGGGGATGTACCTCTAAACCGGATAGGTATTGGGAGGAGATAGGGGATGAACTCCGTAGACAGAGCTCATATGCTTGTCTAGAGAAGTGAAGATAGAGCTCATATGCTTATCTTTGTGAAGTGTGGATACAACTTGTAAGCTTATCTGTGGATATTGTTGATATACATATCTGTTGTAGAGTGTGGATACAGCTTGTATGCTTATCTGTGGATATTGTTGATATACATATCTGTTGAGAATGTGGATATAGCTTTTATGCTTATCTGAATGTGAGATATAGTTTTTATACATATCTGTGGAAATGATGATAGAGCTAGCATGCTAATCTGTTGAAAAAGGGAAAATGAAAATTAATTGGGACTTGTAAGTCGTTGACATAAATATGTAATTTATGTGATTGTATCAGTGTTGACCAACTATCAATTGCTAATGTTTTAGTCATTGTCCATGGTTGGTTTAGTGTATTTTTACTGGGCTGTGGCTCACCCTATATGGGAATATCATTTTCAGGTACAGGAAGCATGCCACCTCCAAGGACATAGCTTGGGAGGTTAGAGGCGGACATAGTGTAGTTGTTTTACTTTTGATGTATTACATGTAACTTCAAGCCAAGGGCTTAATGTGTAAACGAGTTAGTACTCTTTTGTTGAAACCAAGTGTTAACTTGGAAAGCTGTAAGCCCGTAGGGCATTTTGTTTTGATGTTAACATGTAATACTTATGTAATGAAACTCAATGAAATAAAGGAATGTGGTTAGTTTATATGGTAAATGCTTGTCTTATCTGGTGGGTTTAATGTTATTATTTTGAGGGCGTTACAACTTGGTATCAGAGCGTACCGGGTTCGAATACTTTGGGTACGTGGGAAGTGATTAGGATCACAATGGGTTTGTCTCGCTTGATAGAGGCGTAGATGTAGTACCATATGCTATGTGTTTATTTGATAACATGCTTATGTGACTATGTGGGTATGGGATTTAATTTCTAGGATATTGATTGGATCCTTGAGTTTCTGGGAGTCTTGTTGGAAAAGCACTTGATCAATGCTGTTTCTAACCGGAACTCTAGTAACGTCTCGGGACTATCATTATCCGGAAATGAAGTTCGTAAGTGCTTATGTGTTTATGTGCTTATGTGGAGTGAATTACAGTTGTCCATGCATTAGGACGTGAGTGTTTAGTTTCGGCACATTTATGAATGTGCTAACGTTCTGTGTTGCCTTTATTAGGATGTCAGGACGAGGAAGAGGTGCTAGGCGTGGTAGACCTGCGAGGCAGGAAGTACCGTTACAGGGTGAGATTCCGGCAGTGCAGGAGGGAGTTGGGCAGGCCAATGTGGCCGAGCCAGTGGGTCAGCAGGCTATGGGTGCCTTGGCCAGAGAGATAGCAGGAGCTTTGGGTATTCTTAGAGCTGGGAATCAGGCAGCTGAGACAGGGCCTTCCTTCTTGAAGAGGGAGTTCTTCCGGTGTAATCCGGACGAGTTTATCGGGGATCCTAAAGAGCCGCTTAAGGCAGATGAATGGCTCGAACAGACAACGAAGACGTTTGAGATGCTTGGCATCGAGGACGGAGCACTGAAAGTGACCTTGGCATCCTTCCAACTGAAGGGAGATGCGGGTCAATGGTGGAAATACGAGAAAGCTCGTGTTGGTGGTACTTGGGAGGCGTTTGTGAATGCTTTTCAGGAGAGGTTTTTATCTGCAGCAGCTAGGGAAAAGCTGAGGGATCAGTTTAGCCGGCTTAATCAACAGGGCTTGTCAGTGGCCGAGTTTGAGGCTACTTTTACCAGTCTGTCTAGGTTTGCACCTGAACTGGTGGCGTCTGAGGAACGCCGTTGCTACGAGTTTGAGCGGAAGTTGAGGCGGGGCCTCAAGTTGAGAATTGGTGGGTCTTATATTCAAGAGTATAGACACCTAGTGGATGCTGCAGCTCATATGGAGCTTATGATGCAGGAGGAGGATGAGAGTCAGAGAGGCTCCAAGAGGAGCCAGGATAGTCAGAGTGATGGCAGGAGGCAGAGGGGTTCTAACCCTCAGCAGTCGCAGGGTGGTGTTGCTAGATCGACCTTCCCTGTGCCAAGTGCAGGCTCCGGGAGAGGTGGTCAGGGGGATTTCACCTGTTACAAGTGTGGCCAGCTGGGTCACAAGGTATCTGTTTGCCCGCAGAAGGGTGGGGGTCAGAAAGCTGCTTCTTCTTCAGCTAGACCGCAGAGTCAGAGTTTGGGCAGGGGGCAGCTCTTGACTTGTTATCAGTGTGGACAACCTGGGCACATGAAGAGGTTTTGCCCACAGTTGAGTGCCACTTCGGGAGCGTCTGGTTCTAGGCAGACGCAGGGTTTTCAGCCAGCTCAGTCTGTGCAGGCCTCGAGGGCCAATCCGGGAGCTTCGTCATCCCAGTCTGTGCAGCAGTCTTTTGCTCCGAGAGGTGAGCAGGTAGACCAGGGGCCTACGGGGCGCGTGTATGCTGTTACCGCGCAGGATTTAGTACCGGCTCCATCAGTAGTGAGAGGTACTTTTCTGTTTTGCAACTCAGTTGCTAATGTGTTGATAGACACAGGTGCATCTCATTCTTTTGTATCTGCTGCATTTGCATCTGTTTTGGAATTGGAGTTAGCACAGTTAGCATCTCCTATTTGTGTGGTATCGCCTTTGGGTGGTGAGTTGATTCTGAAACAGGGTGTTAGAGGATGTGATATAGAGGTCGCCGACTATAGGCTTCCTTTTCCGTTTGTTGTCATGCCCATGAAGGGTTTTGATGTTATTTTGGGTATGGACTGGTTATCGTCATACCGGGCTGTTATTGATTGCTACCGCCAGAGGGTTACATTATGTACCTTGAGCGGGGAGTGGTTCCATTTCTTGGGAGACCGGGTTGGTAGTGTTTTGCCACCGGGGTATGATTCGCGAGGGCGAAGTGAGCTTAGTAGTCTACTTGCCAGCTTTGAGAGTGGTGAGAGTGGTGAGACCCAGGTTGTGTTACCGAGGGTGGTTTGTGAGTATTCGGATGTCTTTTCCGAAGATCTTGTTAGTTTGCCACCTCACCGAGAGATAGAGTTCTCTATTGATTTAGTGCCTGGTACAGCACCGATTTCTATGGCACCTTACCGTTTTGCTCCAGCAGAGTTGGTTGAGTTGAAAGTTCAGCTCCAGGAGTTGCTCGATAAGGGCTTTGTTCGCCCTAGTGTTTCACCGTGGGGAGCGCCGGCCCTCTTTGTTAAAAAGAAAGATGGTGCCTTGAGATTGTGTATAGACTACCGGAAGTTGAATCGGGCTACGGTTAAGAATAAGTATCCTATGCCCCGTATAGATGATTTGTTTGACCAGTTGAAGGGTTCCCGTTGTTTCTCTAAGATAGACTTGAGATCGGATTACCATCAGTTGAGGGTCAGGGAGGAAGATATTCCTAAGACGGCATTCCGTACGCGGTATGGCCATTATGAGTTTCTGGTGATGCCATTTGGGCTTACCAATGCACCGGCAGTCTTTATGGACTTGATGAACCGGATTTTCCGGGAGTTCTTAGACCGATTTGTGGTTGTTTTCGTGGACGATATCCTTATCTATTCGTCTTCTGAGGAGGAGCACGAGGCACACTTGAGAGTGGTGCTTGAGTTACTTAGAGCCCATAGGCTGTATGCCAAGTTTGGGAAGTGTGAGTTCTGGCTGGGGGAAGTCAAATTCTTAGGCCACGTGGTATCCGGGGAAGGGGTGTCTGTTGATACATCCAAGGTTGAGGCAGTGCAAGATTGGGCACAGCCTAAGAGTGTGTTTGAGATCCGCAGTTTTCTGGGATTGGCTGGGTATTACCATCGGTTTGTGAAAGATTTCTCCAGGTTAGCGTCACCGTTGACTAGACTGACTCGGAAGGGAGTCAAGTTTGTGTGGAGTGAGCCTTGTGAAAAGTCGTTCCAAGAGCTGAAAGTTAGATTGACCACCGCTCCGGTGTTGATTATTCCGGAGAGAGGGTTGGGTTATGCAGTTTATTGTGATGCCTCACGAGAGGGTTTGGGTTGTGTGTTGATGCAAGAGGGAAAAGTGGTAGCTTATGGCTCACGTTAGTTGAAAATACACGAGAAGAATTACCCCACACACGACCTAGAGTTAGCAGCTGTGATCTTTGCCTTGAAAATCTGGAGGCACTACCTTTATGGTGAGAGGTTCGAGGTATTCTCGGATCACAAGAGTTTGAAGTATCTGTTTACACAGAGAGACTTGAATCTGAGGCAGAGGAGATGGATGGAGTTCATCGAGGATTATGATTTTGAGTTGCATTATCATCCGGGAAAGGCCAATGTTGTGGCCGATGCCCTTAGTAGGAAATCCATTAGTGATGTAGCTTGTATAGCCATCCGGGAATGGGAGATGTTGGGAGCACTTGGCGAGTTTGATTTGCTACTGGGCAAATCTGTTGAGACTGCGGCCTTGTTTTCTGTTGTTGCGCAGCCTATACTTATGATTAGAGTGTTAGAGGCACAGAGGGGTGACCTTGAGGTAGAATCCCTCCGAGAGAAGATCTCCAGTGGGAAAGTTGAGAAGGGTTTGACGGTGTATCCCGACCTGAGTGTGAGATACCGAGACCGTGTGTTTGTACCGGAGTCTTGCCGGGAGGAAGTACTCCGAGAGTTTCACCATTCGCGCCTTGCGGTGCATCCGGGAGGTACTAAGATGTATCAGGATTTGGGTCGCCAGTTTTGGTGGCGGGGTATGAAAAGAGATGTGGCTGTTTTCGTATCGAAGTGCCTTACTTGCCAGCAAGTAAAGGCCGAGCATCAGAGGCCAGCGGGTTTGTTGCAACCCTTGCCTATTGCCGAGTGGAAGTGGGAGCATGTCACTATGGACTTCGTTGTAGGTCTTCCGAGGACTCAGCGGGGTAGTGATGCTATTTGGGTGGTTGTAGACCGGTTGACTAAGTCGGCGCACTTTATTCCTATGCGCGTGAGAGATTCGGTAGATCATCTTGCCGATGTGTATGTTCGGGACGTAGTGCGATTGCATGGGGTCCCAGTGACGATCGTCTCAGATAGAGATCCTCGTTTTACTGCTAGGTTGTGGCAGAGTTTGCAGAGTGCGTTGGGCACTAAGTTGACCTTTAGTACGGCTTATCATCCTCAGACTGACGGGCAGTCCGAGCGTACTATTCAGATCCTCGAGGATATGCTTCGGGGTTGTGTCCTGGATTTCAGTGGGACGTGGGAGAGGCACTTGCCATTGGTAGAGTTTGCCTACAACAACAGTTTTCAGTCTAGCATCGGTATGGCACCGTTTGAGGCCTTGTATGGCCGACCGTGTAGGTCTCCAGTTTGTTGGGCCGAGGTGGGTGATGCACCTTTGTTGGGTCCGGAGTTGGTTAGGGAGACGACGGAGAAAGTTGAGCTTATCCGTAGGAGGCTTGTTACAGCCCAGAGTCGACAAAAGAGTTATGCCGACCGTAGGAGGAGGCCTTTGGCGTTTGAGGTAGGTGATCATGTCTTTCTGAAAATATCACCTAGGCGAGGCCTGATGAGGTTTGGGAAGAGTGGGAAGTTATCCCCTCGGTTTATTGGTCCTTTTGAGATCCTTGAGAAGATAGGCGAGGTTGCTTATCGGTTAGCCTTACCGCCGCAGTTGTCCGGAGTGCATGACGTGTTTCATGTGAGTATGCTTCGGAAGTATGAGCCAGATCCATCACATGTGCTGGATTGGAGCGATTTAGAGGTAGATGAGGATGCCTCTTATGAGGAGAGACCGGTTCGGGTCTTGGATAGGCGGGATCAGGTCCTGCGTGGAAAGACCATTCCTTTGGTGAAAGTCTTGTGGAAACATCACGGAGTGGAGGAAGCCACTTGGGAACGTGAGTTGGAAGTCCGTGAGAAATATCCGGACTTGTTTGTTGATGTGTGATCTTGTGTTTAAATTTTACATTTTGTTGAACTTAAGAGCTTGATATATGTCTTAAGTTGTGAAACATTGAAAATGTTTTGATTATTGGAAGCATGTTTTGGAACTTGCCTCATATGGTAGTTGGATGTAACACTATATATGTTGAATATATTGTTGACATTGGAAAGTTAGTGCATAATGTTGGTGCATGTTAATAATACATATGTTGTTTACATATTGTGATATGTCTCTTGTTAAAGGGATGGGATGACCGGTAATGGGTCGAATTGTTGAATGTTAAAATGTAACATTGTTTAAAATGGAGGAAAACTTGTTTTTGAAAACTTGTGTTTAATTTCGGGGACGAAATTCTTTAAGGGGGGGGGGAGGTTATAGCGATCCCGGGTTTACCCTTGTTATACCGTGATCCGGACATGTGTCCGTGGATGTTGGTAGTTGTTTATTATCTTGTTTGCATCCTTTTTACTTCGTATTTGAGTTATAGGATGTGTTGGGCGGATTTGTTACAGGTTGGTTGAGTTTAGAAACCAAAACTAGTTGCCCAGGTTTTTGGCCTGTACGCTCGAGCGGGGATTTTGGCGCTCGAGCGGAGATTACACCCTTTCAGTATTTTCCTGTGCAGCGTTGTACGCTCGAGCGTAGGGTTGGGAGCTCGAGCGGGGGTCTGGCTCTGCAAAAGTGCTGAGCGAGTGCATTCTGCGCTCGAGCGGGAGGTTGGCCGCTCGAGCGGAAGTCTGTGAGTGGCCGCTCGAGCGGGGTGTTTTACGCTCGAGCGGAGACCTGGGTTAAAGTCCCGAATTTGTGACTCTTTAAATCACTTTTTCACTTTCTCTTCTCTCTCTTACTTTTCCAAAATCACCATTGTTGAGCCTCTCACTCTAGACTCTACCTTCTCTCTAGGTTTTGATCTAGTAGGAGTGATTTACTCACCTTTGGCCTTTACAAAAAAGTTGTTGATCGTCGAGGGCTTCATTTTAATCTGAAAATCTCGGGTTTTGGAGCACGTTGGGTTTTGTCGTCTTCTCCTTTGGGACTCCGAATTTGAGGTAGGGATAACCTACTCCTCTCTATGGGTTTTGTCTTTAAATTTTGGTATTTTGAGATGTTGGGCTTGGTTTGGTAATCTTGTAAAGGTTTGGGGCTTTTGTGTAATTTTACAAAAGTTGGGGTTTTATTCATAATAAACCTAGATGCATGTTTGGCATAGAAAAATGGAATGATTGTTGAATCATTGATGAAAATGGGACCTAAGGGTTGAAATGGTAATTATGGAAAATGGCCTAATTACATTATTTAATTAATTGGGATAATTAATTGGTGAGAAATGAGGAAATGAAATGTTGATTGAATATCCATTTGTGCATTTATTTTCTGTTTTAGAAATAACTGCTTTGGGCTATCGGTGGAGGATAGTCGAGATTGTTGTAGACAATGCATGATGATTAGGTAAACGAAAACTAATCAATGGAATGTGTCATGGAACTTGACGGTTGATAGAATACATTAATTGTGTGTATTGTGTGATTGTATATAGAACCAATGTGTTTATATACGTTATGTGTAGAAGAGGAGATAGGGGATGTACTCCGCGGTTTAGGGGAAGATAGGGGATGTACCTCTAAACCGGATAGGTATTGGGAGGAGATAGGGGATGAACTCCGTAGACAGAGCTCATATGCTTGTCTAGAGAAGTGAAGATAGAGCTCATATGCTTATCTTTGTGAAGTGTGGATACAACTTGTAAGCTTATCTGTGGATATTGTTGATATACATATCTGTTGTAGAGTGTGGATACAGCTTGTATGCTTATCTGTGGATATTGTTGATATACATATCTGTTGAGAATGTGGATATAGCTTTTATGCTTATCTGAATGTGAGATATAGTTTTTATACATATCTGTGGAAATGATGATAGAGCTAGCATGCTAATCTGTTGAAAAAGGGAAAATGAAAATTAATTGGGACTTGTAAGTCGTTGACATAAATATGTAATTTATGTGATTGTATCAGTGTTGACCAACTATCAATTGCTAATGTTTTAGTCATTGTCCATGGTTGGTTTAGTGTATTTTTACTGGGCTGTGGCTCACCCTATATGGGAATATCATTTTCAGGTACAGGAAGCATGCCACCTCCAAGGACATAGCTTGGGAGGTTAGAGGCGGACATAGTGTAGTTGTTTTACTTTTGATGTATTACATGTAACTTCAAGCCAAGGGCTTAATGTGTAAACGAGTTAGTACTCTTTTGTTGAAACCAAGTGTTAACTTGGAAAGCTGTAAGCCCGTAGGGCATTTTGTTTTGATGTTAACATGTAATACTTATGTAATGAAACTCAATGAAATAAAGGAATGTGGTTAGTTTATATGGTAAATGCTTGTCTTATCTGGTGGGTTTAATGTTATTATTTTGAGGGCGTTACATTTTCCAAGGCATGCCTATTCATCACATGTAAGTTCTATTCCAAACCAAGTCAAAGTCTTGCAACACAGAAACACCAAGGATATATAGAGTAATTTATTTTTATTAGTATTTAATTTTAAGAATGATCATAGAATTATTTTTCAGAATGAGATTTAATGCTATAATTATTAATATTAGTTTAAGAATGATCATAAAAAAATTTCTCAACAAAAAAAATTTTAAGAATGAGATTTAATTTTAAATTTTTTTTTTCTCAACAAACTAATTATTAATATTAGTTTAAGAATGAGATTTAATTTAAGAATGATCATAAAAAAAAATTAAAAAGGGAGAAATTCTACTTACACCCAAATTTAAAAAAATATATATATATAATTACAATTTAACCTTTTTTAAAATTACCAAAAAATATTTCAAAACTCTAATCCTAATTTCTCAACACATCCAAATTTTCCCACCATCTCTATCGACCACTGTCATTGCAGCTATCCCCGACGACCCACCTTTCCTATAGTTCTAAATATCGGCCGGTACGTACCGTACAGGCCGATTTGTACCAAAAAATTGAAGTGCCGATTCGGATATGGGCTGGTATACCGATGAGACTGAGATTCACAGTCGTAGCATCCGATTCCCGATACATATCGGCATGAATCCGATACATGGAGCGATACACTTCTGATACAGATTTTCCATGGCCGGTACAAATGAAATTGAAGTAGAGAACCTCCTGCAAAAGTAAAAATAATCGTTGGTTACATATGAAATTGGAGCAGAGCAGAAAACCTCCTGAAATTTGGGCTGTTTTATGCTTTGTTTTATGCTCTGTTTTGCGACTTCATTCTTTGAGCAGTTGTACGCTGCTTTGTTGTTGGGCAAGCATAGAACCTATATGCAACTTGCAAGCTTGCTCTGTTATTGTTTTTGTTTCGCATTTTAATATTATTATTACTTTTTTTCTTCTATTTTTTTATTTCATAATTGCTTTTTTTAAGCCACTGTTCTTCTGCACTGCATCTTTTAAGCCACTGTTTTTCTTTTGTTTATACGCCTATATCGCTGTTTATATTAATATATATATATATATATATATATATATATATATATATATATTTCTCAATTGAGCAAGAGAAAAAAAAAACAAGAAAAATAAATATTGAAATTAAGATTTTCATCTGTCAAAGCTTATTATGTTGAAAATGAGACTAAAATAAATACATATAATTTAATTGAAAATGAGTTAAAAGTGTTTCTACATATCAAAATTTTGATTAAAATGTGACAAATTAAGACTAAAAGAGTCAAAAAAATGCATAAAATTGAGTTTTAAAGGGATTGCTAATAATTTTTAAAATTTCATGACTGCGACACCCGATTCCCGATAGGTACCGGTAGATACTACCGATACCGATATTTCACGATCGATACCGTTACGTTACCCAATACCGCGATTTAGAACTATGACCTTCCCATCCCGGCGTGCCCCTTTGCCATTTCTGCCACCTTCGGCGCCAAAACCTCATTTGTGGAGAAAGTGAAAGAAGAAGAAGAAGGGATCTTCACTTCACTGAACCCCTCTAGCACCGTGACTAGACCACTACCAGATCGTGATCTTGAACAGAATCAACAATTTTCATTTTTTTTTTATAATTTTTTTATTTGTTTGGTTGGCCATTGTTGAGGACAGTGACACGGTTTCCAAATTCAAAACCCGTTATATAAAAAGCTGGAAAAGTAAAAAAATTGGAGAGAAGAACCCAGGAAGTGAAATAATAATTATTATTATTTTTTTATCCTCTGATGTATCAGTCTGCCATGGTTGGGTAAGCACAACTCTCTCTCATCTCTCTCTGTATACAAATATATGTGTGTATCTTGCTAAAAGTAATGGTAAAGAACCCATTTTGTTGATATCTTTTGCATAGAAAAACTGCTACCTTTTACTCAGTACTGGGTTAAGCCTTTGAACTCATAGCCTTCTGATAGTGTAGAAGAAAGTATTTAGTTGTTTGTGTTTTGGGGTCTTATTCCCCGACATCGCGAACACAGAGAGACAGATCTGGAAAGAAGAAAAAGAGGTGACGGCGATGTCGAGATTGATGAGTTGCGATCGCGATGGCTACACTACAGGAATTTGGAGATTTAACGGCGTTTAATTAATGGCGTTTTATTAAACGTCACTTTTTTTAAAAAATTAACGACGTTTTTTAAACGTCACAATTGTTATTAATTAAAACGGTGCCGTTTTGTGATCAGAAGACGTTTGAAAAGCGCCTCCAAATCCGTCTCTCCTCAAGCCCTATCCTGTCTCTCCAAACCTTTATCTTGAAACCCTATTTTGAGCACCGCCGTCTACATATTCGAATCTCTTCCTCATCTCTCTCTTTCTCTCAGAGGATCGAATCAATATGAAGTTCTCTCTCTCGATTCGGTGATTCTTCTTCAACTCGGTGATTCTTCTTCTTGAGCATAGAGCGATTGCGATTTCGAAGTTCGATTTTGAGCACCGTGATTTGGAACTCTTCTTCAGATCCGTGATCTTCGTCTTCTTCGATCAGAGGTTAGATGTTTCTTCTGTGCTCTGTTCGGAAATCTTCGTCTTCTTAGATGTTTCTTTCTTAGATGTTTCTTCAGCTCCGTGAATCTCTTCTTCTGTGCTCTGTTTTCACTTTTTGCTTAAATCATTATCTTCTTCGTTTCTAGTTTTACTTATTGTTCTGTTCAAATCACTATTAGGTGATGATCGATGATTCACTTCAGTTTGTCTCTATTTGATTTTTTCTTTCTTTGCTTTTAAGATCTGCATATATACATACAATTTAATTTGTCTATTTATGAATTATATGATGTATAAAATATGTGTGTGATTTCGTTTTGATCAAAGCAATCACTTGATTTTCTTTTTGGTGGTTGTGATTTTTTTTCCCCCTCTGCATTTTACTTGAATTTCTGAAATCTGGAGAATTATGGTGATTATGATTCACATAATTATGGAGGAGTGAAAGGGACATAGTAATTTTAGAATTTGTTGAACATGCCAATTGTCTAATATAAAATTATTTGAATTAAAACTAATCAAAAGAAAATGAACATAGTAATCAGAGTTTGAATTTAAATTATTTTAATATGATTTATTTTTTATATTTAATTAAATTTGCATTTAAAAAAAATAAGTCCTCAAGCCTGATCTTGTGAGTTTGGTGATCTGTGAGTTTTGTCACTCTCAACCTATTTCTGATTGTGTTTGAGCTGTCAGTATATCGTATCATTTGTCTTTTCAGGTATAAAGGCACATACTGCAGTCAGGAGGTGGCTATCAAAGTCCTCAAGCCTGATCTTGTGAATAAAGATATGCTGAGAGAGTTTGCCCAGGAAGTGTTCATTATGAGGTCTGTTAGATTAAACCCTTGTAGGTGTGGCAGGCACTATTTATTTTTATTTTTATCTAGCATGAGTTAGTTCATCCTTTTCTAAAATTGATAGTGAAAGGAGTGCTCTTTTATGCTTCTAGAGGTTGTGCCAGAATGTAGTAAAATTTTTCCAGTATATCTTCCTGAGGATTGCATAGAGGCAGTCACTTCGCTGGATTCTTCATTGTCCAGGTCAATTTTTTCAAATTTTTTTGGCTTCTTTGTTGCAGGGGTATTCAATTATTTAATCAATTATGTATAAAGTTCATCTGGGTCCAGCTGAAGAGGCTGCTTACTGTTTTTTGGCATGCCTTCAATCTGGACTGAAATGTGGTGATTTTCTAGACAACCTGAGATAGATTTGAAGTTTTGGGTTTGTACAGCTAAAATTGGATTGTTCGTACTTTCATGGAGATTGTTTTGGTTGGAAGAAGCTGACATTAAGAAAATTCTGCCTGTTCTTCTTTTTTTACAACTTATTTTGGTTCTTGCAGGAAAATTCGGCGCACGAATGTTGTACAATTCATAGGCACATGCACATGAACTCCAAACCTGTGCATTTTGACTGGTACTTCCAGTGAAATTTTTATTTGTATAATGCTATATGCTATTCTTAGGTGATAATATGTATCACCATAAGGTATATTATGTTGATGGAAAGGACTATTAATCTGAATTGGAATAAATCCAAAATGTGACTATTGTTCCAGCATTATGGTCTATTATAAGTTATAACCTTGTGTGAAATTCTAAGTGATAATTCATCCTTGCTATGAGGAAAATAATCACTTTTTGGGTGTAAAGTACAAAATTAATGATCACCCTTGATAAAGTAGTTTGGCACCTTTCTTTTTTTAGCTAATATGTGTATATATATATTACTTGCTGATAGAGATAACCTCTCAAAAAATCATCAATTATGCTATGAGGACCAAATTTGGGTCAGTACTTACTACTTAGAAATGAAGTGTATGGTGTCGATTCAAACTTAGTGTGGTATGGGTCAGGCTAAGAATAAATCTGGTCCACACATTTCATTTTTTGGATAGTTTTTGGGGTAAATTTGGGTACCCATGATGGGTCAACAAGGTAGTAATTTGATGGACATACCATATATGGTATTCAAAATTTAGTAGGTCACTGTAACATTACTCTGTATATATATACCACAAGAGATTGTTCATGCTTGCAATCAGTCAGCCATTGGCAAAGTTAGAGCTTAGTTTCTATTTTCCTTTTACGGTCTAGGATTTGATGGGTAGAAATGGAATTGTTGTTTATCGTTATATTGGTGAAATTCTGAACCCTGTGATCAATACTGGAAAATTGCTACCGATTGTTATTGGTTTATGAATTGAAAATTTGTTGCATTTCCAATGTTGAATGGACCCAATACAATAGTGGCTATATGATTGAAAATTTGTTATTTTGTTTTAAAAGTGCTTTCATTACTTCTAATTCGAACTTTATTGTTAATCCGACATAATCTCGTATTCACTACCACAAACTCATAGTGTACGTACCATGAAACAGTACGTATCTGTTGTAACATGACTTTGTGATGATATGTAACTTTCTGTGTGAGTGATTGGTTGATTGACATAATTAAGGGAAATCATTGAGTTAGTTTTTATCTATTTTTTGAGGTTAATTAGGGACACCAGAGTTCATGGCTTCAGAAGTATATGCTGAGGAATACAATGAATTGGTTGATGGCTTATTTCTAGTTAATGACTAGATATAAGTTATTTTTCTGCCTTTTTTCTGCTGTTTCAAAGCCTTAGAAATGACTGATTTGTTTAAATTGTTTTTCCAAGTACAAAACATTTTTCAACAGAATCCTTCAATAAAAATTTCTCAAGGTCTTCTACTATGAATCCTTCAATAAAAATTTCTATAAGCAAATTTCTTTCTATTTATCTATTGTAATGCCAACTGTCAGGTTTGACAACTCTGCCTCCAGCATAGAGGCCATGTGTGATAGAAAAAATATATGGATTTTACAGTACTCACTTCTACATCGCAAATTATAGATGCGAAATAATATTCTTTCCATTTGAAGTTAATTATACTAGATTATGCTTCTACACATTTAATATTCTTGGCTTTGTTGTTAATATGATGCTTTATGTTATAGAAGAGTTGGTAACACTATATGATAGTATCTATGACTGAAATTGTCACCATTTTTTATCAGATGAGAATTTAGGAGAAAGACTGAAATTTTCAGAAGTACAACTGACAGCGGTGTCTGATTAGCAGTTAAATAATTGCCGGTGAAAATCAAATAAACAATATAAACGCAGGTAATTTAATGCATGTAAGTTAATGCACATTTAGATGGGCATTGCTGCACATTATTTCCATTGAAGCTATAGCGATCTCGGGTTTACCCTTGTTGTACAGTGATCCGGACATGTGTCCGTGGATGTTGGTAGTTGTTTATTATCTTGTTTACATCCTTTCCTACTTTGTATTTGAGTTATAGGATGTGTTGGGCGGGTTGGTTACAGGTTGGTTGAGTTTAGAAACCAAAACTAGTTGCCCAGATTTTTGGCCTGTCCGCTCGAGCGGAGGTGTTGGCGCTCGAGCGGGGAATACATCCATCCAGTATCTTGTTGTGCAGTGTTGTGAGCTCGAGCGTAGGGTTGGGAGCTCGAGCGGAGGCCTGGTTCTGCAAAAGTGCTGGGCGAGTGCATTCTGCGCTCGAGCGGGAGGTTGGCCGCTCGAGCGGAAGTCTGTGAGTGGCCGCTCGAGCGGGGTGTTTTACGCTCGAGCGGAGACCTGGGTTAAAGTCCCGAAATTGTGACTTTTCAAATCACTTTTTCACTTTCTCTTCTCTCTCTTACTTTTCCAAAATCAGCATTGTTGAGCCTCTCACTCTAGACTCTACCTTCTCCCTAGGTTTTGATCTAGTAGGAGTGATTTACTCACCTTTGGCCTTTACAAAAAAGCTGTTGATCGTCGAGGGCTACATTTTAATCTGAAAATCACGGGTTTTGGAGCACGTTGGGTTTTGTCGTCTTCTCCTTTGGGACTCCGAATTTGAGGTAGGGATAACCTACTCCTCTCTATGGGTTTTGTCTTTAAATTTTGGTATTTTGAGATGTTGGGCTTGGTTTGGTAAATTTGTGAAAGTTTGGGGCTTTTGTGTAATTTTACAAAAGTTGGGGTTTTATTCATAATAAACCTAGATGCATGTTTGGCATAGAAAAATGGGATGATTGTTGAATCATTGATGAAAATGGGACCTAAGGGTTGAAATGGTAATTATGGAAAATGGCCTAATTACATTGTTTAATTAATTGGGATAATTAATTGGTGAGAAATGAGGAAACGAAATGTTGATTGAATATCCATTTGTGCATTTATTTTCTGTTTTAGAAATGACTGCTTTGGGCTATCGGTGGAGGATAGTCGAGATTGTTGTAGACAATGCATGATGATTAGGTAAACGGAAACTAATCAATGGAATGTGTCATGGAACTTGACGGTTGATAGAATACATTAATTGTGTGTATTGTGTGATTGTATATAGAACCACTGTGTTTATATACGTTATGTGTAGAGGAGGAGATAGGGGATGTACTCCGCGGTTTAGGGGAAGATAGGGGATGTACCTCTAAACCGGATAGGTATTGGGAGGAGATAGGGGATGAACTCCGTAGACAGAGCTCATATGCTTGTCTAGAGAAGTGAAGATAGAGCTCATATGCTTATCTTTGTGAAGTGTGGATACAGCTTGTATGCTTATCTGTGGATATTGTTGATATACATATCTGTTGTAGAATGTGGATACAGCTTGTATGCTTATCTGTGGATATTGTTGATATACATATCTGTTGTAGAATGTGGATACAGCTTGTATGCTTATCTGTGGATATTGTTGATATACATATCTGTTGAGAATGTGGATATAGCTTTTATGCTTATCTGAATGTGAGATATAGTTTTTATACATATCTGTGGAAATGATGATAGAGCTAGCAAGCTTATCAGTTGAAAAAGGGAAAATGAAAAGTAATTGGGACTTGTAAGTCGTTGACATAAATATGTAATTTATGTGATTGTATCAGTGTTGACCAACTATCAATTGCTAATGTTTTAGTCATTATCCATGGTTGGTTTAGTGTATTTCTACTGGGCTGTGGCTCACCCTATATGGGAATATCATTTTCAGGTGCAGAAAGCATGCCACCTCCAAGGACATAGCTTGGAAGGCTAGAGGCGGACATAGTGTAGTTGTTTTACTTTTGATGTATTACATGTAACTTCAAGCCAAGGGCTTAATGTGTAAACGAGTTAGTACTCTTTTGTTGAAACCAAGTGTTAACTTGGAAAGCTGTAAGCCCGTAGGGCATTTTGTTTTGATGTTAACATGTAATACTTATGTAATGAAACTCACTGAAATAAAGGAATGTGGTTAGTTTATATGTAAATGCTTGTCTTATCTGATGGGTTTAATGTTATTATTTTGAGGGCGTTACAACTTGGTATCAGAGCGTACCGGGTTCGAATACTTTGGGTACGTGGGAAGTGATTAGTATCACAATGGGTTTGTCTCGCTTGATAGAGACTTAGATGTAGTATCATATGCTATGTGCTTAATTGATAACATGCTTATGTGATTATGTGGGTATGGGATTTAATTTCTGGGATGTTGATTGGATCCTTGAGTTTCTGGGAGTCTTGTTGGAAAAGCACTTGATCAATGCTGTTTCTAACCGGAACTCTAGTAACGCCTCGAGACTATCATTATCCGGAAATGAAATTCGTAAGTGCTTATGTGTTTATGTGCTTATGTGGAGTGAATTACAGTTGTCCAGGCATTAGGACGTGAGTGTTTAGTTTCGGCACATTTATGAATGTGCTAACGTTCTGTGTTGCCTTTATTAGGATGTCAGGACGAGGAAGAGGTGCTAGGCGTGGTAGACCTGCGAGGCAGGAAGTACCGTTACAGGGTGAGATTCCGGCAGTGCAGGAGGGAGTTGGGCAGGCCAATGTGGCCGAGCCAGTAGGTCAGCAGGCTATGGGTGCCTTGGCCAGAGAGATAGTAGGAGCTTTGGGTATTCTTAGAGCTGGGAATCAGGCAGCTGAGGCAGGGCCTTCTTTCTTGAAGAGGGAGTTCTTCCGGTGTAATCCGGACGAGTTTATCGGGGATCCTAAAGAGCCGCTTAAGGCAGATGAATGGCTCGAACAGACAACGAAGACGTTTGAGATGCTTGGCATCGAGGACGGAGCACTGAAAGTGACCTTGGCATCCTTCCAACTGAAGGGAGATGCAGGTCAATGGTGGAAGTACGAGAAAGCTCGTGTTGGTGGTACTTGGGAGGCGTTTGTGAATGCTTTTCAGGAGAGGTTTTTGTCTGCAGTAGCTAGGGAGAAGCTAAGGGATCAGTTTAGCCGGCTTAATCAGCAGGGCTTGTCAGTGGCCGAGTTTGAGGCTACTTTTACCAGTCTGTCCAGGTTTGCACCTGAACTGGTGGCGTCTGAGGAACGCCGTTGCTATGAGTTTGAGCGGAAGTTGAGGCGGGGCCTCAAGTTGAGAATTGGTGGGTCTTACATTCGAGAGTATAGACACCTGGTAGATGCTGCAGCTCATATGGAGCTTATGATGCAGGAGGAGGATGAGGGTCAGAGAGGCTCCAAGAGGAGCCAGGATAGTCAGAGTGATGGTAGGAGGCAGAGGGGTTATAACCCTCAGCAGTCTCAGGGTGCAGTCTCTAGATCGACCTTTCCAGTGCTGAGTGTAGGCTCGGGGAGAGGCAGTCAGGGGGAAATTCACTTGTTACAAGTGTGGCCAGCTGGGTCACAAGGTATCTGTTTGCCCGCAGAAGGGTGGGGGTCAGAAAGCTGCTTCTTCTTCAGCTAGACCGTAGAGTCAGAGTTTGGGCAGGGGGCAGCTCTTGACTTGTTATCAGTGTGGACAACCTGGGCACATGAAGAGGTTTTGCCCACAGTTGAGTGCCACTTCGGGAGCGTCTGGTTCTAGGTAGACGCAGGGTTTTCAGCCAGCTCAGTCTGTGCAGGCCTCGAGGGCCAATCCGGGAGTTTCGTCATCCCAGTCTGTGCAGCAGTCTTTTGCTCCGAGAGGTGAGCAGGTAGACCAGGGGCCTACGGGGCGCGTGTATGCTGTTACCGCGCAGGATTTAGTACCGGCTCCATCAGTAGTGAGAGGTACTTTTCTGTTTTGCAACTCAGTTGCTAATGTGTTGATAGACACGGGTGCATCTCATTCTTTTGTATCTGCTGCATTTGCATCTGTTTTGGAATTGGAGTTAGCACAGTTAGCATCTCCTATTTGTGTGGTATCGCCTTTGGGTGGTGAGTTGATTCTGAAACAGGGTGTTAGAGGATGTGATATAGAGGTCGCCGACTATAGGCTTCCTTTTCCGTTTGTTGTCATGCCCATGAAGGGTTTTGATGTTATTTTGGGTATGGACTGGCTATCGTCATACCGGGCTGTTATTGATTGCTACCGCCAGAGGGTTACATTGTGTACCTTGAGCGGGGAGTGGTTCCATTTCTTGGGAGACCGGGTTGGTAGTGTTTTGCCACCGGGGTATGATTCGCGAGGGCGAAGTGAGCTTAGTAGTCTACTTGCTAGCTTTGAGAGTGGTGGGAGTGGTGAGACCCAGCATGTATTGCCGAGGGTGGTTTGTGAGTATTCGGATGTCTTTCCCGAAGATCTTGTTAGTTTGCCACCTCACCGAGAGATAGAGTTCTCTATTGATTTAGTGCCTGGTACGGCGCCGATTTCTATGGCACCTTACCGTTTTGCTCCAGCAGAGTTGGTTGAGTTGAAAGTTCAGCTCCAGGAATTGCTAGATAAGGGCATTGTTCGCTCTAGTGTTTCACCGTGGGGAGCACCGGCCCTCTTTGTTAAAAAGAAAGATGGTGCCTTGAGATTGTGTATAGACTACCGGAAGTTGAATCGGGCTACGGTTAAAAATAAGTACCCTATGCCCCGTATAGATGATTTGTTTGACTAGTTGAAGGGTTCCCGTTATTTCTCTAAGATAGACTTGAGATCGGGTTACCATCAGTTGAGGGTCAGGGAGGAAGATATTCCTAAGACGGCATTCCGTACGCGGTATGGCCATTATGAGTTTTTGGTGATGCCATTCGGGCTTACCAATGCACCGGCAGTCTTTATGGACTTGATGAACCGGATTTTCCGGGAGTTCTTAGATCGATTTGTGGTTGTCTTTGTGGACGACATCCTTATCTATTCGTCTTCTGAGGAGGAGCACGAGGCACACTTGAGAGTGGTGCTTGAGTTACTTAGAGCCCATAGGCTGTATGCCAAGTTTGGGAAGTGTGAGTTCTGGCTGAGGGAAGTCAAATTCTTAGGCCACGTGGTATCCGGAAAAGGGGTGTCTGTTGATACATCCAAGGTTGAGGCAGTGCAAGATTGGGCACAGCCTAAGAGTGTGTTTGAGATCCGCAGTTTTCTGGGATTAGCTGGGTATTACCGTCGGTTTGTGAAAGATTTCTCCAGGTTAGCGTCACCGTTGACTAGACTGACTCGGAAGGGAGTCAAGTTTGTGTGGAGTGAGACTTGTGAAAAGTCGTTCCAAGAGTTGAAAATTAGATTGACCACCGCTCCGGTGTTGATTATTCCGGAGAGAGGGTTGGGTTATGCGGTTTATTGTGATGCTTCACGAGAGGGTTTGGGTTGTGTGTTGATGCAAGAGGGGAAAGTGGTAGCTTATGGCTCACGTCAGTTGAAAATACACGAGAAGAATTACCCCACACACGACCTAGAGTTAGCAGCTGTGATCTTTGCCTTGAAAATCTGGAGGCACTACCTTTATGGTGAGAGGTTCGAGGTATTCTCGGATCACAAGAGTTTGAAGTATCTGTTTACACAGAGAGACTTGAATCTGAGGCAGAGGAGATGGATGGAGTTCATCGAGGATTATGATTTTGAGTTGCATTATCATCCGGGAAAGGCCAATGTTGTGGCCGATGCCCTTAGTAGGAGAACCATTAGTGATGTAGCTTGTATAGCCATCCGGGAATGGGAGATGTTGGGAGCACTTGGCGAGTTTGATTTGCTACTCGGCGAATCTGTTGAGGCTGCGGCCTTGTTTTCTGTTGTTGCGCAGCCTACACTTGTGACTAGAGTGTTAGAGGCACAGAGAGGTGACCTTGAGGTAGAATCCCTCCGAGAGAAGATCTCCAGTGGGAAAGTTGAGAAGGGTTTGACGGTGTATCCCGACCTGAGTGTGAGATACCGAGACCGTTTGTTTGTACCGGAGTCTTGCCGAGAGGAAGTACTCCGAGAGTTTCATCATTCGCGCCTTACGGTGCATCCGGGAGGTACTAAGATGTATCAGGATTTGGGTCGCCAGTTTTGGTGGCGGGGTATGAAAAGAGATGTGGCTGTTTTCGTATCGAAGTGCCTTACTTGCCAGCAAGTGAAGGCCGAGCATCAGAGGCCAGCGGGTTTGTTGCAACCCTTGCCTATTGCCGAGTGGAAGTGGGAGCATGTCACTATGGACTTCGTTGTAGGTCTTCCGAAGACTCAGCGGGGTAGTGATGCTATTTGGGTGGTTGTAGACTGGTTGACTAAGTCGGCGCACTTTATTCCTATGCGCGTGAGAGATTCGGTAGATCATCTTGCCGACTTGTATATTCGGGACGTAGTGAGATTGCACGGGGTCCCAGTGACGATCGTCTCAGATAGAGATCCTCGTTTTACTGCTAGGTTGTGGCAGAGTTTGCAGAGTGCCTTGGGCACTAAGTTGACCTTTAGTACGGCTTATCATCCTCAGACTGACGGGCAGTCCGAGCGTACTATTCAGATCCTCGAGGATATGCTTCGGGGTTGTGTCCTGGATTTCAGTGGGACGTGGGAGAGGCACTTGCCATTGGTAGAGTTTGCCTACAACAACAGTTTTCAGTCTAGCATCGGTATGGCACCGTTTGAGGCCTTGTATGGCCGACCGTGTAGGTCTCCAGTTTGTTGGGCCGAGGTGGGTGATGCACCTTTGTTGGGTCCGGAGTTGGTTAGGGAGACGACGGAGAAAGTTGAGCTTATCCGTAGGAGGCTTGTTACAGTCCAGAGTCGACAAAAGAGTTATGCCGATCGTAGGAGGAGGCCTTTGGCGTTTGAGGTAGGTGATCATGTCTTTCTGAAGATATCACCTAGGCGAGGTCTGATGAGGTTTGGGAAGAGTGGGAAGTTATCCCCTCGGTTTATTGGTCCTTTTGAGATCCTTGAGAGGATTGGTGAGGTTGCTTATCGGTTAGCCTTACCGCCGCAGTTGTCCGGGGTACATGACGTGTTTCATGTGAGTATGCTTCGGAAGTATGAGCCAGATCCATCACATGTGTTGGATTGGACTGATTTAGAGGTAGATGAGGATGCCTCGTATGAGGAGAGACCGGTTCGGGTCTTGGATAGGCGGGATCAGGTCCTGCGTGGCAAGACCATTCCTTTGGTGAAAGTCTTGTGGAAACATCACGGAGTGGAGGAAGCCACTTGGGAACGTGAGTTGGAAGTCCGAGAGAAATATTCGGACTTGTTTGTTGATATGTAATCTTATATTTAAATTTTCCGTTTGTTGAACTTAAGAGCTTTTATATATGTCTTAAGTTGTGAAACATTGAAAATGTTTGGTTTATTGAAAGTATGTTTTGGAACTTGCCTCATATGGAAGTTGAATGTAACATTATATCTGTTGAATATATTGTTGAAATTGGAAAGATAGTGCATAATGTTGATGCATGTTGAAAATACATATGTTGTTTACACATTGTGTTTTGTCTCTTGTTAAAGGGATGGGATGACCGGTAATGGGTCGAATTGTTGAATGTTCAAGTGTAACATTGTCTAAATTGGAGAAAAACTTGTTTTTGAAAACTTGTGCTTAATTTCGGGGGCGAAATTCTTTAAAGGGGGGAGGTTATAGCGATCTCGGGTTTACCCTTGTTGTACAGTGATCCGGACATGTGTCCGTGGATGTTGGTAGTTGTTTATTATCTTGTTTACATCCTTTCCTACTTTGTATTTGAGTTATAGGATATGTTGGGCGGGTTGGTTACAGGTTGGTTGAGTTTAGAAACCAAAACTAGTTGCCCAGATTTTTGGCCTGTCCGCTCGAGCGGAGGTGTTGGCGCTCGAGCGGGGAATACATCCATCCAGTATCTTGTTGTGCAGTGTTGTGAGCTCGAGCGTAGGGTTGGGAGCTCGAGCGGAGGCCTGGTTCTGCAAAAGTGCTGGGCGAGTGCATTCTGCGCTCGAGCGGGAGGTTGGCCGCTCGAGCGGAAGTCTGTGAGTGGCCGCTCGAGCGGGGTGTTTTACGCTCGAGCGGAGACCTGGGTTAAAGTCCCGAAATTGTGACTTTTCAAATCACTTTTTCACTTTCTCTTCTCTCTCTTACTTTTCCAAAATCACCATTGTTGAGCCTCTCACTCTAGACTCTACCTTCTCTCTAGGTTTTGATCTAGTATGAGTGATTTACTCACCTTTGGCCTTTACAAAAAAGCTGTTGATCGTCGAGGGCTACATTTTAATCTGAAAATCACGGGTTTTGGAGCACGTTGGGTTTTGTCGTCTTCTCCTTTGGGACTCCGAATTTGAGGTAGGGATAACCTACTCCTCTCTATGGGTTTTGTCTTTAAATTTTGGTATTTTGAGATGTTGGGCTTGGTTTGGTAAATTTGTGAAAGTTTGGGGCTTTTGTGTAATTTTACAAAAGTTGGGGTTTTATTCATAATAAACCTAGATGCATGTTTGGCATAGAAAAATGGGATGATTGTTGAATCATTGATGAAAATGGGACCTAAGGGTTGAAATGGTAATTATGGAAAATGGCCTAATTACATTGTTTAATTAATTGGGATAATTAATTGGTGAGAAATGAGGAAACGAAATGTTGATTGAATATCCATTTGTGCATTTATTTTCTGTTTTAGAAATGACTGCTTTGGGCTATCGGTGGAGGATAGTCGAGATTGTTGTAGACAATGCATGATGATTAGGTAAACGGAAACTAATCAATGGAATGTGTCATGGAACTTGACGGTTGATAGAATACATTAATTGTGTGTATTGTGTGATTGTATATAGAACCACTGTGTTTATATACGTTATGTGTAGAGGAGGAGATAGGGGATGTACTCCGCGGTTTAGGGGAAGATAGGGGATGTACCTCTAAACCGGATAGGTATTGGGAGGAGATAGGGGATGAACTCCGTAGACAGAGCTCATATGCTTGTCTAGAGAAGTGAAGATAGAGCTCATATGCTTATCTTTGTGAAGTGTGGATACAGCTTGTATGCTTATTTGTGGATATTGTTGATATACATATCTGTTGTAGAATGTGGATACAGCTTGTATGCTTATCTGTGGATATTGTTGATATACATATCTGTTGTAGAATGTGGATACAGCTTGTATGCTTATCTGTGGATATTGTTGATATACATATCTGTTGAGAATGTGGATATAGCTTTTATGCTTATCTGAATGTGAGATATAGTTTTTATACATATCTGTGGAAATGATGATAGAGCTAGCAAGCTTATCAGTTGAAAAAGGGAAAATGAAAAGTAATTGGGACTTGTAAGTCGTTGACATAAATATGTAATTTATGTGATTGTATCAGTGTTGACCAACTATCAATTGCTAATGTTTTAGTCATTATCCATGGTTGGTTTAGTGTATTTCTACTGGGCTGTGGCTCACCCTATATGGGAATATCATTTTCAGGTGCAGGAAGCATGCCACCTCCAAGGACATAGCTTGGAAGGCTAGAGGCGGACATAGTGTAGTTGTTTTACTTTTGATGTATTACATGTAACTTCAAGCCAAGGGCTTAATGTGTAAACGAGTTAGTACTCTTTTGTTGAAACCAAGTGTTAACTTGGAAAGCTGTAAGCCCGTAGGGCATTTTGTTTTGATGTTAACATGTAATACTTATGTAATGAAACTCACTGAAATAAAGGAATGTGGTTAGTTTATATGTAAATGCTTGTCTTATCTGATGGGTTTAATGTTATTATTTTGAGGGCGTTACAGAAGCTCATTACAAGTCATTTGTGAAACAAAGGATTAAGGGATCTTTGATGTTTCAAGCCGATCATCCCTGCATTGTCATGTAAATAAATATATATGTTAAGACCTTAAGTGAGGTAACTAGTGTTCAAAAGGTGTTGTCTATTTAATTGAGGTAACTAGTGTTCAAAAGCCAATCTTTGATCTTTGATGTATGTAAATAAATATATCTGTTAAGACCTTAAGTGAGGTAACTAGTGTTCAAAAGGTGTTGTCTATTTAATTGTAGTAGATGTCTGTAGAACCTGCTGGTACACTTCAGAAATGTGTGATCTTTTCTTTTAGTGGGCTTGAAATTTATTTTGCTAGTTTTTTCTTTTGTTCATGCGATGACAGATGGCTTGTTAAGCTTTTTGTAGCAAGCTATGCTATTACGTATGAGTGGCTATGTAGTGTCAGTGTCGATGTATTGCTTCTTATCAAACTGTGTTGTGCTGTGCTTATGGTGACATAATTTATGCGGCTATTAAACTAATGAATTATAAAAGTTTACTGAATGTTATGATACATACGGGACATGATCCGATTAATTATAGTATTTGTTTCATTTGTTATGTTAAAAACCGAGTTGATGATCGGTCTCTTTCTGAACTAACTGCTTTCTTTTATGCTTAGCCTGGTCTGGATTCCATTGGAATTGTTGCTATTTCTCATGGTTGCACTGGTGTGGCAGCACGTGCTTGCGGCCTGGTGGGTTTAGAGCCTACAAGGGTACGATAGTCTCCCCTTTCTTTCTTCTTTTTTGTAGTAGTTGTGGAGTTTATGTGAAGCATTTATGGGTTATGCTTCGCTACTTCCAGGTTGCAGAAATCCTTAAGGATCGGCCTTCGTGGTATTGCGATTGCCGAGCTGTGGATGTTCTAAATGTGCTGTTCTAAAAAAAATGTAGAGTGCTCGTTCTGTAATTAATTTGCCCATTAATAGATTGTTAAATTAAGCATCCCAAGATAACAAATGCTTTCCACTTTGTTCTGGAGAGCAATTGTTATGAAACTTCACATATTAGCAAGTGAAGTAAATTAAGATAATTGTTGTATATAGGTCTATTAACGCAAGTCTTGCCCAATCCTTTTCTACTAGTTCTCTGTATTCATGTTCTCATTTCGAGCTTAACATTTCTTTATCTGATCTTGCTGTACACTTTTCCTATATTTCAGAATGTGCCCCCTGCAATACTACTTAGATTCCTGCGGGAGCACAGGTCAGAATGGGCAGACAATAGTATCGATGCTTACTCAGCTGCAGCTGTTAAAGTTGGTCCCTGTAGCTTACTAGGGTCTAGAGTTGGAAGCTTTTCAGGTCAAGTTATTCTGCCACTGGCTCATACTATTGAGCATGAAGAGGCAAGTAATTTCATCTTGATTTCTTCATTATCTATTCCAAAATTTTGAATATTTACTTGGAATTTTGACATAGATTGTACATTTCATTTCATGGATATTAGTTATTGGAGGTCATTAAGCTGGAAGGTGTTGGACATTGTCCTGAAGATGCAATAATGCCTAGAGACATGTTTCTCTTGCAAGTAAGTTTTGGTTCTTCATATCTTTGTCATATATTTAATGCTTGAATTATCACGGTCTGTAGGCATGTTGCCCTAACAAGCCTAAAGTTTTGGTTCTTCATATCTTTTGTCATATATTTAATGCATGAATTATCACGGTCTGTGGGCATGTTCCCCCCAACAAGCCTAAAGTTTTGGTTCATATCTTCACAGAATTTTTTTTTGTAATGGGGATATTTTTAAATGTTACTACTAGTTCATTTTTACAAAGTCCTCGTTCTTTTTTTTATCCATTACTTTTTATGGCCCCAACCTTCTTGCTTAATGTCGTTGTTTATACTTTCCTAACAGCTATGGAGCGGAATGGATGAGAATGCTGTTGGCACCTGTGCTGAACTTATATTTGCTCCTATTGATGCCTCTTTTGCTGATGATGCACCTCTTTTGCCTTCTGGTTTTCGCATCATTCCTCTCGATTCTGGCAAGGTCAGCATCTAGAATTACGTTATAGTTGCTGTATTCGGCTATCATTCTTTCTCTTTTTTCTCTACTTTAAACTCTTCTTTGGACTTCCATTTATTTGATGAACTGGGACATTTTGTAGGAAGCTTCCAGTCCAAATTGTACCCTTGACCTTGCTTCTGCTCTCGAGATTGAACCGGCTGGAAATAAAGCATCTAATGATTATACTTCTAATGGTGGCAGTACAAGATCTGTGATGACAATAGCATTTGAATTTGCATTTGAAGGTACAGTGGAGCATGACTTTGATGTTTGAAGTTTTATATCTTCCTTGTGGCATTATTGGATTAGATTGTAATAGTGTGTTCGTAGATGGATGCTAATGAACACAAAATTTCTGAACTTTGCATACTCTATTTAATAGGTCAAATCAAGAGGAGTTTTAAAAATCTAGTTTTTGAATTCCGTTGTCCCGAAGTGTAGCAATTGGTCTTTTTGGGGGCTTAAAATAAATTTTTTTGCTCTCACTGGTCCATGGTGTGTTCTTTCTTTCTTGACAGGTGTTATTTGGGAGTAGAGCTTCTCAAGTCTGGCAGTGAAGGAAGTGAAACCACCCTCAAAACCCTTTGGCATCACACAGATGCTATTATGTGCTGCTCTTTAAAGGTATGTGCCTTAAAATTTTCAGCTCTGTCTCTCTCTCTCTCTGTGACATGGGTCTTGAATTGTCTTCCTATGCTATTATTTTTAATTGTTTATTATTCACAGCTTCAAATTTAAAAGGTAATTGGACTTCCAAAAAGCTGAAAGATTTGTATTTTGCCAGAGTTTAAATAACCAGTTAAGCTAAGGACGAAGGGGTTGGCCTAATGAATGAGGCACTCCCTTAGTAGGTGTAATGTTTGGGTTTAAGTCTTACTGCCACGAGTGCAGCTTTGCTTCCCCTATTCCCCTTGTATTGATTGTAAAAAAAAAACTCAGTTAATACAGAATAGAGGGTGATATGTCACAGTTAAAAATCCCAGTTAGTTTAGACCCCTAAAATACAAAAATTAGATAGCTTTTAATTACGCTGCTTCTACAAGCTCATTATCTTTACAATTAACTGTACATGCAGGCATTGCCAGTTTTCACCTTTGCTAACCAGGCTGGTCTTGACATGCTTGAGACAACCTTGGTCGCCCTTCAAGACATTACTTTGGAGAAGATATTTGATGATCATGGAAGAAAAACTCTCTGCTCTGAGTTTCCACAAATTATGCAACAGGTTTGCAATTTTCTCTTGAATTAATAAATTGGATAAATAATAATTGAGATCAAGCAGATGATGGCTAAATGAACTAGGATCTGCTATTGAGATAACATTGATTTCAGACTTCAGTAGTATTTGAAAGCAACCAAACAACCAACATCTCTATTTGTTTCTGCATCCATAAAGAATGATTCATTGCGACAAATTGTTGTTGATACTAAAAGGATGAACCATGCTACTTTTCATAGAAACTTAGTGAGGCATTCACCACATGTCAAACACAATCACCTATTAACTTTGCCTCTGCCAAGAGAGTGGTAGGTGTAAATTTTAATCCCAGTTCACTTTAGTATGTCCTAAATATTAAAAAAATAATAATAATTGTATGCCATATACATTTAGAGTTTCCCATTTGTTCTGTCTCGAGTAAACTTTGCCCCATTTGTTTTGATGGAAAATATTTTTGTGGAAATTAACATTTTTAATAATAAATTTGAAGATGGGTTGTTTCAGGCAAAGAAGAAAATGGTTGAATTAGTACATAAAATCATCAAAGCGAAAAGGAAGAACAGAGGCAGATCAGAAGTTGCAAAAGATATAGCTGATGTTTTGCTGAATGATGCAAGTGAAGAGCTAAATGATTATCTAATTTCCGATGTTTTTAATATTATAAGCCATATTAGTGTGCTTTTTATTCCTTTTTAATTTTTTTGGGCAAATTACACTTCTTGACCATTTTGATTTTAATTGATGTATTTAAAGTCTAAATTGTTGCTATTCTTAGGTATGCAATGTATTGTTTTTTATTTTTAATTTTGTTTTCAAGCTTAGTTTATTTATTATTTTAATAAACATCAATTATTAGTTTCACAGGTATTTTTTTTTGTTCAACCATGTAAAATTAACAAAATTAAAAAATTAAAAAAAAGACTATGGCGGCGTTTAAAAAACGTCACTATATCCCACCCCAATGGCTAGATTTTAAAAATGTATAAATGTCTATGACGGCGTTTTCAAAAACGTCGCTAAATGTCATAGTGACGTCATAGTACAGCTAGGTAAGACATTTGGTGGCGTTTTAAAAACGCCGCCTATACTAATATAACGACGTTTTTCAAACGTCATAAAGTTATAGCGACGGCCGCGTCATCGGCGTTTGGTATTAAACGTCATAAAAAGAATTGGCGACGTTTTTAGTACTTTTAGCGGCGTTTTTTAAACGCCGCTAAAAGTGAATTTTCCAGCAGTGCTAGGGTCGCGGATGGCAGTCGCTTGCAGAGGTAGGGGATGGGCGATAGTGATGGATCGACAGTCGTAGGGGTCTGTAATGGCAGTGGATCGGCAGTCGTGGGGGGACTGCTAGGTGGGTCACAGGTAAGGGGAGAGCAAAGAGAGGTTGTCGTTGTGGGAAAAAACTGGCCGGAGTTGCAGGAAGTGGCGGCCGATGGTGAGATTAGGGTTTGAAGAAGAAGAAGAGAGGGTGGAGGAGGGTGAGAGGAAATGAAAATGGGTGAAATGAGAGGTAGGATTGAAGATGGGTAAAATTGGTAAATTAAAAAGTGTAAAGAGAAAGTGTATAAATTTGATTGATTGTAATAATAAAACGAGGGTAAGGAGATACAATAGTGATCTAAATGGAATTATTCTGAAGAAAAAAAATTAAAAATATAATAGTAAGCATAAAAAAGTTACTCTAGAATAACTCTAAAATTACTATAGAAGATTTGGACTTACAATGGGTTATAAAAAAGTAAAAAAAGATTCTGCAAAATAAAATCACTCTAAATTTTCAAAAAATATGGATGAATAGATGAGAGATTTTTAAAAGTTGATGCCTCCAAAAAATTCTCTAAAATCACTCCACTTTTTTAAGAATGTTTTTGAGATTTTTGTTTTTCTTATTTTCTATTGTTTTTAATGAAATTTGCTCATATTTTGATAAGAAAATTTTATTTTTTTGGATGCATATATATAATCTAGATACACTTAATATATATATATATATATATATATTTGTGAAGCAATCATTTTTTTTTTTTTACTAAATGCCAAAAACTACGAAAATGTACCCCTTTTTTTAAATTTTTTTTACACAAATATGTTACTTTTTATGTATCTAGATTATGTAAACACTACAAGAAAAAGTACTATTGGCGACTAAAAAATCACATTTCGTCGTTGAAAATATAGCATTTGGATACTAAAAATGCATTCGTAGCCAAAAGTAAAGATTTTTGGCGACTAAAAAAATTTAGTAGCCAAAAGTATAGGTTTTGGTGACTAAAAATCTGTTTGGTCGCAGATATATGGCTTTTAGCGACAAAAAAAATTTTAGTAGCCAAAAGCAAGGCCTTTTGGCGACTAAAAGAAATTTAGTAGCCAAAAGTGATGCATTCGGCGACTAAAAATCTGTTTGGTCGTCAAAAGTGAGGCTTTTACTAACTAAAAAAATTTTAGTAGCCAAAAGTAAGGCCCTTTGGCGACTAAAAGAAAATTAGTAGCCAAAAGTGAAGCATTCAGTGACTAAAAACATGTTTAGTAGCCGAAAGTGAGGCTTTTTGGCGACTAAAAAGAATTTTAGTCACCAAAAGTGGTAATTTTAGCGCGGGAAATTTTTTTTTAATGACTAAAAAATAATTAGTAACCAAAAGTATAGAATTGGCGATTAAAATTACGTTTAGTCGCCAAAAGTGGTGTCCTTTTTTTTTTTACTAAATAATTTATTTTTACATAAATTATGTTCAATAAAAAATAATTATGTTTATATATATACTTTGATATTAATACGGGTCTAAGTACTATATAAATAATATATGTTGCATAAATAATTATATGATGTTATGGAGGCGTAGTGGACAGAGTGTGTTGTATAAGGTTTGTGGTGTGGGAGGTTGATGGTTTGAATCTTCACAAGAGCAGAGTGTAATTTTTTTTTTCTCGGAATGCGCTTTTGGCGACTAAATCTATTTGGTCGCCGATTCCCTGAGTATTGGTGACTAAAACATTAGTCGGTAAATGTATAATTTAAAAAATATAATTAACTATTGGCGACCAAAGTTTTGGTCGATAAAGACTTGCTTTTTGGCGACTAAAAGGAATGAGCTTTTGGCGACTAAATCTGTTTGGTCGCCGATTCCTTGAGTATTGGCGACTAAAATATTAGTCGGTAAATGTATAATTTAAAAAATATAATTGACTAATGGCGACCAAAGTTTTGGTCAATAAAGACTTGCTTTTTGGCGACTAAACTAAAAGTTTTTTAGTCGCCAATACCTTTCCCAACCGTTTTCTAGCGACTAAACAGGCGACTAAAAAATTTAGTCGGGGAAACTTAAAAACCGACTTTTGGCGACTAAAAATTGACTTTTGGTGACCAAAAAGTGTTTTTGGCCAAATGTGTTTTTTCTTGTAGTGAAATCTCAAAAGTAAAAACAAATGATTAAAATATATACATATATATTTTAAAAAGTTCACTAAAGGACCCAAAAAAATGAAAAACAAAAATCTCACAAACAGAATTTGAGTTTCAAAACCAAATAGAAATAGACATGTGTATTCTGTGATTAAATTTTGTAATTAGTTTTTGTGTATATAGCATAAACTTATTATATATGTAATTTGCATTTTTTTTTTCAATTTTTAGGTCTGGTTTTTGGCCACGGTGTGGTGGAACATACAGCAATGGTTGTCCAAAAATCAGCAGCAACAATGAATATAAACCAAGGTCTAACATCTGTGATTACATTAGCCTTTGCTCATTTGGCTGGTACTTATGTTGGTTATTTTCAAGATGGTCTTTTTCTCCTCTATTTCATACGTCATTGTAAGTTCAACTCACACTTTCACTTTGATTTCGCAGAAATCTTTTTTGGCTCGAAAAACAGTTTTCACATGTTTTGGTATAGTGGACCGAAAGCATATTTATTTGAATAAAAAATATTTTTTATTTTTTAAAATGTAAAAAATATTTTTTGAATTAAAAATTTATCAATGCTATCAGAGTACAACTCACACCATCACCTCCTCTACCTATACCATCCCATACTCTACAACTCATACATAGTCTCATTGAATTTGAAATTGAATTGCTTGAGAAATTAAATTATACAAACAACTCATCTGTCGTATCATATATATAATTATTATATGTGAACACTTGAATAGGTATAGTGTCACTATAATTTTTTTTCCACCAAAAAACCTATTAATGAGATAACTTTTCTATATATTTTCCTTCACCACCGAAGGTATGTAATAGCAAGTTAGTACGCACGTTTAAAGAAAACTCCTTGTGATTTCAACCTTCAAATCTCTTCTCGATTTCAAAAGGAAATAGCACATGCATCGCATGAGCTCAAATGCTAATATATAAAGTGAAGAGTGAAGCCGATGTTGATTGTCACAATTTTTTTATTTCTCCAAATACCCCTAACTATGATAATTGCTATAAATTTATTTTCTTAGATCCAACTGCTTCTTACATCTAATTGTTTGTACACATGTATTGTATGTCCACCTCTAATATATATATATATATACAAAATGCTATGGATCCAGATTCTTTTTACTAGATTTTTCTCGGGTGAAATGTTTGTATTGTAGAGATTGAATTAGTATAGTAAGGCCACGTATGTTTGTCACTGCAGGGACTGAGCCCTCTATGCTTATCAACTTTGAAACTTTTTCCACATACAAAAGTCTGCTTGTAGAGATTGAATTAGTCTGCTTGTTTGTGGATGTGTATGTATATATGCATGTTCTGTTAGTGTGTTTTTTAATTTAAATTCGGATAATGTATGACCTGATCAATGGGCAAATGGCCACGTTTCTCCATGGGTCCGGGCGGCAGGTAGGTCCAACACAATATTTGTATTTGACTTTATTTTGATCCGATTTGGTATTTTTGAATCCTGGTATATGTTGGGTTATTTTGGAGTCTTAAGGTTTTCATTAAATGCTGACACTGTTACGTGGTATCGATGTTAATATCTATTCTGTGAATAAATATAGAGTTTAATGGTGACACTGTCAAAATCATAAATGAGATTAGATAGACTCTCATTGTCTCTCATTAACCCAATCATATGAGATTTTTCATTAGATGATATATGATACTGTCATGTGATATCACCGTTATACTCAATATTACTTTTGTAATAAGGCATTGTATTAAGAGGGTCAGCTCGTTGTATTCAGTAGTAACTCGAGGTTTTTGGAGACCTTGGGCTAAATATCAAAATGAGGCCTTACATAACTAAATCTTTGAAAAGTTAGGATCTTAGACAATAAGAACCTTCTTTTAAAAAAAATTTCTGTGGACTTTAGGCGACTACCAAACTGACCTAATGGTTGAGCCCCCTCTAACTGTAACATTAATTCATATAATGAAATTCCTTCATTGTTCTTCGCCTTTAGATGTAGTTGGTAGACTAAACCATACAAATTCTTATGTGCTTTTGTGTGTTTGTTCTGTTTTATCTTGCAGATGGATAGATAAAGCAGCTATGTTGAAAGCATCCTCAATTAATCCAGTAGAAGAAGAGAAGATGGGGAGGCTCTGCACAATTACACAAGTTCAAGAAACAAAACTTATTCTAGAAATGGTTCCTATATGGATGGCCTTCCTAGTATACGTTTTGGTGAAATCCACTAGTGAAATATTTTTCATTGAGCAAGCCACTAAGATGAATGGGTGTAACAAGACCATCCTAGCCCTTTCTTTGATCAAATCGTTTCTCAGCCTTGTGATTTCCTGGTTTTATGAGTCAATACAAGAAAACAGGATAGGTGAAACACACAAAGGTTGTGTTTGATTGGACGGACTAGATAAGGGGGGATTAAAATTCATCGGACTTGAGTCCTGGGACTGTGAATCCCCCGGACTATTTGGTTGGATTGGATATGTATCCTGTGTTTGTTTTTTCATGGGATTAGATGTCTGGAAATGACTATTTTTAGTGAATCCAACGTTTGGTTGGACGGACTGGATAGGATAAATGAACAAAAGACTATTTTACCATTTTTCAATTATTTACTAAGTAACAGCAATATTAAACATATCTTTAATATTTTAATTATTTTTAGCTAGATTAAGTAAAAATTTATTTTATTTTATTTTTTACACAATTAAATAAATGAATTTTTTTAAATTAAATAAATAAAATATCAATAAAAATATATGTTATTTTTTTAATTAAAATTTTAAATAATTTTTTTAAAAAAATAATAATAATTAAACAATGAAATTAAATAAAACATCTATTAACATTTAAATAATGAAATTAAATAAAATATAAACAAAATTTTAAAATAAAATATCAATAAAATATCTATAAAAAATTATTTTAAAAAATTAAATAAATAAAACATCAATAAAAAGTTAAATAAAATTATTTTATTTTAAATTGAGACATTTAAATTTTATTAAATTTTACTAAATGTAATACATAATTAAATAGTAGAGGATCAAAATGGTCATTTTACCACCTAATCCCAACAGTAAATTGTCCCCCCAAAACTGTCACACACCCCCCCTCCCTCCCCCGGGATAGTATAATCCCTCATATGGGGGATAAGGAGTCCAGTTGAACTAAAAAAAAAAAACAAACGATGGACTACTCACTCCTTCGGATAAGCAATCCGAATAGTGAATAGTACCCCCCTAATCCCCCCAATCAAACACACCCAAAAGGAAAGCAACCCTAGTGAGAATTGGACTAGGAATGCTCTCATCCCTATATTGTTGCACCATTGCTTGGCGAGTCGAGACCAGGAGGTTGAGTTCTTTGGATACAAACAATGGATTGACGAACATTATGTGGTTAGTTCCACAGTTTTGTTGCTTAGGACTAATGGAAGGACTTGCTAAAGATGGAATTGAAATGTTTTTCTATTTTCATGTTTCGAAACGGATGGCGGGTTATGGGAAGGTATTCACAGATTTCGTGATTGGAATGGGTAATTTTGTGAGTGCCATCACTATTTATGCATCAAGAAGATGGTTCAGAGACACCTTGAACAATAGCCGTCTTGACAAGTATTACCAGATGTTGGCAATATTGAGTTATGTAAACCTTTGGTACTACTTTTATGTGTCAAGAAGAATGTTGAACAAGGTCAATTGAAAATTGACATTGGAAACAATGTTTAGGCTTAGGGTTATTTTGGATTTAAAATTTTAGAGTTCATAGTTTTGGATTGATACACAAAACAATGTTAGAAGAGTCACTTAATTCATGACTCCTTGCTAAAAATATGTTATAAATAGTATAGTTGTTCCTGTCTCTGACAACTTAAACTTTTAGATAAGTAGTGGTCAACAATTCCATATAATATCAGGGTAGTCAATGAAAGCTTTTAGAAAAGTTCATAGTTGTGATACTCCACCTCCATGTCCATCTCTCTTTTTTTTACTTATTGTTAAATTATTCAGTGTGAAAGAAAAGAAGAAATATGTAACTCTTTATTCACCAAATGGGCACAATTGTTAGTCTTTCCAAGCAGTTAAGTAGAAATTTCTTTAGAATTGCACTTGAATTCAACACATGAATGTGATTACAAATTGGCTGCCCTAATTTAAAAAGGAAAATGCCAAATCAGTAAGAATTTTATGCATAATTTATTATAAGAATGATATATCGGTAATACATTTGTAAATAAAAGTCATGTTAACGAGGCTTTTGTTTAAAATGAAATATTCACATTGAATCATACCGTTTTACATTTAAATTTTTTTTGTTTTTTTTTTGGGTATATCGGAAAGTAATTAGTAAGGTTCTTGAAAGCAAGATAAGAGGAAACACATAAAGAGATCATATCCAAACGAGTAGCTAATGGGAAATCACAAAACGTCCGGCCCATCTTAAGCCCAAAATTGACCCAAGGACGTTGTGGGCGGACAGAGTACAAAGATGATATGGCCGGCCCAGTCTAATGAACCTTGCGGGCTTTTTAATTTTCTAAACAAAACTTTCATGTAGGCCGAGAATTGGTTGGCCTGCCAATTTTCCGAAGTATTGGGCATGGGCTTGAGACTCTCCCTTGAGTTAACACCCTTTAGAGAGAAGAAGATGTTTTTCACTAACGGAAAAAAGGAATAGAACAACTTTAAAACAAAATAAAATAAAATGAAATAAAATTCAATCGAATAACATCATGACACATTAGTAATGGGAGGGTATACCACCTAAAAAATAAAAGCGAAAATGAATGAAAAATCCTATTAGGAAGATAGATTCACCAATAAGTCATCTTAATTTTTTGGTACACTAAAAAGTCCTTTTAATTGTTATCATAAAATTTTTATTTTTATTTTTTTAGCAGAGTTTTTAAAATAAAAAAAATATCACTAATTGTTAGTTTTTAACAATAGTTTGAAAATTCGCTATAAAAAAATGTTACTAATTATTATTTTTTAATGACAGATTTAGAAAATCGGCACATGAAAACGTCACTAATTATTTTTTTTAGTGACAGATTTAAAAGCAAGTCACTAATTATTTTTTTTCCATTTATAAACTCTACATATTTTTCTACTTACATATTCGGTAATTGTTGAGTTCTTTTAGAATATTACGTCATATTGCATACATGGTAATCTAAACTAATGGTGTAGCAAGAATTCATATGAATAGAATATGTGCCTCAACTTTGTTAGATAGTTAGACACCTAGAATGATGCACCAAGTATAAGTTGTGATTTTTTATTGACAAAAAATAACAGGTATACAAATATTACTAGGACTATCTAATTATTGTTATTGAATGATTAAAATTAACAATAATATTTGATCATTCGAATTTCCATCCACTTGAATAGTTCAAATTGTCTGAATGAATATCTTACATGTAAGATATTTTTTATCCAGTTGAAATAAAAATCTTATATTTATTTGAGCAATTTGGATAGAAAAATTTAATAGATGTAGCGCTACTGTAAAATCAAATCTAATCATTTAAAAAGTCAATAGTCATTCGTTATTTGATTCTATGTCCATGTATGTACCAATATTATGAAGTCATTCTAAACATAAAAAATAAAAACTAACAGAGAATCGATCACAAAATCAACTACATAAAACAATCTTAACTGTGGGGATATATTTCTGAGTACCAACACGTGGCCAAGGTGACGCTGACGTGTCAGCCGAGGTGTCATGTGTCCTGGTCATGACGCCGAGGTTATCTCGGCAAGGCCGAGGTTATCTCCGAAGATATCGGAATCCGAGATAAGTGGATAAGGCACAAAAGTCCTAGAATGATGAGGGGACTCAGCCTGGATAAAGATAAAACTCTTAGAGAGTTTATCTCTATCTATTGAAGAGTCCAGAATAAGTACTAAACTAGAGTCCATTAAAACTAGGCTTCTATTGGGACTGAGTCTTTGTTAACTATAAAAGAGAGGCACCCTATGAGTCTAAGGTACGCAATTTATATTCTGAATAGTAAGATTAGCACTATTGATTATCATTTGAGAGATATACTGACTTGATCGTCGGAGTGCCCCCGGGTGGACGAACCACCGCCAGAGTCTTCTCTTTCTGTTATAGGTTAATCAGGTGCCATCTATTCTGCCAGTGCTCTCCAGCTGAATACTGAGTCGGGCAGTGTGGTCAGAAAATCACTCACACATTAACCATACAAATTAGATGATAGGATCCATTATAAAACATACAATTTCATTCAAAATGCTCTATGAAGGTTCTGGAAAATATTTTACATGGTTGATCTTGTGATTGATTATGTGTCAGTAAAAAATAAAATACCAATAGGTGACTTGTCAACTTGTGTCCTTGAACTTGAAGTAACTAAGTTAGCAAGCGAATTATGATGTCAACGAATGAAGCTACAAAACAGTTGGCAGCGCGGCTGGCTCTTTCTCCCTTTGAAATTCCATCTCCATTATGTGTACATATATATGTTACAGTCTTAAGGCTGCAATTCAAAACTACTCAACCGTTCTCTCAATTTCTATGTCAATATCTTTTATCATTGGTTATCGAGTTTGTTCTAGAGTTTGAGGGTGTCAAGATTTGGAAAGAAAATTTTGACAAATAGTGATCTTTTTTTGTTTTTTTTCAATCTGTGTGATTGTACTTGAGGTGTCCTTCATAAAGACTCCTAACAATTTAAGTCTGCAGCATTGAAGCTAATTTATAGTTTGCAATTGACAGTGATATCTTTGTGTTAGTCTGAATTTCAATTTTTCATCTTTCACAGAAAGTGAGGGAGAGGAACATAATCAACTGCGAAAATGGTGTCCCTTGTGAGAATCTTGGGTAATTATAATACATTTTCCAAATGGAATATTTTATTCATACAAAAAAAACCTCTAAAAAATGATTTGATAATGACAGTTATGTAAATTAAAATGATCTTAATAGATATTTTGTTTTAAAATCAATATTAAAGTGTTAACTTAAGTGGTGTGTGTTGTTATGTTTATGAATGCTATGCTAGTGCTGATATGGGATGATATGTGCGCCATGTGGATGACGATGCTACTTGACAAATGCGTGGAAGCTCAAATTCACTCATGTTGCTGCTATTATATATGTGTTTTAGGGTTTGATGGGCATTATACTCATACCCATGAAATTCATTGTTGATGTTTTCATGGGTAACTACTGGGTGCTCGTCATCTCCAGTTTTGCCTATAGTGCTGTGAGTTGGACATGAAGAGCCTAGGCCTAAGACAAACGTGCTAGGTTTGAAGGAGGATCCACATTGAGGGTGGACATGACTGAAATTGAACGTGTATGGACTAAACTCTATTGGAAAAATAGTTAATATAGGCATATTTTGGGCCGACTTTGAGCCCAAAATTGAGTGGGCCTTGAACATCTTTTGGGGCGGGTCCGAAGAGGTGAAGTGTTCCTTGCCGTGCGGCAAGTCACACGGTGAAGATGGTTCGTCAAAACCATTTATGAGTAAATGGAAACATGACGTCGTTTTCGGGTTCGTAAAATTGAGCATTCAAGTTTTGAATGTGGGTTTCCTTGTGAGGCTTGTCCCACATTGAAACTTGAAGAGAGTTTTGTTGAGTTTATAAGCTCTAGCCTACAATACTTTGGTTGGGCCCCAAGGGGCACCCCAAGTTTGTAAAAGGGGGGAGTTATGGACAAAGTGTACCTTAGCCCAAACCACCACGCACGCGCGCCACCGCCATCCGAGCCGGGTCAGTTCAGTTCTTATATTAATTTTTTGGACAAAATTCATTTGAATTTTTTCAAAAATAATTTGCGGGAATTTAAATTCCTTCCACAACTTTTATAATAGTCAAAACAGGTTTTTTCTGTTGAACCCGAACAGGTTTAATTTCGAACAGATTTGAATTCCAAACTGTCTAGGCAGTTTCAGAACAGGTTTTTAACTGCTGCATCTGTTGAAACAGTTTCAAATCTGTTTGAATTTAAACTCATATCTGTTCAATTCAAAACACACCTGTTCAGTTCAAAATTTTGTACTTGTTCGGCTCTAATACCAGCACTATCTAGCATTGTTCCAGATCCGAAAATCAGTCTGCTCTTGGCCTTTTCTGTCCAGATTTTGCTCTGCCGCATTTATTCTTCATATATTAGATTTAGATTAAATTATCAAAAAGTTAGAACACAGGTTTAGTTCGCCGAACAAATTGTTTGGAGTGCTACTACAATTTGTGAAGATCATTGTATCTTGGGAGATAGACGCCACTCAAACCGTAAGCACCATAGCGGGGCGAATCTGTCTTAAGGACAGAGTGTCACACACTCGACTTGGTCTTTTATTTTTAATTCGATTCGATTAATAAATTTGGTATGTTATTTATTTGTTTTGTTTGATTTAGTTTCAATTTATGTTATTTACACAGAAGATTGTTCCAACAATCTTAAGACAGATTCGAATTATTCTGTTTACAGAATTTTTCGTTTGTTTCCTTTTCTCTTTCTTCTTTTAAGAAAAATTATTTTCTGTGGATTTTCAAAATAATATTCTGGTTGGAAAAACAAATAGTGATTATATGCTATTTGACAGATAGTAGTAATATACTGTCTATTTTCTTTGACAACTAGTAGTACGATACTGGTGTCATTAACAATTCAGAATATATTTTTGTGAAATTTTTTCAGAAAATAATTTTGGGCTTTAGAAATTATTTTCTGAGTTTTCATTAATTAAAATTCTGTTTTAGTATTTTAATTATTGAAGTGCTACAGAAATTAATTTTCTGTGTGGAATTAATTTGGTTGAATAAAATTTTATTTTATTTCCAAATTAATTGAAAAATAAAAGTTACATTCTTATTTCTTTTATTTTACAGAAATTAATTTTCTGTGTGGAATTAATTTGGTTGAATAAAATTTTATTTTATTTCCAAATTAATTGAAAAAATAAAAGTTATATTCTTATTTCTTTTATTTTACAGAATTTAATTTCCTGTATGGAATTAATTTGGTTGAATAAAATTTTATTTTATTTCCAAATTAATTGAAAAATAAAAGTTACATTCGTGTTTCTTTTATTTTTTACAGAATTTAATTCTGTGAATTTGGTTTAATTTTCTGTGTAGTGTAAATTCTAATTATAATTTTGTTTTATAAATTAGATGGCTACTGAAACTAATGCCCAAACAAGTACTACTGTGGTGGCTGCAATGACGCCAACCCCCTCTCCTGTTGTAACAGTATCGGTAAATCACGGTGAAAAGCCAGAGAAGTTCTCAGGAACTGACTTTAAAAGATGGCAACAGAAAATGTTGTTCTACCTTACAACTCTGAACCTGGCTCGTTTCCTCTGTGAAGAAGCTCCTATCCTGAAAGAGGATGAAACCGATCGGCAAGTGGTTGCTGCGATTGATGCCTGGAAACATGCCAATTTCCTTTGCCGGAACTACATCTTGAACGGACTTGACAATACATTATACAACATCTACAGTCCTATCAAGACAGCAAAGGAACTTTGGAAGTCTTTGGAGAAAAAATACAAAACGGAAGATGCCGGCTCAAAGAAATTTGTGGTTGGCAGATTCCTGGATTTTGTAATGGTTGATTCAAAAACTGTGATCACCCAAGTTCAAGATTTCCAACTCATTCTGCATGACATTCACGCAGAAGGTATGTCTCTCAGTGAATCCTTCCAAGTTGCAACTTTAATTGAAAAATTACCAAAGGCTGGAAAGAATTCAAGAACTACCTCAAACACAAGCGTAAAGAAATTTCTATGGAAGAATTAATTGTGTGTTTGAGGATTGAGGAGGACAACCGCAATTCTGGCAAACCGGCTGGTAGGCATCCTATGGAGTTTAAGGCAAATATGGTGGAACATGCTTCAAAAACCAAGAAACGAAAGTCTTCTGGAGAAAGTTCATCACAATGCTCTAAAGGGGGGGGAAAATCAAAAGTACAAGTTTAACAGCAAATGTTACATCTGTGACAAAGAGGGACATCGGGCCAAAGATTGTCGTAGCAAAGGCAAAAGTAAAAGAAGAACAAGCAAGAAGTCAGCTCAAGCCCATATGACCGATGTGGACAAGATTTCCAATGGTGTAGATGACATCAATCTTTCTGCAGTTGTTTCTGAGACAAATCTTGTCGGAAATCCTCAAGAATGGTGGGTGGACACTGGTGCTACTCGCCACATTTGTACCGACAAAAAGATGTTCACATCTTATTCTACAGTGGACAATGGTGAACAACTCTTTATGGGCAACTCCTCAACTTCCAAAGTTGAAGGACAAGGAAAGATTGTACTCAAGATGACATCTGGAAAGGAACTCACTCTCAACAATGTGCTGCATGTACCGGACATTCGCAAGAATCTTGTTTCCGGATCTTTGTTGAGTAAGAATGGGTTTAGGCTAGTATTTGAGAGTGATAAATTTGTACTTACTAAGAATGGGATGTATGTAGGAAAAAGTTACATGTCTGATGGCCTTTTCAAGTTAAATGTAATGACCATTATACCCTAAGTTATTAACAATACTACATCTTCTTCTTACTTGCTTGAGTCTTCAAATTTATGGCATAGTAGATTAGGACATGTTAATTATGGATCTTTACGTAGATTAATTAATATGGAATGTTTACCTAAATTTGACATTGATACAAATCATAAATGTGAAATTGGCGTTGAGGCAAAATTATCTAAAACTCCTTTTCATTCAATTGAAAGAAGTACGGAACCACTTGAATTAATTCATAGTGACATTTGTGATTTTAAATCAATTCAAACTAGAGGTGGGAAAAAGTATTTTATCACTTTTATAGATAACTATACTAGATATAGTTATGTTTATTTAATTCGAACAAAGGATGAAGCTTTGGAAACTTTCATTCAATATAAGAATGAAGTTGAAAATCAACTTGGTAAGAAAATCAAGAAACTTAGAAGTGATAGAGGTGGTGAATATGAATCACCTTTTGGTGAGTTTTGTAAAGAACATGGAGTAATTCATCAAACTACTACTCCTTACTCACCTCAGCAAAATGGAATTGTTGAAAGGAAAAATAGGACTTTAAAAGAAATGATGAATGCCATGTTAATAAGTTCTGGATTACCTCATAACTTGTGGGGGGAAGCAATACTTTCTGCTAATTATATTTTAAATAAAGTACCCCGAAAGAAAGTGAATCAAACACCTTATGAAATGTGGCATGGTAGAGTACCATCCTACAAATACTAAAAAGTGTGGGGGTGTTTGGCTAAAGTGACTATTCCTAGTCCTAAAAAGACTAAGATAGGTCCTAAGACCATTGATTGCATTTTCATTGGTTATGCAAAGAATAGTAGTGCATATTGGTTTTTGATTCATAAATCAGAACATTCCGAAATGCATATAAATACTATTATTGAGTCTCGGAATGCATCATTCTTTGAACATGTATTTCCAAATAAGACTGGACAGGAAACTAGTAACAATAAAAGATCTCATGATGTTATTACTAGTCAGAATCAAGAACATGGTTAAGAGCAAGAGTTCGACCAAAATGAGGAAGAAGAACCTAGGCGTAGTAAACGTGCTAGAACCTCAAAATCTTTTGGTCCAGATTTTCTAACATTTTTGTTAAAAAATGAGCCTTTAACTTTTAAAGAGGCTATGTCCAGCCCTGAAGCTCCTTTATGGAAAGAAGCTGTCAACAGTGAAGTTGAATCCATCTTGCAAAATCACACTTGGGAATTGGTGGATTTGCCACCAGGTTGTAAACCTCTTAGGTACAAGTGGATTTTCAAAAAAAAAATGAAAGTGGATAGATCAATTGACAAATACAAGGCAAGACTTGTGGTCAAAGGATTTAGACAAAAAGAAGGTCTAGACTATTTTGACACATACTCACCGGTTACTAGAATAACATCCATTAGAATGCTAATTGCCATTGCATCTCTATACAATCTAGAAATTCATCAAATGGATGTGAAAACTGCTTTCTTAAATGGTGAGTTAAATGAAGAAATTTACATGGAACAACCAGAAGGGTTTTCTGTTCCAGGAAAAGAAAAGAAAGTGTGTAAATTGGTTAAATCATTATATGGTTTAAAACAAGCGCCAAAGCAATGGCATGAGAAATTTGACAAGGCAATGATGTCAAATGGATTTAAAATTAATGAGTGTGACAAATGTGTTTATATTAAAAACACAGACAAAGGTTATGTCATTGTATGTCTTTATGTAGATGATATGCTCATCATTGGTAGTAATAATGATATGATTAAAACTACCAAGAAAATGTTGAATAAACATTTTGACATGAAAGACATGGGCATTACTGATGTAATTCTTGGTATGAAAATTACCAAAATATCATAAGGATATGCTTTGTCACAATCTCATTACATTGAGAAAATACTTGACAAATTCAGCAAAGATGATGATCATCTTGCTAGAACACCTGTAGATATTAATTTGTATCTTTCTAAGAATGTACATGAAGGTATTTCTCAATTAGAGTATGCCCAAATTATTGGAAGCTTAATGTACTTGATGAACTGCACTCACCCAGATATAGCTTATGTGGTAAGTAAATTAAGTAGATATACGAGTAACCCGGGAGTAAAACACTGGAAAGCAATTATAAGGGTTCTAAGATATCTCCGATTCACTCGTAACATTGGGCTGAATTATACTAGATATCCAACAGTACTTGAAGGATACTGTGATGCAAATTGGATATCAGATAGTAGAGACTCGAAGTCCACCAGTGGGTATGTCTTTACTCTTGGTGGGGCGGCTGTATCTTGGAAATCTTCCAAACAGACTTGTATTGCTAGGTTTACTATGGAATCTGAATTCATAGCTTTAGACAAAGCATGGGAAGAGGCAGAATGGCTTCGCCACTTTCTTAAAAATATTCCAATTTGGCCAAAACCGGTGCCTGCTGTATGCATACATTGCGATAGTCAATCAGCTATAGGTAGAGCACAGAGTCATATGTATAACGGTAAGTCACGATACATTCGTCGTCGACATAACACCGTGAGACAACTACTCTCTAATGAAATTATTTCCATAGAATATGTTAAGTCTAAAGACAACATAGCGGATCCACTAACCAAAGGGTTAACAAGAGAGTTAGTTGAGAATTCATCGGGGGGAATGGGACTTAAGCCTATTAAATAAGAGTTACCACAACGGCAACCCAACCTAGTTGACTGGAGATCCCAAGATCTAGGTTCAAAGGGACAACCGAGTTGTGAATGACTCAGAAAAATCACTGGGGAGTCTAACTCCTACCCATTTCTATGTTGAAATAGTGATGACTGTAGCGTTTGAGGTTAAGTAAAATTTTAATGATTTTTATATCTAGGTAAACCTAGTGGAGTATGACAAGATACTTTTCATAAGTATCACCTATGTGAGTGTGAACTGGGCCGGTTCTGTGAGATTTGTGAAGGGCTACAATTCTCTAAGAGCACTCATGACGACCAGGTTGTTTAGGGCCAAAATGAACACAATAGTGAGAACTAAACTGTGTCTAGGGATATACTGTGTGAGTTCTATTGTCTTGGTTTACACAAACAGCTGCACAGTTCAAGACATCATGTTCACTGGTTAGCTAGTAAATCCGATAGTGTCTCACAAGGGAAGGTTCAAATTCAAAAGCTACCTATCCTTTGCAGAATATTTCCAATTTCTGTACTCTTTGTAATTAGATCATGTTGTTGCATTTTCTCTCCGTCAAATTCCATTCATGTGGGGGATTGTTGGAAAAATGGTTAATATAGGCATATTTTGGGCCGACTTTGAGCCCAAAATTGAGTGGGCCCTGAACATCTTTTGGGGCAGGTCCGAAGAGGTGAAGTGTTCCTTGCCGCGTGGCAAGTCACACGGTGAAGACAGTTCGTCAAAACCATTTATGAGTGAATGGGAACATGACATCGTTTTCGGGTTCGTGGAATTGAACATTTAAGTTTTGAATGTGGGTTTCCTTGTGAGGCTTGTCCCACATTGAAACTTGAAGAGAGTTTTGTTGAGTTTATAAGCTCTAGCCTACAATACTTGGGTTGGGCCCCAACGGGCACCCCAAGTTTGTAGAAGGGGGGAGTTACGGACAAAGTGAACCTTAGCCGAAACCACCACACACACGCCCATCGCCGCCGCCGTCCGTCCGGCCGAGCCGGGTGCGGGTGTGGGTCGGGTCGGTTCTTGTATTAATTTTTTTGGACAAAATTCATTTGAATTTTTTCAAAAATAATTTGCGGGAATTTAAATTCCGAATTTGAATTTGAAATTCAAAATTTTTTTGTTCATATCTTTCAGATAAATTCCACAACTTTTATAACAGTCAAAACAGGTTTTTTCTGTTGAACCCGAACAGGTTTAATTTTTGACAGATTTGAATTCCAAACTGTCGAGGCAGTTTCGGAACAGGTTTTTTACTGCTGCATCTATTGAAATAGTTTCAAATCTGTTTGAATTTAAACTCATATCTGTTCAATTCAAAACACACCTGTTCAGTTCAAAATTTTGCACCTGTTCGGCTCTATATATACCAGCACTGTCTAGCATTGTTCCAAATCCGAAAATCAGTCTGCTCTTGGCCTTTTCTGTCCATATTTTGCTCTGCCGCATTTATTCTTCATATATTAGATTTAGATTAAATTATCAAAGAGTTAGAACACAAGTTTGGTTCGCCGAACAAATTGTTTGGAGTGCTACTACAATTTGTGAAGATCATTGTATCCTGGGAGATAGACGCCACTCAAACCGTAAGCACCGTAGCAGGGCGAATCTGTCTTAAGGACAGAGTGTCACACACTCGACTTGGTCTTTTATTTTTAATTCGATTCGATAAATAAATTCGGTGTGTTATTTATTTATTTTGTTTGATTTAGTTTCAATTTATTTTATTTACACAGAAGATTGTTCCAACAAACTCATATTACATGATAATACTTGAAATCATTTTTCAAGTCGGGCCTAGCCCGGGACCAACTTATGCTTTATTATGAAATCAGTTCAAAAATAAAATATAAAATTTTTAACCTTATAGACGACATCGATATTATACTTAAAAAGTATTTTTTTTTCATATTTTAAAATTAAAAAATTATAATTAATTTAATTATTTTGGTGCCTCTTTATTCAAGATTAGTATAACTAATTACTTAAATTAATACATAATTTATGCTTACAAAAATAAAGTTAAACAATATAAAATATACATAGAAATATGTATAAATATAAAAATATTTGTTATATAATATAGTTTCTCGAAGCCGTAAATCACGAAATATTATGCGGTGGTGTTTGGACAAATTCATATAGTGCACTAACTTCATATTTATTGGTTAAAGTTGTAGGACTCAACATTTTTTATTAAGATTTTAAAAGACAATTTAACAAGTATCAAGTGATAAATAATGTGGAACAATATTTTAGGACCACAAAATAATCACTCGTAGATCACCACTAATCTCATTATATCTAATTATATGAAGCTAACACTATCAGTTATTGAATATTGATTGTCATCTATGCAAACCACGTTCTATAATCAGACTTTGTCCTCTCAAACACAAAACTTCTTTGCTTGCAGGGTTTGGGATTACTAACAATGTCAACACCTCCAGTCCTTGCCAAAGCCCGAATGCATCGGCGAGGGAGAGAAGATACTCTTCTACACAGCACTAGCCCTAGCAACTATCGGGAGTCTCAGGCCACTTAATTTCACTATCCACTTTCATGGTTGAGCAATTAACAGAAGTTATCCGGGACAACTTAACCATGCGTTCCTGCCTCTCCCTCTTCTTGGGAACCTACGCAACAATCCTCATCCCAATAGGCAGAATCATTGCGATTTCATTTATAAAGATTTGGTCACTTCGGTTTGGGATACCGGCCATATGCTCTGTGGTGGCGACACTGATATTCTTGAGTGGTTCGGGTTCGTATAATTGTGTTAAGCCACAGGGGAGCTCGCAAACCACTGTGTTTAGAGTGCTTGTGGCTGCAACCTCCAAGATGTTTCACAAGAGGCCAGAGGAGGCTGATCGGCTCTATGAAATGGTGTTGATCTTCATTTGGAGCCTCGTACTCGTCGCCTAAGGTATCTCTCAACTTGTTCAAATTACAAGATTCAACCCATTTAATTTTATGTTTTAGTTAATTTATATCAATGGGGGCTTTTTGGAGGATCCAGTTTTTATGATTTTAGGCCAAGGGGAAATTACCCATAGGTCCCATGGGAAACATGTGATCTCCATTTAATCCCATAACTATTTCACTACACCCAAAAGTCCTTTCCCCTCTCTCTCTCTGCTTTTTGCTTCCCTTCCTCTCTCGTTTTTTTTTCTACATTTTTCTATCACCGTGTTTGTCATGGAAGAGGACCACCGGTGATCATATATTTCTCCATTGATCGGGGTTCATTGATAACCACCAAGCATTGAAATCAACTCCGACGAAGAAGATGATATATTTTCCGACGAAGAAGATGAATGGATCTACTTAGATCTGATATAGATCTACTCAGATCTACATCAGATCTGAGTAGATCTACACAGATTTGGTTAGACATCCGTCTTTCCCCTTCGATCTCTTTTTTTTTTTCTCTCTCTGCTATACACTTCTGTTTTTCTGTTCTAATGGAGAAAATTTTCGAATTCTGAACAAGCAGTTTTCGAGTTTTAGTTACAGGCAGTGAAAACTGTAAAATTTTGCAGTTTCAAATTTTTTTTTTGGTGCTGGAATGAATCATGGTTTAAAACTGTAAAATTTTGCAGTTTTATAACATTCTTTAGAACTGTAAAATTTTACGGTTTCATAACATATTTTTTAATTTTTTTTTTCGGCAATATTCTAGACATTCCGGTGAGTCTCCGGCGACCGTTAAACGGAAGTCCGATGGTAGTAAGATGTGAACAGTGTCTATAAATTAAAAAAAAAAAAGGATTTTTTGGTAACAATTAAAAATGTGTTGGACTAATTGGTGCAAGTATTTTGTTTTGGGATTAGTTGGATTTTGAACTTGTTACATGGGACTTATCAGTAAGTTCCCCTTAGGCCAACTTGGCTTCACTACCTTGATTCAAAACATTTATTTTATCATATATCTGGAGAAATGAGTGATAAGTATGAGGTTAAAAATGATGGTCTATTTTTGTGAAAACAAATATGATGAAATTACATACCAACAATTAGCGAAAATGTTAAATACCATGAAATTGCTGTCCGAATTTTATCCCAAAAATAAGATAGATGGTATAAATTTAAAGTTGGTAATATGAGTCACTCTTAGAATGATTGTGGTCCATAGATGCATTTTTTAAAATAATTTTTTTAGTACTTTTTCTACATTTCTAGTATTGTTGATTTTTAATTTGAGCTCAATTGGTCCAATTAATTTCAAATAGTGTATTAAAATCATGAACAAAATGATAATAAAATACAACTATAATCCACAAAACATGGGTTCATTGTCACTTTGGTTCATGTCATTTTATCCATCCATATACTGTTTTTGAAACACAGGCATCTAGACAAGGCTGCAATTATATTACCAACAAAGCCTCTAGAAGAACAACTAACAAACAGATAGAAACTCCACAGAGTCACATAAGTAGAAGAAAGCAATCTCACCATACGAATGATCCCTTTATGCATCACTTTCATTTTCTACGGCGTCGTATTTTCCATCATCAACACATACTTCGTGGCGCAAGCAAACCACATGAACCACAAGCTCGACCACGCCTCAATTCCCATTCTAATCCTCCTCTAGAAAACTAGAATTCACCAACCTCTATTGCAAACTCACCATCAAGCTAGGCGTGTCATGTTGGGGATCGGGGATCCTGTCCAAGACCTTTCATAAATTATACCAAGCAGAAAAACACACCCACACCCAAGGAGACACTAAATTTAACGTGGTTCGGCCTCAATGCCTACGTCCACGGGAGAGTAGCCGACTATCATTATAACAATGGAGATATTACAGAAAGATTACAATAGAGGAGGAACTCACACCATCCTCACGCACTCACTCACCCGTTTCCCTCTCACACACAGAGAGAGATGGTCTCTCTACCTCACATCTACCTTCTCTTTGGTTTGCTCTCTCTCTTCTCCCTCTGATCTCTCTTCCTTTATTTATACACTGAGAATGGTGGAGAGTTGGCTGCCCTTGCACATGGCCAGCTGTTTTGTTGCGTTGGCTTCACAGAGCACATAGAGAAGAGATCACCCTCACGATGGGGTGATAGATATCCAACATGTCACAGGAACGACACTACGCTCCTCTCACAGGCATCGCTGTGTCTATAGTTTTCTCAATTTTGAGTTGTATTACTGCTGCCAAAGTTGAGACAAGAAGGCCAAATATGGTGAGGACACACAGTTTAATCGACAAGCCAGAGGAGACAATTTCAATGAGCGTGTTCTGGTTGCTTCCACAATTCGTACTCATTGGTGCCCTTGATGGGATTCCTGAAAATAGCGTTAGATGTTGTTCAATCAAGTACTGTTAGAATTTCAAGTATATTTCCAAAAACAAAAAAAAAAAAAAACAATTTGGGGCAAGATAGTGATTATATGCCTTTGTCGATCAGTTTTCTGTATTGTTAATGTGGTCAATTTTCAACAAGTTGGGCCTACGATGAGAGCCTGCGAGGTCCATTTTGGTCACGTTGTCACGATGGGATTGGGGAGTTTAGGGAGTGTTCTCTTGGTGTATTTATTAGGACAGGTGAGTGAAAGAGGAGGAAAACAAAGTTGGTTTCAGGACATATTGAACTGTAGTCGACTCGACAAGTATTATTGGACTCTGGCTTGGTTGCTTGTTCTGAATCTTGGTTTGTACATTGTGGTGGCACTTTTTTACGGTTTTAGGGCATCAGATTTGGAAGATGAAGATGCTACAAATTACAATTCAATTATTGGGCTTTTTTAGGATAATACTTGATCAATGTTGTTGCTATTTAAGTGGCAAGGTATTCTCGGTATTTACTATTTTTTAGGGGGTGAGCATGGTCCGAATTGAGATAAAATCAAGACCAATCTATTATTTACGGTTCTTGAAAAATTGGAACCAATCAAATCCATTTAAATCTTGGAACCAATTCGAACCAATTTGTTTAAACATGGATTGGATATCAATTTAGGACCATGGATTCATATAATTAAATAACAAAAAAAAATATAGAACATTTTAATTTCATAAAAATATAAATATAGCATCAAGCAAAAGCAATAAACAAAAATAACAAACAAAAACAATAAAATTGGATACACATTACACAAAACAGAGTTCTCCTCTGTATTCAAACTAAACATAACATCAAACAAAAGCAATAAGAAAATTGGTTTAGCTTTTATCTGAAATAAGAAATGATATTATGTGGGAGGGTCTATATAAATATAGATTATTTGTACACAGTCCGGATTGGTTCCAATCCAGAACCATGAGGTTTAATTTGGAACCGATCCGTGGCATACGGATTTTTAAATTTCCAATCCGGAACCGAACTACGAATTCAAAAACCAATCCAAACTTGTCGGATTGGACTAAATCGGATCGGATTAAGGATTATACAGATTTCTTGCTCAGCCGTACAGTTTTTGAGCAGAGATTTTTGAGTAGCCTAGCGTTGTTTGATAATGTATATTAGTAATTCTATGGTTCCAGAAATGGAACTAGAAAAAAAAAAAAATTGGAAACACAAATCTATGTTTGATATTTAAAGTTGGTGTTGTGACTCATACCTTAAGTAAATCTAAACTATTGATGTAAAATTCTGAACATTTTTTGAATTTTTGTGTCTGGGATTATAGTATTGCTCAATGTATATTGTTGTGTTTTAATGGAAGTGTTACATAATTTATATGTATATTGTTGAGTGTTACATAATTTAATCAATTTTTTAAATATTTTTTAACAAATTTTATATGTTTTTAATTTATCAAAATTAAGGAGTTGTTTGGGATGATTTAAAATAAGTGTAATTTTTGACTTTTTATAAAAAGATGTATAGAAAAGTAGAGAGATGACGTGATCCAAACAACCTCTAAATTTATCTATAAAAATAAAAAATAAAAAAAATTGATTAAAAATATTTTTAAAAATTACAAAATATACAAAAAAAATATGAATGATAAATTGAGAAAATTATTGTTGAAAATTCCAAACCAAACAAAGTAATGATTTTGTGAGTGAAATGAATTTGAATGAATAAATTTGAGATACCGATGAAAAATGCTTGAAACATTTAATTCATCACCCCCTAAAAATTGCTCCTAATTATGTGCCTAACAAGTGTTAAATTTTGATTTATCAAACATTCTGTTGTGACATGTCATAACTAAAATAAAATTACAATCATATCACAATGAGTTATAACTAATATCACAATGCATCATATTTAAGTTATAAGTAATACTTTAACTCGTCATAACCAAACACTACAAATGTCATAATTAGGGTACGTATGGTATACACATAGAATTTCTCTATAAATTAAAGGATTGTCATTCCCTTAGTTCATACATGTGAGATTCACTAATGTTCTTTTTTGATAATTTAAACTTTTTGTCTTACTATTATAAATAAGAGGCAGTTAGGTACTGCTATAGTACACGGCTCTCTTTTTTTCTTTCCCATTTTACCTCCTTTTTTTCCCCCTACCCGTTGTAACTTTTTGCTTTTTGTCTTGTTAGAAATATATAAGTCCAATTAGATATATATATATATATATATGTGGTTTGCTTAAAAAACTAATACTTTAGTTCCATTGTATTGTTTTGATTTTTTGTACGCCCTATTATATATATATATATATACATATGTGGTTTGCTTAAAAAATTAATACTTTAGTTCCATTGTATTGTTTTGATTTTTTGTTCTGTTATATATATATATATATAGGTTGGTTAACAAATAATACTTTGGGCTTGTTTAGTTTATATTTCAAGATATAATATTTGAGAAAAATATAATTTTTGATTTTTTAAAAAAATTTTGTTTAGTTCAAATTTTTTGTAATTTTTTTTCCAAAATCACTTTCTCTCTCTTACACATCAATCAATCATTTTTTTTCTCTCTCTCTCTTTTTTTTTTCCAATCACTTTTTTTCTCACACATATTTACTCAACTATAACAAAATATCAAATCATTCCAAACTCTCAAACTCCAAAACTATTTTCAAAATATACAACCAAACAAACAAACAAAAAATTTCTAAACTTTCCCTTCAATTTTTTTTTTTAGCTACTCAACTATAATAAAATATCAAATCATCCCAAACTCCCAAACTCCCAAACTATTTTCAAAATATACAATCAAACAAATCAAAAAAATTTCTAAACTTTCTCTCCAATTTTTTTTTTTTTAAAATTTATTTTAAAACATAAACCAAACACACCATTTAGTTCTATTCTAATTTTATTAGTTCCATTCTAATCAGATTTCATCATCAATTTGTGTTATATCTATCAATCTACATTTAGATATTATCATTACATGTGGATAATTTCAATGTATATAGTAGAATTGGGGGTGTAAATCTGGCCCGGCCCGGCCCATGTTGGGTCTTGCGGGCTCCCTCCAAAATTCAGGCTGGGCTGGTTCACGAACCAAAAAATTAAGCACAGGCCCAAGCCCAGGGGTATTCGGGCCTTGGGCTGGGCCTCAGTCCAGCTCAATGGCCTTGGCCCTGGCCTCGGGCTTGGGCTGGGCCTGACCATTTTTTAAAATTTTTTCTACCAACATTTTATTATTTTTCATTAAAAAATACACTGGGCCTCAGGTAGGCTGAGCCCTAAGCAGGCCAATGGGCTGGGCCACGGGTCGGGCCAAACGGACCGGGTCATGCTTCAAAACGATGGCCCAGGCCTTGGCCCTGGTCCAGGGGCTCGGTCTTGGGCCCAAGCAGGCCTAAAACGGGTCGGGTCAATTTCGGGCCGGGGGCGGACTTCGGGCTGCCCACGGGCCGCAGGCTATTTTTACACTCCTAAGTACAATCAAAAAGTCATTGTGGTGCTTTAATCCCTCGTGTAGTGTGAAGATAATGGTGTCACGGGAAAGATTTGCATTTAGAGTTCAAGAAGTTTGGTGTTGCAATGGAAAACTTTGGAGTTTAAGAACTTTCATCATAGTTCAACCTATGCCATCGTAAATTTGCATTTTCAGGTACTTTTCAATTCAATTTTCATACTTCTCATGTTTGAATCTATTCTTGATAGAGGTATTCGCATGAAAGTTTGATTTTTAGTGTGAATTTTATAGGGTGAGGTTGAATCTAACAGTTGCAATCTGCGTTGGGTTTAGGATTTAGAGTTTAAATCCTAAATTTTTCTTGAGCCTTGGCTTAAATTTATGAAATTTTCTTATAAGTTGTGTTATTCTTGTGATATTTGGTTGCTGAGAAAGTGAAGGAAAATGAAAATTAAAAGATTTTAATATTCTTTACATAGATCGATAAATGAATAAATATATATATATATATATATATATCCTAAATTTTCCATGTTTAGAGGGTGTTTGGGATTTAGTTTTTTGATGATTTTTTTGTTGGTTTATTTTTCTTTTAGTAAATTTTTTGCTAAAAAAATTTAGGTTTTACTCAACTAGGCCAATTAGAAAAAAAAAAAAAAATTTAAAAATTCAAGCAAGTCCAAAAAAGACAAATAATTCAAAAAAATTGACTTTTTTGACTCATTTTATTTTATTGTAATTTTTCAACCTTTTTTTTATTCATCTACATGAAAAAAAAAGCTGATTTTTCATATATTGGTTTATTTATTTATTTATTTTTTGACTTGTTTTTGCTTTGGTGAACTGATTTTTCAAAAAAATTTAGGGTTCTACTCAACTAGAGCAATTAGAAAAAAATTTAAAAAAAAATAAAAGTAAGTCTAGAATAGACAAAAATATTCCAACAAAAAGTTGATTTTTTAACTTATTTTGGCTTGTTTTATTTCATTTTATTTTTAAAATTTTTTATTTTTTTATTCATATATACAGATTAGGAAAGTAAAAAAGTTTGAAATAATTTTGAAAAAAGAATAATGCTTAAAGATAAATCCAGAATGATACTTGGCTTACTTAAATGTTCCCCAAAACCCCTTTAGTATGCTATTGTACAACTTTTAAAATATAAATATAATAAAAAATATTTTTAAATATACTATTACAAACGCACACGATGAATGCTTGCAATGGTTTGCAGTTATGTCACTTCCATGATCCATCTCTTTTTGGTTTAAATGAATTCAATATAAAGCTTTAGCTATTTGTGTCACGCCTTTTGAAAACTGTTGTTAAATCTTAATCTTATTTTAAAGTAGTTCACTTTAACTATATTTTCATTTTCTCATCTATTAAGTTGCATAGTTCCTATTGTAGCTCCAAATTCATCACTGGCACTGTGATCGTAGCCAGTTTTGGTATTGCTACAATAAAATGGCTTCTTTTTTTTTCCCATTTTACCCTTTGATTTGTTGCCTTATTACATATATATATATATCTAATTTGGTTAAAAAGTAAAAGTTTAGTTCCATTCTAATTTGATGATATCATCAATTTACGCAATATGTAATATAAATTCCATAGAAATTTATTATTAATTACACTTTCAATTTTTATAATCTTTAATTGTATTAATTTGTACAATTTATTATTCCCTAGAAATTTATTTTTAATCTTAATTATGATCTGAGTCTAATTTTTGTAATTTGTTGTAATTGTAAAATGTCCTTGTATGGTTTCTTTTCTTGTTTTGTGTAAATGCTATATCAGAATTACAATGTTAATAAAATTATTATCAAAATGAAAATTGCAGTTTAATGTTTATTTATCAATTTGTTACGGTACATATTGTTGTTTAATACAATATAGTGTTTCCATCATGCCGGAAAAGCCAAAAAAGGTAGTGTCATATGCAAATTTTTCACAAGAACAAAAAGATCGCATCAATCAAAGGAGGCGAGAATTAAGAGCAAAAAAACAAAAAGATCGACCAACAAAAATACGCCTCATCAAAGAATCAAGCAGTTTATTTGAATATGAACCATTGGGAATATCTGAACGTCCTATTCTTACATTAGTTTTTGCAAAACCTTCCCAAATTAGTCTTGAAGGAGCAACCATCAATCATAATACCTTTGAAATAGGTATAATTTCTTTAGAGTCTCTATTAGAGAAAAAATTCATTTATCCTTATTAGATAACAACCAATTTCATTCTTCTTTTTTGATTACTTATTTATAATTACACTTTTTTTTTTCTTCTCCTAATCCTTAGGTTCTACATCTAGCACACTTGATGAAGTAGTAGTTCTGCAATGTATACATCATCAATATTTTTATTTTATTCTTTAATTATAATAATTAGTCTTTCTCATTATGACTTTATACATTTATCTTATATAGGTATTAATGATTTCCAGAATAACATAACAACTGACACTGAAGATGGTACTTAAACAACTTCTTTTATTATTTTTTTATTATACACCCAGCTAGATAGAAAATAATTCTTAAATTATATTTATACTCTCTATAGGCTTTGTTCTACGCTGTAGAAAGAAGAAGAGAATCTCAAAAAGAGATATACTAGTTGAAGACTTTGTTTTACCAGATAGATCATGTTGTTCTTTCTGTAATGCAAAAAAAATAGATCTCAAGCCAGATTGTTTTTGTTGTTCTGCTAGGAAAATTGCACTATGTCCCAATGTTATTCCATCTCAATTGTATGAGTTGTTCACAAGTCATTCCAAAATTTTTCTTCATTTCTTGAAGTACATTTGTGCCTATAATAATTTATTTGCTTTCACTTCATTCGGGGTTACCATTGACAAACAATTAGAGCGTAGAAATAAAGGAATCTATACCTTTCATGTGCAAGGACAGGTTTATCATTATATTAATCAGCTTTATCCTTCAGATCATAAACCTTTTTACTTTACAGCTTTATTTCTTTGACATTGGACATGAAGTTCAAAATAGGATGAAGATTGCAGACAATCTAGATCCAAACATCATTGCTCTCCTAATTGATATTGTTGCTTCAAATCCATATTCTATATTCTTTAGAAGTTTAAAAGATGTTTTTGACCTAGACACTCATCATATACTTATATGCGCTGATCCATCTTTAGATCCCCAAACTTTTAATCCTCCTACTGCATCCCAAGTTGCTGCAATATGGCATGAGAATGATAAAACTGTTGAGTATAAAGAGCGCATTATCATTGTCCAAAAACATCAAGGTCATTATGAAAGAATTCGGTATTATTATGGATGCTATGACCCACTACAATATCAATTGCTATTTTCTCTTGGTGAGCCTGGATGGCACCAAGGAGTAAAGAAAAAAACAAGAAAAGACAAAAACAAATTTTCAGATGGTCAATTTTCTGTGTTGGCAACAGAAGCTTCCAATGCTGATGACTTATTATCAACATAAGCTCAACGTAAAAATAATAAAGAAGGTAGAAACTTCAAGGTTGGATTACTTTAGAGTAAATCAGAATGAAATAAGAACAGATTTGTATCAAGGAATTGTTGATAGTATCACAGCAGGAGAATCTAAAGCTTCTAATATTGGTCAAAGAATTATTTTACCAGGCTCATTTATAGGTAATCCAAGAGACCTTCGGAAGCACTATATTGATGCCATGACTTTAATGCAACGATTTTGAAAGCTTGATATCTTTTTAACCATGGCTTGCAATCCAAGTTGGAGTGAAATCAAGCACAAATGAAGAGCCACAAAATAGACCTGATCTTCTTGTCCGAGTATTTAGAAGAAAATTTGAGCACTTGAAAAATGAATTTATAAGAAAAAACTATTTGTTCCAGTTGCAGCTTTCCCATATGTAATCGAATTTAGAAACGGGGCCTTCCTCATGATCATTTACTTCTTATTCTTCAGCAAGGTTATAAACTAGATTCTCCAGAAAAATTTGATGATTTCATATCTGTCGAGTTGCCTGACAAAGAAAAGTTTCCACACTTGGACTCGATGGTTGTCAAACACAAAATGCATGGTCCTTGTGGTTCTTTGAATTCTAATAATGTCATGACCCAAACCCACCCCTATGGATTAAGGTCATAACCGGCCGGTAATCGAGAGATTACTTACGGCCTCAAACCTGATTAAACATATATCAATAGTAATAAGGGGCCCAAAGCGGAAGTAGACTTAAAAATTTTGTCCAATGAGTTGTGCTTACATGATAAGGCAAAACATTTCATAAACAGTCCATAATACCTCACACATATAAATAGAATTAACATCTTATACATCCAGGAGCTTTCATATATGCACTCAGCCAAACAAAAAGGTTATGTACATAGGTGATCCAATGTATTCACTAAGATAGAAAAAGAGGTAACAGAAGAACAAAAACAAAGTCTCGTGCGTGAGACATTCAGGCTGACTCCTCAAACTGACTTCCTCTCACATTCTTTACTAAGGATGGGTTTGGACTTCTTTTTGCCCACCTACATGCACATAAATGAGAGTAAGCGAAAGCCCAGTGAATAATACCAAGTAAAGAAATTACATACATGAAATTCGTAACAGACATATCATACGACCTTAGGCCCATTCATGTTCCTATCTAGTACATCAAATGGCCTCAGGCCCAAACATATCAAACGGCCTCAGGCCCAATCCATTCATGTCAAACGGTCTTTAGCCTAATCGTTTATATTGAACGGCCTTTGGCCCAATCATTTATATCAAATGGCCTTTGGCCCAATCATTCATGTCAGACGACCTTTGATCCAATCATTTATGTCAAACGATCTTTGGCCCAATCATTCATGTCAGACGGCCTTTGGCCCAATCATTTATGTCAAATGTATCAAACGGTAAATTGCCTCGTTCAGTCATTGGTACAATGAACATTTGTTCACAATTCAAAGTAGTAATTCCATGAAGCTTATTCAAAAGTAGGCATTTAGAAAGTAGCATGCTCAAAATATCCTTACTAAGATATTGCTCACAGTGTTCTGCCGATGGATTTACCCTTGCGTTTGACCCTACACATTACATAACATATTAGGTCATAAGTGATTCAATCCGTTCTTAATTTATTTATTTCTCTTAGGCCTCTTCCTTTTCCTTTTAGGTCATTTACAATGCTCAATGTATGCCTAAGAGTGTTTAGGAGTGAAAGAGAACGGAAAACAAAACACAAAACAACTTTCAAAATTTCTAAAACAATGCTCTCCGCTCGAGCGCAGCTTTGGTCACTCGAGCGGACCCTTTTGGTCTGTAAAAGTATTGGTTGCATGTAAATCACACTCGAGCGAGATTCTCGACGCTCAAGCGGGGAGTCTTCGCAAAATAGGGTTCGTTCGAGTGTAAAGTCTATCGCTTGAGCCACTGTGCAACTTTTGCAAAACTTCTGGGAGCCAAATTTTCACACTCGAGCAAGACTTTCCTCACTCGAGCGGACTGGTCGAATTATGGTTTTTCCAGAATTCTGTTTGAAGCTCAAAATACACTCCCAAAGGTCCAAAACTTGCATATTTTGTACCAAATTATGGAAAAAAAAAAAAGCAATGTATAGCATGAAAACGTGAGTAATTCAAAATCAATTAACCAAAAATCATGATCCATGTTTCGAATCATCACAATCTCTTCTTGTAATTTCAAAACTCATGCAATTAAGCCTCCAATTTTCATGAATCATGTATGCATGTAAAATATTTTCTCCAATTCTACTTCAAATGCTACAAATGATGCTCATGGTCATAAAGCTCAACAAAACTACACATGCATGAGTAATTTGACACTCAATTCTACATATTCAACATGTCTCATGCCAAATATATGGCTAACTCTCACATGCATGTACTTATTAACTTCAAATTCATTATTATCAACTCAATTCTTGTTCTTCATTATATAACTTGTTTGAATTCACTTGATTACAAACTAAAACTCAGGAGTTTGAGTTCAATCACTCACCTAGGAGCTCAAATCTTCCAAATTCTAGCTAGGTCTTTGAATTAACCTTCTCAAATTCAAGCTTCTTGCTTAATTCCACAATTTTGTCTTCACCCTCTCTCTAGAACCAACCCTCCCTTTCTCTCTAGAGTGTAATTTCAACCAAGAGGAGAGAAATGAGCTCAAAACTGATTATAAGTGTAAATAAGTCACTTTTATATACTTGCCTAATCAATTTTGATTAAGGCTAATTAATTGAGCTTAATTTAATCAGTTTAATCAAATTAATTCAGCCCAAATCAATTTTTAATTAAATTTCACGACAGACTCTAAAAATTATGCTAATCACAATGATACAGACAATTCCAATTTTTGAAACCTCTACGGTTTTCAGTTTTCAAATTATAGCAGTAAGTTGAATAGATTTTCCTACGATGAATAGATATAGTTTCAAAAACATGAATAATCACACAATTACCACTAAAAATCACATTAAACACATAATCACAATCATAATTAAGGCTGATTAACATAACATAGAACAGGGTTATCACAAATAATGTTTGAATGAAAAAATGGCCTACGTAAGAACCATTATCCTAGAGATTTTGTTTCAATGACAACCATGAAAGCTGATAGATACCCTAATTATATGCGGCGCAACAGTAATGAAACAGTTAAAGTTCGAGGACACATGTTGGACAATCGATGGGTTGTTCCCTACAACCCATATCTTCTTGCAAAGTTTGATTGTCACATTAATGTAGAAATTTGCTCTACTATTAAGGTTGTCAAGTACTTGTATAAATACATATACAAGGGTCATGAAAAAATAGTATTCCACATTGTAGGCCAACACAGTAATGAAGATATTGATAAGATCACAATGTTTCAATCTGCAAGATGGATATCTCCTCCAGAAGCGATGTGGAGAATATACAAATTCCTTTTGAATCAAATCAATCCTATTGTGATAAGCTTGCAACTACACCTTGAAGATTGCCAAATTGTTAGCTTTCGAAAGATAGATAACTTGCGCTCTTTAGCTAACAATGAATTTCTTTCAAGAAAAATGTTGACAAAGTTTTTTGTGATGAACAGAACAAACAAAAAAGCTCAAGAAGGAAAATATTTATACAAGGAATTTCCTGAATTCTTTGTTTGGGATAGCCAACATATAATGTGGAATGAAAGAAAGTAATGGGAGGTGATTGGAAGAATAATCACTACAAATCCAAGAGAAGGTGAGCGATACTATTTGTGATTATTGTTGAATCATATACAGTGCCCAACTTCATTCCGCCAATTGAGAACTGTTAAAGAAGTGACATAAAGAGAAGATGCTCTTTGATATGGTTTATTAGAGGATGATGAAAGTCATGAAAAGTGCTTAGAAGAAGCAAGTACTTTTCAAATGCCTTCTTCATTATAACAATTGTTCACAACAATACTTGTGTATTGTAGTCCACGTGATCCAAAAGCTTTATTCTTAAAATTTGAAAGAACAATGTCGGAGGATTTTTGTAGAGAAGGATAATTATCTACAGAGCAAATTTGTTCTAGAGTTTTGCAGGATATAAATTCTGCTCTTGAACCCATGGGCAAGAACATTGAACAATTTTTATCTTTCAGATCTATCGGTCCCTTCTGATGAAACTGATGATTGTTGCAAAGATATAGAAGATGAGCGTAATATATTAGTGTCTGAGGTTGATTTTATGTCTGTTTCATTGTTAAACACAGAACAACAACTTGCATATTCTAAAATTCTTGATGCAATACTTTCTGGAAATCCAGGATATTTCTTTATTGATGTACGTAGTGGAACTGGGAAAACCTTTCTATATCGAGCAATCTTGGCTACAATAAGAACGCACAAATTGATCGCTTTCGCAACTATAACTTCAGGAGTTGCTGCATCACTTTTGCGTAATGGGCGCACTGTGCACTCATGGTTCAAAATTCCTATAGATGTTGAAAGCAAAATTTGTTGTAATGTCAACAAACAAAGTGGCCTAGCAAAACTTTTGAAACTTACTGCACTTATAATATGGGATGAAGCATCGATGGCAAAATGACAAAGTATTGAAGCACTTGATGAATTGTTAAAAGATGTCATAGATATAGCAATCTTCTATTTGGAGGAAAGGTTGTAGTATTCGGTAGTGACTTTCGTCAAGTGCTACCTGTTGTGCCAAAGAGCACAAAAAATGAATGCATTAATGCTATGCTTGTTATGTCTTACATTTGGCATTCATTAGAGAAGATCAAATTGGCAAAAAATATGCGGGCTAAGCATGATCCAGCATTTAGTAATTTTTTGCTTTCTATAGGAAATGGCACAGAACAACAAATATCTCCTGAAACTATCAGAATCCCTAAATTGATGCTTTTTCCTTACAATAAAAACATTGATCCACTTCAAGAGCTTATCATTTTTGTCTTCTCAAATTTCAATGATTATAATGAAGATCCACTTTCAATGATGAATTGGGCTATCTTGACTCCGAAAAATGACAATGTAGATCACATCAATGAAATATTGATGGAAGAATTCCCTGGAGATGAACGCATATATAACAACATTGATGAGACTATAGAATAAAGATACACTATAAAAAAAAGTATCATGCCAAAATCAAGCAAGAAGAAGAAAAATAAATAAAACAATACAATGAATGTAGAATAAAGATCAAAGATCAAAACTCCCAAAACAAGCAAGCAAACAAACAAACAAGTAAAATAGAATGTTAATAATAGACATTTGAAAATTTGCAACAAAATTTTGTAACTTTCCTCTTTGTTAAGAAAATTCTATTTAGTACTAATTAAATAAAATCCTTTTAAAATAGTTTTTTTTTTTTAAATTTGAAATTAAAGCTATAGTAAATTTATGTAAGAATAATTGTTAATCACATTTATTTTACTTAATGTATAATATTATATTGATTAACTTTTTTTAGGTTTATTTTTTTAAGTATTTGTATAGAAGTAAAAAAAAATATCATTAGGAATAAATTTTTCCTTAATTTAGTTATAAATTTTGCCCGTATATTATTTTTAAACTTTGAATAAAAGTAAATATAAAATAATTAATTGAAAATATACTACATTTTTTATATTCTTTTTCTGTGTGTAAAAAAAAAATTAAAAAATTATAATTCATATATATATAAATAATTATAAACACAATCCGTATTATCTACGGATGAAACACTAAGTAAATTTTATGCATATGAAAGGATATAGCGGCAAATCCATGGACAAGAATAGTTGTTGTCTTCTGGAGGCCCCCAGATAATACATTTTCCACCAAACCAAACTAGTACAACAACGAGGAAATGAATGGGGTGGGCGTGGGATGTTCTGAAAATCCTATAAAGAGGCCTTCAAGGCGTACACTTTCTCTCACTATTTACTTCCTACCCCTTCAACAATTTTTTTTTTTTTTTTTTTTCTTTTCTTTTCTATTCTCTTCTCTTGTCACTTTCTCAGGTGTTAGGACATCTCTTTTCGTTTCTTTTTGCTTATTTATTTATTTATTTTTTAGATAAATTATGCTCAAAGTTGCTTAAAGTTTAGAAATAATATATAGTCATTTTTCAATGTTTATCTTGAGATTTTACATTATGTCACTATATAGTCACTATATAGTTAAGCCTACACTTTTGATATAATTATATTAGTCTATCTTGAGATTTTTAACTCACAAAATAATTTAGCCATTTTTCATCAGTAATTTGTTAATTATATGAATGAAAAAATAATATTATCATATCTTTATCTATTTCAATGTTTATCAGCTATTTACATTATGTCAAAATTGTGGGAATTGTAATTTTTTCTAAACTTTAGGGGAGGTGAGTGTAATTTATCTTTTTTGGGGATAAATTACACTGACCTCCTCTGAAGTTTGAAGAATATAGTAAGGGGTTGTTTGGAGTATCCTGAATAAGTACACTTTTTGTCTTTTTACACTAAAATGATGAGGAAAAAAATATGGATGTTTGGGTTAACTTTTTTGTCTTTTTATGAAAAAATGTGTAATAAAAAATTGTATAAATAAAGTGTGTAGTGGAAGATTAATTATTGATTGTACGGCTGCCTCGGCTGCCCAACATGTGTATTCAAAAAAAAATAATCACCTACTTCGGGGCAAATAACTTTTGGATAGTGATGGTCGGTCCGTGGGGGCCATCATGGGTCACATTTTAATAATTTGAACCGTTCAATATGTACAATTCGTCGAGTATTATATGCCTATTAAAAATCACGTTTATCGGATATCGATATCTACATGATCAGATTAGTTTTTTTTTCAACAGTTAACTATCACACCATCCATTTTCTTTATACAAAACTGATTTGATCATATAGTTAACGATATTCGATCAATGTGATTTTTTACAGGAATATATTAATCGACGAGTTTTACATGTTGAATGGTTCGGATTATCAAAAGGGAGTCCTTAGTGGGCCCCCATGGACCCAACATTTTTGTGACTTTACATATAGTATTTTTTTCCCCCCCAAACTTTGGGGCAAATGCCTTTTTTACTTTTTGTGTAACTTTTTAACTTTTTAAATTTTTTTGAGGATGCCAAACTTGGCCTAAGTCTTACAAGTTTGGTATAATTACACTAGGTTTGTTTAAGGTTTTAATTCATATAACATTTGTCCCATTTTCATCAGAATTTCATTAGTCGTATGAATACAAAAATGAGTAAACTACCAATAGGTCATAATGGTTGGACTTATTTTCATAAAGTCTTATTGAAAATAAGTCATAGTAAAATTGTCACTAAAAATAATTTTGTGACTTGTTTTGCATATGACGCTAAAAATTGACAATTAGTGATTTTTTTTTTAATCACAATTTTTATAAATTGTTGCTAACATTTACAATTAGTGACGTTTTTCCTTGACAAATTTTTTAAACTATCGATGAAAGTTGAAAATTAATGACATTTTTTTGTGATGATTTTTTTAAACTATCGCTAAAACTTTTTTAATAGTGTTTAATGAAAAATATTATTAATTGTCATAAAGTCCACCTATTAGGACTTACATGTAAGTCCCCCCCGTAGAAAAATGATGTTGTTATATCTTTTATATTGAAATAGACAATTTACATTGTGTATTGTTTTATTTTCATACAATCTGCATTAGTTTATGTCTCTTTAAACTTTTTTTAAAAGAGATATTTGTGTAATTATATTAAAATTATGAAACCTGTTGTAGTTTCTTCAAATCTCAAGAGAGCTCAGTATAATTTACCTCTTTTTTTTGTCTATTTTTTTGATTAGGTATTCGTTTTTTTCTTTTTTTTCTTTTTTTTCCCTTAAAACCTTTTTCATCCTTATTTAACTATTTATATTTATATTACTTACTTGTATTGTGAACATATTTCCCCACGTGTTGCACGTGGACATGTTCTATATTAAAAAGCTATTTTTGGATTTTTGACTTAAAAAAAACTTTCACTATATTGTAAATTATTTTTTAATTTTTTTGATACAATATTTTGGTAAATAAAGAAACAAAAATGCTGTCTAAATAGAAGTTCTCTTGTAAATAAGTTGTCAAATAACTATCTGATGTGTAAACATTCAAAAAATGTCCTTAGAAACTGTATTAGTGATAATTTAAAAGGGTTGATTAAATTAATTAAGTTAAATAAAAAAGTTTTGGCAAAGGCACAATTACAACAAAGTTATTTATTTTTTGGAGTCATAATTAGAAAAAAAAAGAAAAAGAAAAAGAAAGGGTGAACTTGTAAGCCCTCCTAGCAGGCAATGACCTTCCGAACTTACTGGCTCGTTGGGGATATCGGTCGAATTTTTGGCTTTTAGGCATTTTAGCTATTTTCGTTTGGGGCTAAAAACACTCGTTTGAGATATATTTTTTGACTTTTTTGACTTTTGTGAGAGAAAAAATGAAATGATTATAGTTTAGATGTGACATTTTGTCTTACTGGACTAAAAAACCTATTTTATCTTTTTGTGACTATTTTAACTAAAAAATCTCTTTTTAACTTGTGTCAAACGAAAGCATAAATTGCTAATAACTAAAAAATATATTTTTTAAGCGATACTCTTAGAGAATGGTGTGACTTTTCTGTTTATATTTATATGTTCAATTGTATATTATTGTCACCTCAAGAGCCAAAAATGAGTACTAACACAGCATTGTAACTGGTCATCTCTTCTTATTTATTTATTTTTTTTTAAAATCCAATTTTTTGACAACAAATAAATATCTAATAAAGAAAAAATTGTTTAATTTTTTTCTTAGTTGAACAGAGCAATTATTTGCAATAATCCATGTACAAAATTCTAAGTATTCAATGGTGTGACTCTCTCATGAGACTCACATCAATTGATAATTAAGATGTTGTGTGCGACAATGACGTACACAATACTATAATCATGTTTGACAAATTGGCTAAAATAATTAAAACATTAATACAGAAAGTCAACTTATTTTTTAAATTTTTTTTACACATAATTTAATAAAAAAATTAAAAAATTATTTAAAAAATTAATTTCTAAACGATTCTGAATAAATTTTTTTTTTTTTTTTTTGTCAAGTGGTGGCTGACAGAGGAATGGACAAAATGAATATCGGTACACGAATGGTTGACTGGATCATCAACCTAGGCCACACCATTCACAAAAGGGTGTGCTATTACTTTGCTTTTACCAAGGGATGCTTATTCATCACATGTAATTTCTCTTCCAAAGCCAAGTCAAAGTCTTGCAACACAGAAACACCAAGGATATGTAGAGTAATTTTTTTATTAGTATTTATTTTTAAGACTGATCATAGAATTATTTTTCAGATTGAGATTTAATGCTATAAATATTAATATTAGTAAGCAAAAAGAGAGAGAGAGAGAGAGAAATTCTACTTACACCCAAATTTTTTTCAAAAGTATTATTACAATTTAACCTTTTTTAAAAGGGGAATTGACCAGTGAATCTCATTTCGTAGACTTGTAATTTATAAGGTTCTAAATGTTTTTTTGGTGACTGAATGGACTCTTAAATTATTTGTTAACTATTTTGCCATTGTTAGTACAATTGGGGGACATGTGGCGTGGGTATGTATGAAGAATGTGGTGGGGTGTTTGTGTGTCCCGTTGTTAAAAAAACGCACTAGTAGCTTTTTAAAGTTTGGTTATTTTTAACATGTATAGTGTGGGTCGTGAATTCCTTACTAATTATTTTTTGGCTCGTTACGTGAAGACACACAATAATTCAATCAAATTGGGTCCAACACGTTGGAGTGTCACATGTCACATTTAGAAAAAGTACACTAAGAAGTTTTTATGTATGGGGAAGGTGGTGGGGTGTTTGTGTGTCACGCTATTCGAAAAGCGCACTAGTAGCTTTTTAAAGTTTGGTTGTTTTTAACACGCGCAGTGTGAGACATGAATTCCTTACTAATTGTTTTTTAGCGCGTGACATGAAGACACGCAGTAATTCAATTAAATTGGGTTCGCCACGTTGGAGTGTCACATGTCACGCTTAGGAAAAGTATATTAAGGAATTTTTTTTTTTATTACAGTATCACAACATACCCGCCACGTTGTCATATTTGAAAAAAGTATACTAAGGAGTTTTGTTTATTTATTTATTTTTAGTATCATATCATATCTACCACATTATCACATTTGAAAAAGTACTCTAAGTATGAGTAAAAAATTTAAAGTGTCAAATCATACATGTCACGTTGTCCCATCGTTGGAATGTCACATTAATACCTGTCACATTGGAGTGTCACATTAATACCTGCCACATTAGAGTATCACACCATACCTATCACACATTCAAAAAGAAAAAAAAAATCCCAATTAACTACTGAGGGTATATCTGTCTAACCAATACTCATCCACGTTTGAAAAGGGACTTATTAGTCACACACTACATCTAATAAAGACTCCTTAATCAACCATTTAAAACGCAGCAATGCTACGTATCATGAAAAACCTTTCCTGAAAATAATCATAAAAGCTTTGTGACCCTTGAATTACACTTAAAATAAAGCACCACACACTAATCAAGGTAATCCAATGATCATAAATCTGTCATGATCATTTTCATGAAAAAAATTTCATGATCCCTAACTTTTTCTCTTTAAAACGTGAGACCAAATGATATAGAAATTTCCAAAACAGTACTTTCCAATTAATTTTCCTTTTTAAAATTACCAAAAAATATTTCAAAACTCTAATATTGATTTCTCAGCACATCCAAATTTTCCCACCATCTCTATCGACCACCATCATTGCAGCCGTCTCCGATGACCCACCTTCCCATCCCCGACATGTGCCCCTTTGCCATTTCTGCCACCTCTAGTGCCAAAACCTCATCGGTCGAGAAATCAAAAGAAGAAGAAGGGATCTTCACTTCATTGAACCCTTCTACCACCGTGACTAGACCACTACCAGATTGTGATCTTGAACAGAATCAACAATTTTCAATTTTTTTTTTTATAATTTTTTTATTTGTTTGGTTATCCATTGTTGAGGACAGTGATACGGTTTCCACATTCAAAACCCATTATATAAAAAATTGGAAAAGTAAAAAAATATGAGAGAACCCAAGAAGTGAAATAATTGATGGTTTTTTGATCCTCTGATTGCATCACTCTGCCATGGTTGGGTAAGCATACCTCTCTCTCATCTCTCTCTGTATACAAATATATGTGTGTATCTTGCTAAAATTAATGGTAAAGAACCCATTTTGTTGATATCTTTTGCATAGAAAGACTGCTACCTTTTACTCAGTACTGGGTTAAGCCGTTGAACTCATAGCCTTCTGATAGTGTAGAAGAAAGAAAGTATTTAGTTGTTTGTGTTTTGGGGTCTTGTTCCCCGATATTGCGAACATAGAGAGACAGATCTGGAAAGAAGAAAAAGAGGTGACGGCAATGTCGAGATTAATGGGTTGCTATCGCGATGGCTAGGGTTGCAGATGGCAGTCGCTTGCAGAGGTAGGGAATAGATGATGGTGGTGGATCGGCGGTCGGGGAGGGCTGCTAGGTGGGTCACAGGTAGGGGGAGAGCAGCGAGAAGTTGTCACGGTGGGGAAAAACTGGCCGGAGGTAGAGGAAGTGGCGGCCGGTGGTGAGATTAAGGTTTGAAAAAGAAGAAGAAGAATATAGGAGGGTGGAGGAGAGAGAAAGGAGATGAAAATGGGTGCAATGAGAGGTAGGATTGAAATTGGGTAAAATTGGTATATTAAAATGTGTAAAGAGAAAGTGCATATGTATAATTTAGGGTAAATTACATTTACCTCCCCAGAGGTTTCTGACAAATACAAGGACCTCCCATGTGGTTTGAATAATTACAGTAACCTCTCCTACTTTACTTGACAATGTCCAGATTTCTCTATTTTTTGACTGTCGTTCATGTAACTAACAGAAGTTGCTGATGTCATCAAAGATAAAAAACTGAAATTCCTATAATGCCCTCAAGTTTTTGAATTGGGGTCTCTCTTTCTCTCCTCAATCTATTTTTGCCTATGAGTTCTTTTTGGATACTGCTCATCTTAGCACATATATATAAGTATATATATATATATATATATATACATATAATAATGGGAGAAGATAAAACCAAGAAAGTTGAATCTGCAGCTACTGCGATGGTCGCACCATTTGAGAGGCTTCCGAGTTCTTTCAAACATGGCGGCAGAAACTCCGAGGAGGCTTCTTCTCTATCGTCGTCATCGAGGCGTTGTTGCTCAACAGGGATGTCACAGTTCTAGGCGACGACGGACTTGAAGGATCCAACGGTGGAGTAGAGGCTGATTTGTACCGGAACTTTAGCCGTTAGAGCATCGGATGTGGACAGTCACGTTACCACCACCACTACTACCGTCGCTTTCGGCGGTGTTGTTGTTTGATTCGGTTGCCTTCGCTACACCACAGCCCATGCTCAGAAACAGAAAATAGTTGGATCAATGGAAATTGCAAAGATCAAAAGCCCCTATTCTTTAATCCAACCCTCAAGTATTATCTAATTTGTATATATGCCAAATATATATATATATATATGTGTGTGTGTGTGTGTGTGTGTGGGTACGTTATATTCGATTAAAATTATTTAATTTATCTCAAATTTACATATATATATATAACCATAAAGGTAATATTTAATTGTTAATTTTATGGCTATTTTTTGTAAAACATGGTATTTGTAAAGATTGTTATGGGTTTGCTAATTGTTAATTTTATGGCTATTTTTGTGAAATATGGTATATGTAAAGATTGTTATGGGTTTGCTACTATTGCCTACTGTTGTAGCAAAGGTAAAAAAAAAAATGGAGTAAAAAATCCTTTGTTTCAGCCATGAGAAATGGCAGATGATGAAACCAAAAAAAAAAAAAGAGAAAGGCAAAAGAAAAGAACCCCTATTCTTTATTCATTGGTCTCACATACTTACTGAACTCTTTGTTATAGATGTATAAATCTCTACTATATAAATCTCTGCATCTATATATCTATATATATATATTACTATTTGTAAAAAAAAATATATATATATATATATCTATATTACTATATATAAATCCCCACATCTATATATCTAAATTAGTGATTTTTATCATATGGGTCTTGCTTATTTTGATTAAAATAATTAATTTCATTATGGCTTTCCCAAGTGGGACATCTTCAGGGTTATCTCTCACTCTCTGTTTTAGAACTCAAGCTCTGAGGAAGATGACTCTGATGGAACAAAGGGTATTTTCATATTTTTGACCTTAAATGAGGGGGTAATATAGTCATTTAATATATGCAAGTAACGTCGTTTGTTGCAATCTGACGGAAGGGGGGAATCTTGATATTGTCAGGTAAAGCAGGGAAGGTTACTGTAATTATTTAAACTACAGGGGAGGTCCCTGTATTTGTCAGAAACCTCAGGGGAGGTAAATGTAATTTACCCTATAATTTATTGTAATAAGAAAATGAGGGTAAGGAGATAGAATAGTGATATAAATAGAATTACTTTAAAAAAAATTAAAAATATAATAGAAAACATACAAAAGTTACTTTAGAATAACTCTAAAATTACTATAGAAGATTCGGACTTAAAAAAAATATTGGTCATAGATTTAGTCACAAAATGTGGATGAATAGATGAGAGATTTTTAAAGTTGATGCCTCCAAAAAATTTTGTAAAATCACTCTACTTTTTTAAAACTATTTTTGAGATTTTTGTTTTTCAAATTTTTTTTTTTATCGTATTTAATGAAATTTGTTTATATTTTCATAAGAAAATTTTATTTTTTTAGATGCATATATATAATCTAGATACACTTATATATATATATATATATATATATTTGTGAAGAAATCTCTTTTTTTTTTTTCTATTTTACTAAATGCCAAAAACTATTAATTTTTATTTTTAATTTTAATTTTTACACAAATATGTTACTTTTTATGTATCTGGATTATGTGAATCTGAAAAGTAAAAACAAATGATTAAAATATTTATATAAAAAAAAATGAAAAAAAAAAATCTCACTAACAGAATTTGAGTTTCAAAACCAAATAGAAATAGACATGTGTATTCTGTGTTTAATTTGCATTTTTTTTTTCTTTCAATTTTTAGGTCTGCTTTTGGCCACTGTGTGGTGGAATATGCCGCAATGGTTGTCCTAATGACATACTTCATGGCAGAATGGAAAGAGGATCTCCAAAAATCAGCAGCAACAGTGAATATAAACCAAGGTCTGACATATGTGATTACATTAGCCTTTGCTCATTTGGCTGATACTTATGTTGGTTGTTTGAAGATGGTCTTTTTTTCCACTATTTCATACGTCATTGTAAGTTCAACTCACAATTTCACTCTGATTAGAAAAACAGTTTTCACATGTTTTGGTATAATGAACCGAAAGCATATTTATTTGAATAAAAAATATTTTTTATATTTTAAAAAGTAAAAAATATTTTTTAAATTAAAAAATTGTCAATGTTACCAGAGTACAACTCATCACCTCCTCTACCTCCGCCAGCCCACCACTACCCATACTCCACAACCGATACATAGTCTCATTGAATTTGAAATTGAATCGATTGAGAAATTAAATTATACAAACAACTCATCTGTCGTATCATGTGTACGATTATTATATGTGAACACTTAAATATGTATAGTGTCACTATAATTTTTTTTTTCCCCAAAAAACCTATTAATGAGATAACTTTTCTATTTATTTTCTTCACCACCGAAGGTATATAATAGCAAGTTAATATACACGTTTAACAAAAACTCCTTGTGATTTCAACCTTCAAATCTCTTCTCGATTTCAAAAAGAAATAGCACACGCATCGCATGGGCTCAAATGCTAGCACATGTATATATATATATATATAGCTATATTTATACTAATATATAAAGTGAAGAGTGAAGCTGATGTTGATTGTCACAATTTTTTTTTATTTCTCCAAATACCCCGAACTATGATAAGTGCTTTAAATTTGTTTTCTTAGATCGAACTACTTCTTACATCTAACTGTTTGTACACGCGTAGTGTGTGTCTACCTCTAATACATATATAATGCTATGGACCCAAATTTTTTCTCCTAGATTTTTCTGGGGTGAAACGTTTGTATTGTAGAGATTGAATTAGTATAGTCTGGCTACATATGTTTGTCACTGCAGGGACTAAGCCTTCTATGCTTATAAACTTTGAAACTTTTTCCACATACAAAAGTCTGCTTGTTCTACATTGCACTTGCCATGATAGCCAAGGACAGGGCTGGGCGAAACTCCATACTGAAGCCATTTTTGGCTTATCAGTTCAGGGCAAAGTACCAAGAGGACGATGATGACAGAGTACAATACAGGACAAAAGTATGTTGGAGCTTTGCCTGTCTAATGGGTATTCTTGTTACTTACTTTACATTGCCAAATCCTCACTGGCCATAAACCCTTGAACTCTCCACATATGTGATGTGGGTTGCTCTTGCCATCTTCTCTTTTGGCATGCCCTTTTACCATTGCCCTGAAACAATTGAGACTCAGAGTCCTCTCACTACAGTTTTTGAAGTCTTCAAGGTTGCCATACTGCATAGACACCTTAACGTGTATCCGCTCCATATATGAGAGTAATCGGTAATTTACTTTGTTGCAAACAAATCAATTCAGGTTTTGATCATCTCTTTTTTGTTTGTGGATGTGTATGTATATATGCATGATTTGTCGGTGTGTTTTTTAATTTAAATTCGGATTATGTATGACCTAATCAATGGGCAAATGGCCACGTTTCTCCATGGGTCCGGGCGGCAAGTAAGTCCAACACAATATTTGTATTTGAGTTTATTTTGATCCGATTTGGTATTTTTGAATCCTTGTATATGTTGGGTTATTTTGAAGTTTTAAGATTTTCATTAGATGTTAACAATGTTACATGGTATTAATGTTAATATATATTCTGTGAATGAATATCAAGCTTAATGGTGACACTGTCAAAATCACAAATAAGATTAGATAGACTCTCATTGTCTCCAACTAACCCAATCATACCGTCACGTGATATCACCGTTATACTTAATATTTACTTTTGTAACAAGGCATTGTATTAAGAGGGTCAGCTCCCTGTATTTAGTAGTAGCTCGAGGTTTTTGAAGAATTTGGACTAAATATCAAAATGAGACCTTATATAACTAAGTCGTTGAAAAGTTGGGACCTTAGACAATAAGAATTTTTTAAAAAAAATTTCTACGGGCCTTAGGCAACTACCAAACTAACCTAAGTTCAAGTCAAGTTCTCTAATTTCCCCAGTAGAGTCGCTAGAAACTGTAGCTTGACTTTTTTGCGTCCCTTTTCGGAAGTCGAAATAAGCCCTACAATATCGGACTTCCGCGGTTCTGAATCTAATTCCACAAGTGTAATGTGAAATAGATAAAAAAAAAAAAAAAGTCTTAATTCGGCAAATCTTCTTGGAAAATCGATTTTGAATAAAAAAATGCCAAAAATGGACTGTTTTGTCAGGTACAAAGTCGTCACCTAAATATTTTGTTTTGGAAAAATTTAGGAAACCCATGACTCATGCCAAAGGCCACGTGTGCATCATCACTAAGATTGTCTCGGCTCGGGAACTTAGGTATGAGAGGGGAAGGTCATGAATGAATTTGAGCACCCCCGCTCGCCCGATCAAAGATCGGCCTCTACTAATCATGATATGAATCTTATGTATATTATATGCTCTTGTTCCGATTTATTAGGCTAACATTACTATGTGATGCGCACACACAAGTATAGACTAATTTTGCAAGAATTGGAACATTTGATTCATGTTCGTTTTGAAAATTGTTTCGAATATGTACCACTTGAAAAAGTGATCGCATATGAACATTACTCAAATTATTTCAATTCAAGCAGTAAGCCTTCATCCACAGGCATTCAAATAGTTTATAGCACTTAAGCAATTAGCCTCATGGTACGCATGCTTTGACACGGCATCAATCACACGCATGCGATATGCTAAAGCGAGTAAAGGCTCACCTAGTACTTCAAGCCAAAAAGAAAATGAGTCAGAAAAATGTATGATTCCTAACTATGCAATATGACTAATGTTATGCATACAAAAATGCAACTAATAGGTTCGACTACTTAACATGGCATATGAAACAATTTTGATAGCATGCGGTCTAGGTACGTATTCAAAGAAGCGTTTTTAAACTAACAATGCGAGTTAGACTGATGAACCGAGCCACGGTGCATGCACTACAAATGGATGCAAACATGAAGTATGCTAAACAAAACATGATGTTCCTAAACTAACCATCATAAGCTAGTAAATAAAAGGGAGAAAGACGTGGGGTTGGAAGACATACACATTATTACATTGCGCTCTCACGAGGGAGAGTCTGAATGAACTAACTAGCTAACTAATTAACTATAACTAAAGCTAAACTAATTATTACAAAACAAATTAAATAAATAGCTAAACTACTTAACTAATTATTACAACAAATGAATTAACTATTTGTGCGTACCGGATTCCGCACTAGATGAAAGTGGATCGGGGCTCCGCACTTGGTTGGACTATCCAGGAACTGAAGTTCCTGCGACAAGAGGTACCGTTAGAGCTACCCGGCCGGGGTTGACCGGATGACCCCTCCGGTGTGGGAATTAGTGATCGGAGAAGGGAGTTGAGTATGGTTTTTCTTGGAATAGTTCAGTTCTCTTCAGTTACCTTCAATGTGAAGTTCATGTAGTATATATATGTTGTTCCTTGCTTGCTTCTCAAGGTGGATTCATGGAGCTTGGATGCTGCCAGGTGTCCTTTTATGGGGAACCACCTGTTAGTTGCCAATAAATGCATATACTCATTGTAGTCATTCTGATAACAAACCACATTCCTTTGGCTCAACAACTTCCGTGATTCTAGGTGAAGGGAACCAGCTGAGGTGGCAACCTGCACATGCACACGTTCACAGCTTCCACATTTCCTTGCAAGGTTTCCTCAGCTCGGTACCGATGTTCCTCAGCTCGGCATCATTATGCCTTTTCTCAGCCTTTTACAGAATCACTCATGGAGATGGGCTTGTCCATTCAGGTAACTTTGCATGGGCTTGGCCTATTTTTTGTTCGGCCCGTAGATTCAGTCTCGCAGCTCGGCCCAGCCCAGCACCACGGCTGGACTGGCCTTTTCACTGCGGGTTGGACCCAAATTCTTGAGGACTTGGGTTGACTGTTGGTCATGAAGTTGGGCTTAATTGGTTTGCCCATATACTCATCCAACCCACTTGGATTTGGACTTCAGTGGATTGGGCCGGCCCAAGGCTTGGACCTGACCCATTCACGTATAGCCCCTTCATTTGCCCCCTAGCTCGCGCTAAGGTTCCCCTTGGGGGGAGCTATTATTCTGCTTCCCAAGCGTCGCGTCGTTTCGGTTTTCCTCAGCTTGGCCTTGGTGACGGTTCAATCCTGACACACAATTCTTGCATGCGTCCTTTCATAATGACACGTGGCGATGTGAGATTGGTGTGCAGAGATAGTGCGTCGATCCCATACTGAAGGTCGTGCTCCGTGTACCTGCGCGCCGGCTAGTGCAATTAATGCTCTGGCTGTCAATTCAAATCCCTTCATCTGCTTTTTTGTTCCTCTAGAGAGTTTCAAAGAGAGAGAAAGGACTCTTCCTATTCCTCTTAACCAGTCTCGTTGGTGCTCTGCTCAGACTTTTTCACCGTTGATCTTGCGCTGCTACCACTGTTCTAATCTCTGTAAGTCCTCTTGCGACTCTTCTTTTTTTGCCTCTTTTTGCCTTAATCATCTTGTTTGGTCTACTGGTTGTCTGTATTCCATACTCTGTTATCTAAGTCCTACCTCTGTCCTATTAGGTTTGTTGAATGAGGAAATTTCGTTCACTGGTTGATACCCCCGAAGCCATGGCTATGTTCCGCCTGGACTATAATATTCCCAACGACGTTACCCTCTCGTTGGCGAAAGTAGACGCCAAGCATATGGGCACGAGGAATACCATTGCTTTTCCCATCGCGGCCATAGTCGAGGGAGGGGTTCGGTTCCCTCTTGACCCGTTGGTACGCCGGTTTCTGCATCAAGTCCAACTAACTCCAATGCAAGTATCTGTGAACCTTTTCTGTGTTGTTTGCGGTGTCTCTGTCCTCAATAGATGATTGGGTTTGAACCTTGACATATTGGATATCTTAGGTTGTTATACTCTTTCTCATAACAAAGACCACAACACATATTACTTGCGTGTTCGCTCATTTGATTGCCATTTGGTCACTGGGTTACCTGATTCGGATAAACACAATGATGATTTCCTTCAAGTCGGTGGAAACTGGGAGTTCCCCACCGGTATTGAGTTTCAGTCTGAGCGGATGCCCCAGAAAGACGGCTACCTAGGTTCGGGTCTTCCCTTCTAATGCCTTTTGTATTCCTTACATTATTTTGGGTATTGCTCTAATGTGTCACTTCTTTTTTGCAAAGTCCTCTCACTTCCAACGAAGCCCGAACCGAGAGAATGCTGAAGCCATAAAAGCTGCCCTGAGGTATAAAAAGAGATTTGCACCTGAGTTATTGGACTACCAGTCTACTTACTGCTCCGTTATTCCAAAGAAGGCGAGGCTCGCTGCTGCCCTTCTGGATTCCGATACCGAGACTGACACATCTCTCACTCCTTTGGTCACAAGTCGTCGCAGGAGTCAGGGTGCACTTTCCGAAAGAGCGCCTTCCCCTACCCCCAGTTTCACAGGGAGCGGGTCTGTGGCGAAGAGAAGGGTGTTGGTAGATTTAGAGGCCGAGGCCTTCGGAGCCTCCAATGCTTTGCAAATCCCTCTGCAGAAGACCGAGGTGAAGAGCCTCATGGAGGTGAAGATGGAGGTTGGAGCTTCTGGAACCCCTGCGACTGCGGCCGAGCCCTCAGCTTCAGTCGCTGCGCGAGTAAAAAAGAGGAGAAGAGAGACTGGCAAAGTAGTGGTGGGGGAAGCTACTGAGGATCCTGCTGAGGATGATGCTTTTGAGAAATGGGAGCCGCTAATATCGCATGAAGGCAGGCCTATTTCCACTTCTGATTCAGTTGTCGCTTCACAAGATTTTGCTTTTGATTTGACTAAGTTTTTGTTGATGCCAGTTGATATGGCCGACCACAATAGGCCCCATGATATTCCGATCCTGAAGGGAACCCTTCAGATGATGACCGCTGTAAGTGTTTCCTGTTTTACTTGTCTTTACTGTTGCGTTGCTGTCTTCCTTTTTCTTAGTTTTTCGTTGTCCTTTGCAGTGTATCCAGAGAATGCATCTGTCTATTACTCGTGTTGAAGAGCTAGAAAGGGCCATGCTGGAGGCCACAATGAACGCTGAAAGACTGACGGTAAGCTTGGAGACAGAGAAAGAGGGACGCCGAACTGCGGAGAGGGAAGCATTTCGTTTAAACAAGATTGTCGCTTCAGTTGAAAAATCAAAGGAGGCTGCTATCAGGACACAGGCTCAACTCGAGGGAAAAGTGGCCAAACTGGAGGCTGTTATTGTTGCGATGGCTGCCGAGCGTTCTGCGCTGGAAGCCAAACACTGGCAACAGGGTTGGGACAAAGCTGGGGCTGCCTATAAGGAAGAGGTGCTAGTGCTGAGAGATAAGCTCTTTGTAAAGGGTTGGACAAGTGCCTTGGTTGTTGCGTTGGTCCCTGAAGGCTCTTCCCTGTTTCAGGGTGTCCCCGTTCCTTCGAGATCCTTGGGTTTGAAAACTCTTTCCACCCATGCTGTTCTGCCGGCCGAAGTTTCCTCAGAAGCTGATTCCACAAACAAGACCCAGGACAAGAATGTTGCCACTGAAACGGTGGATGTTGAAGGGATTGAAGCCCCAGAGACTGAAGCCACGGGAGATGTGGTTAAGGAGGCTTCTACTTCTCAGGAAGTTAGAGCTTCCTCTACTTTTCCCCCCGCAGATGGCCTGGACAAAATTGCTGATGCTGCTCCTGAGTTACCCGCTGTTGATGAAAATTGATGTTGAAAGAATTTGAACTTTTTTTTGCTTTAATGTACTGTGGCTCGGTCTCCATGACGAGTTTTCTTTCTGCATTTGCCAAGACAATTTTTCTTTTCTTTTCTTTGTTACTGGTTATGAGGCCATCTGTGTTTCTTGTTGGATGATAGAATTTTCTTTTTGAACTTGCAATCTGATGCTGTTTGGCTTCTATGTTTGAATGTTTCCTATACTACTTGCCCCCGGCCAAGCACTGTTGGGACCTCGAGGCCGAATAGATGCTCGGTCTGGTTCTGTATTGCCTTTAAATGGATGTTCTGTCTGATTCTGTGCTGCTTGCCCCCAGCCGAGCGTTGTTGGGGCCTCGGGGCCGAACTGATGCTTGGTGTGGCTAACAAATGTGTGATATGGCGGTGCTGGAGTTCGTAAGTGGGTCTTACTTAGGTTCAGGTTGGTTTTGAAAGAAAACAATTGTTTGCCCTCACCTGGAGCTAAGTAAGATCGGCACTGAAGATTATGCTCTGAGGTAGAACTGCTGAAGTCTGTTTCAACTTTGATAGCATAAGAGCGCCTAAACGGAGTAAAGGCATGAAAAGGTGTCTTATTTAGGTCCAGCTTGGTTTGAAAAAACAATCGTTTGCCCCCAGCTGGAGTTGACCAAGACTACTGCTGGAGGCCTGCTCCTGGCTGAACTTGGCCAAGCTTGTTCCAACTTTGTTTGTTCGCGTCAGTACTGACATGTTGACGTGTTGATACTTAAGAAGCTCTGTGGATGCAAAGATGTTTACTTAAGATATGTCAGCATGGTTTCCACCAAGCAACTCCACTTGGCTAAATAGAGATGTTTACTTAAGATACATTAGTGCGGTTTCCACCAAGCAATTCCACTTAACTAAATAGAGATGTTTACTTAAGATATATTAGTGCGGTTTCTACCAAGCAATTCCACTTGGCTAAAGTCCAATTTAGTTGCCAAACATAATTCCACCAAGCAATACCACTTAGCATGGTTGAGTGCTAACCAAATTTAAATTTCGTTCAGTCGTTCTGAAACTAAGTCCGTTTGGGTTAAGGGCAAAGCTGATTCCGTTTGGGAAGTAACAAAGCTAATTCCGTTTGATAAACATCAAAGCTATTTCCATTTGGTGAGAACCAAAGCTAATTCCGTTTGGTAAGAACCAAAGCTAATTCTGTTTGGTAAGAACCAAAGCTAATTATGTTTGATAAACATCAAAGCTATTTCCGTTTGGTAAGAACCAAAGCTAATTCCATTTGATAAACACCAAAGCCAATTACAAGAATTTGATAAATTTGAGAAAAGTGCCTTTACAATCTGATAAAGAAAGTGGGACCATCTTATTGATAGTATTTCTTGAGATTTGCTACATTCCAGGGCCGAGGTATAGCTCTGCCACTCAGATCCTCGAGGTAGTAGGCTCTATTTCCAACGACGATTGTGACTCTGTAGGGACCTTCCCAGTTTGGCCCAAGTTTGCTCTCACCAGGCACCCTTTTGTGATCCATAACTTTCTTTAAGACCAGTTCTCCTGGTATAAATTGCCTTGGGTAAACCTTTTGGTTATAACTCTTGATGAGCCGCTGCTGATACGCTACAAGTTTGATCAGCGCTGCCTCTCTTCGGCCCTCTGCCATATCCAGTGCTTGTACAATAGCTTCCTCATTACTGGTGTTCTCAAACAGTTTGGATCGAAGGGTTGGGAGGCCAACTTCGAGTGGGACGACGGCCTTCATTCCATAAGTTAGGGAGTAAGGTGTTTCACCCGTTGAGCGCCGTGCGGTGGTTCGGTATGCCCATAGCACATGGGGTAACTCTTCAACCCATTTCCCTTTGGCATGCTCAAGCCGTTTCTTGACTCCGTTGATGATGGTCTTGTTTGACGCCTCTGCCTGTCCATTGCTTTGCGGGTACCCTGGAGAAGAGTTCCTGTACTCAATCCTGAGGTCGGCACAAAACTTTCTAAAGATCTTTCCATCAAACTGTGCTCCATTATCCGCAATCAGTACCCGTGGGATGCCGAAACGCACCACCACATTTCTCATAACAAACTGCTTTGTATCTGCTTTTTTGATATTTTCCAGTGCCTCAACTTCAACCCACTTAGTGAAATAGTCGGTTGCAGCAATGAAGAATCGCCTGTTCCCAGTGCCTCGCGCCAATGGTCCTACAATATCCAGACCCCATTGCGTAAAGGGCCATGGGCTGGTGAGTGGAGTGAGAGTTTTGGCTGGCTGATGGATGAGTGGAGCAAATCTCTGACATTTATCACACTTCTGTACGTATTGTTGTGCATCTTTTTGCATCCGTGGCCACCAGTACCCGTGAGTGAGGGCTCGGTGTGCTAGTGACCTTCCGCCAACGTGGCATCCACAAATCCCATCGTGAATTTCATAGAGAACATTCTCGATGAGATTTGGATGTACACATAGGAGGTAGGGGCCAAGATAGGAGCGTCTATAAAGCTTCCCAGATTATGAGATCTAGAACCGAGCTGACTTGTGTCTGACCTTGTTGGCTTCCCTTTTGTCTTCGGGGAGTGTACCAGATTTTAGAAAAACAAATATTGGATCCATCCAGCTCGGCTCTAAGTTGTTGCAGAGGACTGGAGATGCAATACTTGGTTCTGGCAAAAACTCAACCCAAACTCTTCTAGCATCCTTTGTATCCACTGATGAGCCGAGGCATGCCAGAGCATCGGCGTGGCCGTTTTTGTCCCGACTAATTCGTTTTACTCGTATGGATTGAAATTTTCTGAGCAGGTCTTTGGCCTTGCCTGCGTACATAGCCATTCTTTCATCTCGTGTTTCATAGACCCCAGAAAGTTGGTTGACCACTAGTTGTGAATCGCTGAAAATAAGAAACTGTTCTGCACTGAAGTGTTCGGCGCTACGTAAGCCAGCCAATAACGCTTCGTACTCGGCCTCGTTGTTTGAAGCCTTCCAATCGAGTCTGAGAGCCTGTTCCCAGATAAACCCTTCTGGTGAAATAAGTACTACTCCTGCCCCCGAGCCTCAGTTATTGGACGATCCATCAACATAGAGCTGCCAAATGTTTCCAATAAAGAGTTTCCAGGCTTCCGAAGCGCAGGGCTTTCCTTGTTCGGTGGTGCATGGCACCTGTGCCAAACTTGGATCCCCCGGTTCGGTACTCTGGGTTGGAGCAAATTCTGCGACAAAATCCGCTAAGACCTGGGCCTTGATCGCTGTCCTGGGGTGATACCGAATGTCAAACTCACCAAGTTCTACTGCCCACTTTGCTGTTCTGCCAGAGAAATCGGCTCGGCTGAATACAGATCTGAGGGGAAATTCAGTGAGGACATTAATGGTATGCCCCTAGAAGTAATGCTGCAGCTTTCTTGAGGCGATAAGCAGCGCGTATGCTAACTTTTCCAATGGTAGATACAGTGTCTCGGCATCTAGTAAAGTCTTGCTGACATAATAGACAGGCCTCTGTTCCTTGTCAACTTCTCGAACTAACACTGCGCTCACGGCATGATCTGAGACTGCTAGATAGAGGTACAGCTCTTCTCCCGGCTCTGGAGTGGACAGTAGAGGAGGTGTGCTGAGGTATCTTTTGAGACTCTGCAGTGCTTCGGTACATTTGCTACTCCATTCAAATGCCGCCTTTTTCCTCAAAAGTTGAAAGAAGGGTTTCATCCGATCTGAGAATTTGCTAATAAACCGATTCAGTGTGGCCGCCATTCCGGCTAGTTTCTGCAGTTCCTTAGCTTTTGTTGGTACTTCAAGATCCTGTATCGCTCTGATCTAATCCGGATTCGCTTCAATTCCTCTGTGAGTGACCATGTATCCCAAGAACTTCCATGTTCCTACCCCAAAGGCGCATTTCGAGGCATTGAGGCGAAGCTGGTGGTTTTTCAGGATGTCAAAAACTTCTCTCAAGTCTGCAAGATGGTCTGTAGCAAACTTGCTTTTTACTACCATATTGTCTATATATGCTTCCATGGTTTTTCCCAGTTTGTCCTTGAACATCCATGTAATCATTCGCTGGTAGGTTGCCCTGGCGTTCTTTAGGCCGAATGGCATTACTTTGTAGCAGTAAGTTCCCCTTGGAGTGATAAACGCTGTCTTTTCTTGATCCGGACCGAACAGTGGTATCTGATGATAATCGCTATAAGCATCCAGAAAGCTCATGCGCTCATGCCCTGCTATTGAGTCCACTAGTTGATCAATGTGAGGCAGCGGAAAGCTATCTTTAGGGCAGGCTTTGTTCAAGCAAGTGAAGTCAACACAAACTCTCAATTTTTCGTTCTTCTTCTTGACTACAACCGTGTTGGACAGCCATTGTGGGTACTGAACTTCCTTGATTGCTCCTGAAGCCAGGAGTTTTTCGACTTCAGCAATTACTGCTTCGGTGTGCTCGACTGACGATCTCCGACTTTTTTGCACAATAGGCTGAGCTGAAGGGTTGATGTTGAGCTTGTGGCAAGCAAATTCTGGGTCCAACCCTGGAGTATCATATGCTGACCATGCGAATACCTCCATATTTTCCCTCAGCAGTTCCAGCAGCTAATGTTTGTCATCAGCGCCTAGCGAGGTACCGATAAGGAAGTATTTTTCTGGGTCGTTTTCTTTTACCAGGACTTTCTCCAAATCCTCTACTATCTTTTCCTCTGGGGTTCCCCCTACATCTTCCAAGACTGGCTGTTCGGCCACTTCTACCGTCTGTACCCGATTGCAGAGTTGTTTTGCCTTTAATGCTGCCATGAAGCAATGTTTGGGCGCAACTTGATCCCTTGAAATCTGCTCTATTCCGTGTTCCGTTGGAAAACGGATGAGCTAGTGATTGGTTGAAGGGACTGCTTCCATTCGATGAATCCACGGACGGCCAAGTATGGCGTTGTAAGGGAATGATGTATTAATAACCAAGAACTCTATCTGGAGGGTTTTTGTCCCCACCACGACTGGCAACACTATTCTGCCAAGCGTCCATTCTGGCTGTGAAGTGAAACTGACCAACGGGGCTGCCACTGGGGTGAGGTGCTGCTCGGAGAGACCAAGCTTTCTGAATAAATCATAATACAGTATGTCTGCTGTACTGCCCTGATCTACTAGGACTCGTTTTACGTCAAATCGTTTTCCAATTCCCACAGTTATAATTAATGCATCAGTATGTGGGTGCTGTATGCCTTCTAAGTCTTTGCTAGTAAATGAAACTGTGCACAAGGGGGATTTAGGTACTGTACGTACCTTTTTTGATGCAGGCTTCACTGACATGATCCGCTGAATTTGCGCAGCCTTAGCAATCTCTTCCTTCAGTGCCTCCTCAGATTCCTGAATCGCTGTCCTGTGAATCACATTTATTATCAGCCGAGGTGGATGCTCAATGTTTTCTTCTGGTGGTGGGTTTCCTGGTTCGGTCATTTCCTTATCCTGATCAATGTAATCCCTTAGGTGTCCAGCTGCCACTAGGTCTTCCAAGTGTTGCTTCAGTGCCCTGCAGTTCTGAGTCATGTGCCCCCTGTCTTGGCGGTAAGTGCATCTGAGCTTCTGATTGCGCCGAGCTGGATCTCCTAACATTTTCGGCAGCCAAACAAAGAACGGCTCTCTCTTGATCTTTTTCAGAATTCGATAGATTGGCTCTTTGAATACAGTCACAACGGTTTCATGGGATTTGGACCTATCCACCTCATTTACTGCAATCCCTCGCTGTTCTCCTCGATCTGTTCTCTTCTTATGTCGAGTTGTTTGTTCTGCTGACACTACCTTAATGGGGATCTGATTATCTTCGAGATGAGTGTACTGTTCAATCCTGGCGCGCAAGTCTTTCAAAGCTGTGGCCGGGCGCTTGGTAAGTGATTGTCTCAGCTTACTTTTTGGGCGCAGACCATGTTTGAAGGACATAACGGTCATCTGCTCACTGCACACATTTTCCTCCAAGTCATTGTATTCTTCCCAGTACCTCCTAGCATAATTGCGCATCGTTTCCTCCTGCTCTTTACGGAGGCCAAACAGTGTATCCGACTCCTTCGGGATCTTACTGTTGGAGACAAACCTGGCTAGGAACTCTTCGGAGAGCTGCTTCTAGCCATGGATCGATCCAGCGAGGATACGATCGAACCATCGAAGTCCGATTTCTCCCAAGCTGGATGGGAAGACTTTACACATCAGAGCCTCATCTCAGTTCCATAGGGACATCATCTATCTATAGTGGCTAATATGTGTCAGTGGGTCCGACTTCCCGTCATATAAAGTGAACTTTGGTGGGGTGAATTTCTTTGGAGGTCTCATGGTCTCGATCTCCGGGGAGAATGACGAAGAGACGAGCCTGTCCAGCGCTCGATGTTCCCTCTAGTGAACAGTACGGTCCAGATGATCCCGATGTTGTTCATTCTGCCTATTACCAATCAACCAAGTACGAAGGTCCTGAGGAGGTTATTCGGTCTGTTGACTAACGGTCTTCTGCCTCTTGGTCCTTTTCCGATGTAACCCACGGGTGTGACTGCTTGCTGCCTCACTCGGTACCGGGATAGGCTGGCTTTGTTTCCCAGACTCATTCCTGGGGAACTTCTTCGCTGGTGGCTCTTTGGATGAGCTCTTTCGTCGCAAACGAGAGGGCTCCACTTCCGTCTTCTTTTCTGTTGGATCGCCCGGCACCCTCTTAAGTTGGGCTTTCAACTCCTGTATCTCCATCCCCATGGAGTCTATGATGCGATCTCTATAATCCTTTTCTAGAAGAAAATGATGAGAAGAGCCTCCAGCGAAGGGTAATCGGTGCTCGACAGATTCAGGGGTTCGATTATTGTTTCCAGTTTGTTCCTTCGAGACTGTTGGGAGTGCCAAGCCTTTATCCTTCGTCTTCTCCGTCTGTGGAGTATGTGTTGAAGGCGGAACGTCCTCAATCCCTATCGCCGAAACTGAGTGCAAAGCTCAGAGATGAAGTGTCCACGCTCACCGCACCAATTGTGCGTACCGGATTCCGCACTAGATGAAAGTGGATCGAGGCTCCACACTCGGTTGGACTATCCAGGGACTGAAGTTCCTGCGACAAGAGGCACCGTTAGAGCTACCCAGCCGGGGTTGGCCGGATGACCCCTTCGGTATGGGAATTAGTGATCGGAGAAGGGAGTTGAGTATGGTTTTGCTTGGAATAGTTCAGTTCTCTTCAGTTACCTTCAATGAGAAGTTCATGTAGTATATATATGTTGTTCCTTGCTTACTTCTCAAGGTGGATTCATGGAGCTTGGATGCTGCTAGGTGTCCTTTTGTGGGGGACCACCTATTAATTGCCAATAAATGCAAATACTCATTGTAGTCATGCTGATAACAAACCACATTCCTTTGGCTCAACAACTTCCATGATTCTAGGTGTAGGGGACTAGCTGAGGTGGCAACCTGCACATGTACACGTTCACAGCTTCTACGTTTCCTTGCGAGGTTTCCTCAGCTCGGTACTGATGTTCCTCAGCTCGGCATCATTATGCCTTGTCTCGGCCTTTTACAGGATCACTCAGGGAGATGGGCTTTTCCATTCAAGTAACTTTGCATGGGCTTGGCCTATTTTCGGTTCGGCCCGTAGATTCAATCTCGCAGCTCGGCCCAGCCCAGCACCACGGCTGGACTGGCCTTTCCACTGTGGGTTGGACCCAAGTGCTTGACGACTTGGGTGGACTGTTGGTCATGAAGTTGGGCTTAATTGGTTTGCTTATATACTCATCCAACCCACTTGGATTTGGACTTCAGTGGATTGGGCCGGCCCAAGGCTTGGAGCCGACCCATTTCACGTTTAGCCCCTTTATTACTCTACTAAAACAATTACAAAACGAAATCGAATAATTAGTTAAATAACTAATTAATTAAAACACTTTATAAAATTAACTAGCTACAACTAATTAATTACAACAAATATCTAATCTAAATATTTAAACTAAATAGGCTCGATATGCGAGGAATGCTTATGCATGTGATCGGTTTTCACCCGAAAAGGCCATTGTCTTGCTTCCAGAAGGCCTCTGTTGCACAGTAGAACACTTACACTTTTGTCCACTTCCAGAATAACTCTGCTCTACTCAAAAAACACGTTACTGAATTTTGTATTAGTGGCCGACCGACCAGTAGTGAGGGTTTGCCGGCCACTAGTGATAGCCAGCTGGCCATCAAAGGTGGCCTGTCGGCTATGGAAAATGGCTTACCGGCCACTGCTGCCCGAGAAATGGCGGGGACTTTGAGGGAGTCTATGAACTTGTTGAGGGCAGAGAATCAAGCCCGAGAGAACACCGTGGAGTCAAGGACGAGTTTTCTTACTAAAGAGTTTTTACGGGCCAAACCAGATGAATTCCATGTTGGCCACGAGCCCAAGAAAGCAGATGAGTGGCTCGAACAAACTGTGAAGACGTTCAAGATGCTTCATATAGATGATAGCGAGTTGAGGGTGACTCTAGTGAGTTACTACCTTAAAGGGGATGCGGGTCAGTGGTGGAAGTATGCCAAAGGTAGGGTGGAGCCATCATGGGAAGCCTTTGTGGTTGCTTTCCAAGATAAGTATTTACCTCCCGCTGCTAGGGAGAGATTGAGGAAAAAGTTCAAAGACCTTAAACAACTCGACATGACCGCGGCCGAGTTCGAGGTAGTCTTCTCTAGTTTATCTAGGTTTACACCAGAGTTGGTGGCAACGGAAAAGCGTCGTTGCATTGAATTCGAGAAAAAGTTAAAAACCAAAATTTTCTTTAAGATTGTTGGGAACATGATTCAGAACTATGACCGTCTTGTAGAGTCGGCGACATACGTTGAGATTTCCGTACAAGCCGAGGAGGAGAGGCTTTGGAGTTCGAGGCCTAAGGGCCAAGAGTCTTAAGGAGACTATAGGTAGAATAAAAAGAGCAGGGGTACTTTTTCATTCCAGCCACAACCACAGCAGTCAAAATCCACTTTTCCTTTGCCTAGTGCGGTTCTGGGAAAAAGTACATCTACTGGCTTCACGTGTTTCAAGTGTGGCCAGCCATGCCACAAAGCCTTTTCGTGCCTACAAAAAGGTGGAGGACAATTGATGTTGCCACCACCACCACCTAACCGATCTCAGAGTCAGTCTCAGTCTCAGAATGGAGGCCAGGGATTTAATTGTTATCAGTGTGGTCAGTCGGGGCATATGAAGAGAACTTGCCCTCAGTTGGGAGGCACATCTGGCGCATCAAGGTTGAAGCAGACTTAGAGCCACCAGCAGGCTCATTCAGCTCAGGCTTCACGAGCTAATCAGGGAGCCACTTCGGCTCTGTGGTACAATAGGCCTATGCTCCTAGAGGGGGGCAAGTTAATCAGGGGCCACAGGGGCGCGTGTATGCTGTTACGGTGCCACAGCAGTTGCCAGAATCCTTAGTTGTAAGAGGTATTTTTGTTGTGTGTAATTCTTTGGCTAATGTATTAAAAGACACGGGTGCGTCTCATTCATTTATATCTACTGCATTTGCTTCTGCATTGGGGTTAGAGGTAGCAAAGTTAGTGCCTTCACTCAGAGTAGAGTCACCTGTTGGGGGTACAATTGATTTAGACTGGGGTTATCGTGATTGTGAAATAGAAGTTGCCGGGCATCGACTTCCGTTTGCTTTTGTGTTGCTAGATATGTCAAGTTTTGATGTCATTTTAGGCATGGATTGGTTGTGTTCTTATCAAGCTGTGATTGATTGTTACCGTTAGAGAGTTACAGTGTGCACTTCGGGTGGTGATCGTTTCTATTTTCGGGGAACCGAGTTGATAAAGCCTTGTCGCCAGTTGTTAACCCTCGTAGTAGGAGCAAGCTTAGTGGCCTTCTTGCAACTCTCTTGGATAGTGAGAGTGACAGGGCTCGTATTGAGTTACCAAGTAATTTGTGAATATCCGGATGTCTTTCCATAAGATCTTACTAGTTTACTACCTCACCGGGAGATTGAGTTCTACATTGAATTAGTGCCTGGCACGGCACCGATTTCCATGTCACTATATAGATTTGCACCAGCCGAATCGCATGAGTTGAAGATTCAACTCCAAGAACTTTTTGACAAGGGCTTCATTCGTCCTAGTACATCACCTTGGGGAGTGCTGGCTCTCTTTGCGAAGAAGAAGGATGGGTCATTGCGATTGTGTACTGATTATCACAAGTTGAATAGAGTTACAGTTAAGAACAAGTATCCTTTACCCGGAATAGATGATTTGTTTGACCAACTTAGAGGGTCTCGTTGCTTCTCAAAAATATATTTGAGGTCGGGGTACCATCAGTTGAGAGTCCGGGAGGAGGACATTCAGAAAATGGCCTTTCGTACGTGTTATGGCCACTATGAATTCCTTGTAATACCTTTTGGGTTAACCAATGCGCCTGCTTCCTTTATGGATTTGATGAACATAATTTTTCGAAAATACTTGGACCATTTTGTGGTCATCTTTGTGGATGACATCTTAATTTATTCAACCTCCGAGGAGGAACGGGTGGCTCACTTACGGGTAGTGCTTGAATTGCTTGAGAAACACCGTTTGCATGCCAAGTTTGAGAAATGCGAGTTTTGGTTAACCGAGGTAAAATTTTTTGGGCACGTAGTGTCAAGAGAGGGAGTAACAGTAGACTCCTCAAAGATAGATGTCGTACAAGATTGGGAACAACCCAAGAATGTTTTTGAGATCCGGAGTTTCTTAGGGTTAGCGGGGTATTATCGACGTTTTGTTAGGGACTTCTCTAAACTAGCTGCACCTTTGACTAGGTTGACTAGAAAGGGTATCAAATTTGTATGGAGTGAGGTTTATGAAAAGTCATTCCAAGAACTTAAAACTAGATAACCACCGCACCGGTCTTGATAATTCCGGAAAGGGGTTTGAATTACACTGTCTATTATGATGCGTCCGGGGATGAACTTGGTTGTGTCTTGATGGAAGAGGGAAAAGTTGTGGCCTACGGTTCACGACAATTGAAAACTCATGAGAAAAATTATCCCACCCATGATCTAAAATTAGTAGCTATGATTTTTGCTTTGAAAATTTGGAGGCATTACTTGTACGGTGAGAAGTTTGAAGTCTTTTCCAATCATAAGAGTCTAAAGTATTTGTTTTCTCAAAAAGACTTGAATTTACGACAACAGAGATGGATGGAATTTATGGAGGATTATGACTTTGAGTTACACTATCATCTAGGGAAGGCCAATGTGGTGGCCGATGCTTTGAGTCGAAAATCTGTGAGTAGTTTGGCAAGTGTAGCCATTCGGGAATGGGATATGCTAGATGTTATTGGCAAGTTTGATTTGCACTTAGGTGAGTCCGGAGAGAGTGCTACCTTGTTTACTTTGAATGCTCAACCTACATTGGTTAGTAAGGTCATAGAGGCACAACGAGGAGACCGTGATGTGGAATCAATCCGTGTTAAGATTTCCAAAGGGAAGGAAGAGAAAGGTTTGAACGTTCACTCGGATATGAGTGTACGTTACCTAGACCGTTTGTTTGTACTAGAATCTTGTAGAGAGGAAGTACTTCGGGAGTTCCATCACTCACGCCTTGCAGTACACCCGGGAGGCACTAAAATGTACCATGATCTTAGTCGTCAGCTTTGGTGGAGGGGTATGAAACGGGATGTCGCCTTATTTGTATCGAAGTGCCTTACTTGTCAACAAGTGAAGGCCGAACACCAAAGACCAGTGGGTTTGTTACAACCCTTACCAATAGCCGAGTGGAAATGGGAGCATGTTACCATGGATTTTGTAGTTGGGATTCCTAGAACACAACGAGGCAATGACGCCGTTTGGGTGATTATTGATAGGTTGACTAAGTCTACCCATTTCACTCCGATGTGCACCAGGGACTCAGTTGAACGCTTGGCAGAGTTGTACATTAGAGAGATAGTTCGACTTCATGGAATCCCTGTGACTATTGTGTCGGATAGGGATCCTCGTTTTACTGCCCGGTTATGGCAAAGCCTTCAAGAGGCGTTGGGAACTAAGTTGATTCTTAGCACTGCTTATCATCCTCAAACCGATGGACAGTCGGAACGTACCATTCAGATTTTGGAGGACATGCTTAGAGCTTGTGTCCTTGATTTTAAGGGCCTTGGGAAAGGCACTTACCATTGATTGAGTTTGCTTACAACAATAGTTACCAAGCTAGTATTGGGATGGCACCATTTGAGGCCTTATATGGCCGACCTTGTAGATCACCGGTTTGTTGGGCCGATGTGGGTGATGCACCGTTACTGGGTCCGAAAATTGTTAGAGAGACAACCAAGAAAGTTGTTCTCATTCAGAAGAGGTTAGCTACGGCCCAAAGCCGACAAAAGAGTTATGGTGATAAGAGGAGACGACCTTTATCTTTTGAAGTTGGTGACCATGTGTTTCTAAAAAACTCACCAAGGCGGGGTTTGATAAGATTTGGTAAGAGTGGTAAATTATCTCCAAGGTTCATTGGGCCTTTTGAGATCTTAGAGTGAATTAGGGAAGTGGCATACCGGTTAGCTTTACTGCCACAACTTTCGGGAGTTCACAACGTATTTCATGTATCTATGCTTGGGAAGTATGAACCCGACCCTTCTCATGTTCTTGATTGGGTTGACTTGGAGATAGATGAGGATGCCTCTTACGAAGAACGACCGATTCAAATATTAGATACCTGGGAGCAAGTGCTACGGGGCAAAACTATACCGTTGGCAAAGGTGTTGCGGAGACACCATGGGGTTGAAGAAGCGACGTGGGAACGGAGGAAGAAAGTCCGTTCCAAATATCTGGATTTATTTGAAAATGCTTAAGTTGCTTTTCTTTGTAATATTCCCTAGTGTTGAGGGAAAATGTATTTAAAGTTGTTAACCACATGTTGATATGTGCGTTGTTGTTTTAAGCATAAGGTTGTTTAGAGTTGCCATTACTTTTTGAGAAATTTTATGTTTATGCATATTTGAGAGGTTGTTGTTAATGAGATAACCATGGTGGAAATGGTGGAATTTGGTTGAGAGTTAGTATTGTGATTTGAAAATGAAATAGCGTGGCTTTGATCGCTAGAAATCCCTTTGTTTGGGTAGTTTGATTTGAAATTTCGGGGACGAAATTCTTTAAGTGGGGAAGGTTGTAGCGATCCCGATTTCAATCCTTCTTTCATGTTTTGCTACTTCGACTGGGCCAGTCGGGGGTCGAGCTACCCGGTCAGCTTGCGGGGGTCTAGGGGGCAGCGCCACTTGGCGGGTCCTAGAGTAGCGCCCCTAAAACAAAAATACAAAATGCATTCGAAGTGGTCTATCCCCTTGAGCGGCCGTTTATGTGCTCGAGCAGAGAATGTTAAGTTTTAGAAGTTTAACCTGTCTGCAAAAGTACTTGGTTAGTGTATTTGACGCTCGAGCGAGGCATTTCACGCTCGAGCGGGCCATGTTATATCAGTTCGTGAATCTGATATTTCATATCACTTTTTCAGTCCTCTCTCTCTCTAAAACTCTCTAGAATTCCAGATCGGGAGCTTCTCTCTCTAGAAGTCATCTTCTCTCTTTGATTTCTCCAAATCCATTGAGATTTAGACCTAAGTTCTTCACCAAAGTTGGTTATCATCTTGAGGGTTTCATTGTGTGCGGTGAAGATCGAGTTTCGACACCGTTGATTTTGGGGGTTTCATCTCATTTCTTCTTCAAAACTTGAGGTAGGGATTTTCTTAGAGTTATATATATGTTTTTGCAAAATCTAGATGATTTTCGAAATCATCCTTTGATTAGTTTTGAGAAATTGATTGTTGATTTCAAGAAAATGAGTGATTTTGAAAAAGGGTTTAATTTCTTTTCCTTTTAAAATATAAATTGAAGGTTTTAAACCATATTGATTGAATAAAGATGATTTTGGGGAGATTCTTCTAAATATTTTGGAGATGAATGGTTTTGCTGAGAAAACCTAGAAATTGGGTCTTTTCTTTGAAAGATGTTGAAAATCCTTGGAAGACGTTGTCATATTTATTTTGTGTACCAAAATAAATGGATGTTTTGAAAATTGTTTATTTATATATAAATGACAAATTTTGTGAAAAAAATGAGAAATATTGTTTATTTTGAAAATTGTTGTCAAAATGTTGATTTAGTCTTGAATTAACTAAATTGTTGAGATTGCTCGAAATGTGAGAATTACTTTATTCTCTTGAATGAATTGTATATAAAAGTATATATATATATATAGAGAGAGAGAGAGGCTCTCCTGCGGCAGGTGCGAGTGCGCTCAAGTGCTAGTGCTCACATGCTTTGGTAGGTACGCGATGCTGCCGTCCGCCCCTAAAAAGGTCTGGCATCGTGGGATTAGGGGTGATCAAGCATAAGCACCTTGTGTAATTCCCCCTCGAGCGCGAAACGCGAGAGTCCCCTTTTGGTATCAGAGCCATGTTATGTTGTTATCTGTTCTAACTGCTTTGCTACTTCTGATCAATCAATTCCATTGTTTATTTGATTATTCTGGTTTCAGTCATCTTAATCTGCCACTAATTCTATCCGTGTCTTTCCACCTTGGTTAAGTCACCCACTTTCGCCCGACTCTTAGGTAAGTCCTCAGGGTAGGCAGTGTTAGACATAGGGGCTTCCGAATAGGGTATGTATGCATTCAAGGTATGTGAAAACATGGTAAATTTAAGCAATGTATTAACATTCTTGTAAAACAGTTTAATTAAACAGAACAATGAATTGATTATTTAGAAGTAACTCATCAGTTAGTTCTAGGTCAACTACTTTGCCCTCAATATCTAATCAAGGATTAGTAATTAATGAAGAAGATGTTGAAATACAGAATGATAAAATTGATTTAAGTTGGAATATACCAAAATTATCAGTTAAAGAAATTTATAAAACAACTTTTATATAAAATACTTTTAATATTAATCTGCATGTTAAAACATTACACAAGTTTATGCTTTAAAAAAATCCCGGGAAACCTGCCAATTATTTGATGCTAACTTAATCAAAAGACATTTAAAAACTAGTCACAATTTTATTCATTTACGATTAATTCAAGTCGGAATCAACCCATTAACCATGCAAGGTAAAAATACTTCTGTTTTGTTATGTTTACAAGATGCTCATTTTCTTAATTACAATGATAGTTTAATGGGTATGATGGAAACTGGTCTACATAAAGGTCCCGTACATTTTAATTGTTTCCCTGATTTTACACTTAGTTTGCATGATCCACATATTTTAGATGCTTTAACTCTGAATATTCAATTAAATGGTTCATTTACAAATATGAAAGAAAAAGTTCATAATATTGCTTTAATATATCGTGTTCATTATAAATGTATGAAAACTAATTTAAATGTTCAAGCTTTACACAAAAGTCCAAAAGATAAAACTCTGTTAATTCAAAGTAGTAGTACTGATTCACATATAACATTCCTCAAATGATTGAACGGGAAAATATAGATCTCCCTGATCAATGGATAACTGTTAATGAAAATTACAAACATAATCAACAACAATCTTCAATTCAAGATGTCCAAGATATTCAACAATATAATGATGGTTCGGTCCGTATTAAATTTAATCGTAGTCAATCATCTCGACATAGTACTTCTAGTGTCTCCACTGATGTTGAAACTGAAGATGAAATCTTTAATACTCTCTTATTTAGAAAAAAGAGTCAACTCAATCTTAGTCAAACTTCTAGTCAACATTCTCGTAATAAATTAAAAGGACTTGATAACTCCACCACTGCTCAGATTAGTAAACATGTTTATTCGACTCAAACACATTTACCCGATGAAGATGATGAAGAATCTCAACATTCTCCAACTCAAACTGATTTCGAAACTATACCTCCCATCAATCCTCAATTAATGACAATCAAAAAAGATTTTAAACCTGATCTTGATAAATTACTTATTGAATTTAGATCCAAAGCAAATAGGACTCAAAGACATGCTTATTATGATAAATATGATTCTGCACAACAATCTAGAATAACTAGAAAATGGTATGATTTCATGATTGAATATGGTACAGAAATGCCTTTCTTTGACTATTATAATAATTACTACAAAAAGATTAATACAATCACAAAACATAAATGGAAAACTTCTCCAAATACATCTGTTAGTTCTAATCATCCTCCATTAGAAAATATTATTATTCATCATCAAGGTTCAGACGTCCCAGCTTCTCCTTTCAAGTTGCCTGGCTCCGACCCTGAAATTAAAAAAGTAATTGAACAAAATAATTATACAAATCAATGTTTAAAAACAATCGGAAAACAATTAGATAAGATAGAAACCAATCTAGATGATTATTCGGCTAACACAACTTCCACTAAACAACCTTTAGATCAGCCTTTGCTTAATTTCCCTAGTAATCGTTCCAAAAGAACTAGTTTAGTAACCAATGATAATTCTACCGTCAAAGCTATTGAACAACTATTCTCTAAATTAACTACCACTGGTACACCCTCGCCTTCTAAGGATAAAGGTCTTACTGTATTAAACCAACAAAATCAGGATACTGTTTCTAACCAATCTGAAACTGATTTAACTGATAATGAAATAAATCAATTAGCCCAACAATTTCAATCCTCCAATCTTAATAAAATTCATTATCCTAAAGTTAATCCCCAAACTACCAAAAATTGGTATTCTCGCCCTACTCCTCCTGATCTCCAATATAAAGAAACTAATTTATCCAATCAATTTTCTGTATCTGCTAATAAATTATACGAATGGAATATTGACGGTCTTAGTGAAGATCAAATCCTCCAGAAATTAAATCATTTATCTATGGTTTCTAATAGTTATCTTAGTAATTACCCCCAATATTCTCAACCTGAAATTGTTTCTTTAATCGCATATGGTTTTACTGGTATGCTCAAATCTTGGTGGGAAAAATACCTTACTGAAGATCAAAGAGAATCAATCATTCATGCTAATCAAAGAGATGATAATGATTTACCTATTTTTTATGAAACTATTGGCTATTATCACCCTGATGGGATTAATACATTAATCTATACCATAGTTAGGCATTTTATTGGTACCCCCACTAATATATATTCTCGCATACACGATCAACTTAGTAACCTTACTTGTCCAACCTTAAGTGATTTTAGATGGTATAAAGATGTCTTTACCTCTAGATTTATGTTAAGAGAAGATTGTACTAAATCATTTTGGAAAGAAAAATTCATTAATGGATTACTTAATCTTTTTGCTTACAAAATTAGAGATGTTCTTGATCAACCTACTGGTGTTATTGATTATGATAACTTAACATATGGTGATATAATTAGCACTATTCAAAAAGAAGGATTAAAAATGTGTATTGATCTTAAACTTAGTCAAAAAGCTACTAAAGATAAACATAAGGCTAAATATTATAGCGATCCCGGGTTTACCCTTGTTGTATAGTGATCCGGACATGTGTCCGTGGATGTTGGTAGTTGTTTATTATCTTGTTTACATCCTTTCTTACTTTGTATTTGAGTTATAGGATGTGTTGGGCGGGTTGGTTACAGGTTGGTTGAGTTTAGAAACCAAAACTAGTTGCCCAGATTTTTGGCCTGTCCGCTCGAGCGGACGTGTTGGCGCTCGAGCGGGGAATACATCCATCCAGTATCTTGTTGTGCAGTGTTGTGAGCTCGAGCGTAGGGTTGGGAGCTCGAGCGGAGGCCTGGTTCTGCAAAAGTGCTGGGCGAGTGCATTCTGCGCTCGAGCGGGAGGTTGGCCGCTCGAGCGGAAGTCTGTGAGTGGCCGCTCGAGCGGGGTGTTTTACGCTCGAGCGGAAGACTGGGTTTAAATCCCGAAATTGTGACTTTTCAAATCATTTTTTCACTTTCTCTTCTCTCTCTTACTTTTCCCAAAACACCATTGTTGAGTCTTTCTCTCTAGACTCCACCTTCTCTCTAGGTTTTGATCTAGTAGGAGTGATTTACTCACCTTTGGCCTTTACAAAAAAGTTGTTGATCGTCGAGGGCTTCATCTTAATCTGAAAATCTCGGGTTTTGGAGCACGTTGGGTTTTGTCGTCTTCTCCTTTGGAACTCCGAATTTGAGGTAGGGATAACCTACTCCTCTCTATGGGTTTTATAGCGATCCCGGGTTTACCCTTGTTGTATAGCGATCCGGACATGTGTCCGTGGATGTTGGTAGTTGTTTATTATCTTGTTTACATCCTTTCTTACTTTGTATTTGAGTTATAGGATGTGTTGAGCGGGTTTGTTACAGGTTGGTTGAGTTTAGAAACCAAAACTAGTTGCCCAGAGTTTTGGCCTGTACGCTCGAGCGGAGGTGTTGGCGCTCGAGCGTAGATTACATCCATCCAGTATCTTGTTGTGCAGTGTTGTGAGCTCGAGCGTAGGGTTTGGGAGCTCGAGCGGAGGCCTGGTTCTGCAAAAGTGCTGGGCGAGTGCATTCTGCGCTCGAGCGGGAGGTTGGCCGCTCGAGCGTAAGTCTGTGAGTGGCCGCTCGAGCGGGGTGTTTTACGCTCGAGCGGAAGACTGGGTTAAAGACCCGAAGTTGTGACTTTCCAAATCACTTTTTGCTTTCTCTTCTCTCTCTTACTTTTCCAAAATCACCATTGTTGAGCCTCTCACTCTAGACTCTACCTTCTCTCTAGGTTTTGATCTAGTAGGAGTGATTTACTCACCTTTGGCCTTTACAAAAAAGTTGTTGATCGTCGAGGGCTTCATTTTAATCTGAAAATCTCGGGTTTTGGAGCACGTTGGGTTTTGTCGTCTTCTCCTTTGGGACTCCGAATTTGAGGTAGGGATAACCTACTCCTCTCTATGGGTTTTGTCTTTAAATTTTGGTATTTTGAGATGTTGGGCTTGGTTTGGTAATCTTGTAAAGGTTTGGGGCTTTTGTGTAATTTTACAAAGGTTGGGGTTTTATTCATAATAAACCTAGTTGCATGTTTGGCATAGAAAATGGAATGATTGTTGAATCATTGACGAAAATGGGACCTAAGGGTTGAAATGGTAATTATGGAAAATGGTCTAATTACATTGGTTAATTAATTGGGATAATTAATTGGTGAGAAATGAGGAAATGAAATGTTGATTGAATATCCATTTGTGCATTTATTTTCTGTTTTAGAAATAACTGCTTTGGGCTATCGGTGGAGGATAGTCGTGATTGTTGTAGACAATGTATGTTGATTAGGCAAACTGAAACTAATCAATGGAATGTGTTATGGAACTTAACAGTTGCTAGAATACATTAATTGTTTGTATTGTGTGATTGTATATAGAACCAATGTGTTTATATACGTTATGTGTAGAGGAGGAGATAGGGGATGTACTCCGCGGTTTAGGGGAAGATAGGGGATGGACCTCTAAACCGGATAGGTATTTGGAGGAGATAGGGGATGTACTCCGTAGACAGAGCTCATATGCTTGTCTAGAGAAGTGAAGATAGAGCTCATATGCTTATCTTTGTGAAGTATGAAGTGTGGATACAGCTTGTATGCTTATCTGTGGATATTGTTGATATACATATCTGTTGTAAAGTGTGGATACAGCTTGTATGCTTATCTGTGGATATTGTTGATATACATATCTGTTGAGAATGTGGATATAGCTTTTATGCTTATCTGAATGTGAGATATAGTTTTTATACATATCTGTGGAAATGATGATAGAGCTAGCATGCTTATCTGTTGAAAAAGGGAAAATGAAAAGTAATTGGGACTTGTAAGTCGTTGACATAAATATGTAATTTATGTGATTGAATCAGTGGTGACCAACTATCAATTGCTAATGTTTTAGTCATTGTCCATGGTTGGTTTAGTGTATTTCTACTGGGCTGTGGCTCACCCTATATGGGAATATCATTTTCAGGTGCAGGAAGCATGCCACCTCCAAGGACATAGCTGGGAGGCTTGTGGCGGGCATAGTTTTGTCGTTTCACTTTTGATGTATTATATGTGTAACTTCAAGCCAAGGGCTTAATGTGTAAACGAGTTAGAACTCTTGTTGTAACCAAGTGTTGACTTGGAAAGCTGTAAGCCCGTAGGGCATTTTGTTTTGATGTTTACATGTAATACTAATGTGACGGAACTCTAATGAATAAAGGAATGTGGTTAGTTAATATGTAAATGCTTGTCTTATCTGATGGGTTTAATGTTATTATTTTGAGGGCGTTACAACTTGGTATCAGAGCGTACCGGGTTCGAATACTTTGGGTACGTGGGAAGTGATTAGGATCACAATGGGTTTGTCTCACTTGATAGAGACGTAGATGTAGTACCATATGCTATGTGTTTATTTGATAACATGCTTGTGTGACTATGTGGGTATGGGATTTAATTTCTTGGATGTTGATCGGATCCTTGAGTTTCTGGGAGTCTTGTTGGAAAAGCACTTGATCAACGCTGTTTCTAACTGGAACTCTAGTAACGTCTCGGGACTATCATTATCCGGAAATGAAGTTCGTAAGTGCTTATGTGTTTATGTGCTTATGTGGAGTGAATTACAGTTGTCCATGCATTAGGACGTGAGTGATTAGTTTCGGCACACCTATGAATGTGCTAACGTTCTGTGTTGCCTTTATTAGGATGTCAGGACGAGGAAGAGGTGCTAGGCGTGGTAGACCTGCGAGGCAGGAAGTACCGTTACAGGGTGAGATTCCGGCAGTGCAGGAGGGAGTTGGGCAGGCCAATGTGGCCGAGCCAGTGGGTCAGCAGGCTATGGGTGCCTTGGCCAGAGAGATAGCAGGAGCTTTGGGTATTCTTAGAGCTGGGAATCAGGTAGCTGAGGCAGGGCCTTCTTTCTTGAAGAGGGAGTTCTTCCGGTGTAATCCGGACGAGTTTATCGGGGATCCTAAAGAGCCGCTTAAGGCAGATGAATGGCTCGAACAGACAACGAAGACGTTTGAGATGCTTGGCATCGAGGACGGAGCACTGAAAGTGACCTTGGCATCCTTCCAACTGAAGGGAGATGCGGGTCAATGGTGGAAGTACGAGAAAGCTCGTGTTGGTGGTACTTGGGAGGCGTTTGTGAATGCTTTTCAGGAGAGGTTTTTATCAGCAGCAGCTAGGGAGAAGCTGAGGGATCAGTTTAGCCGGCTTAATCAGCAGGGCTTGTCAGTGGCCGAGTTTGAGGCTACTTTTACCAGTCTGTCCAGGTTTGCACCTGAACTGGTGGCGTCTGAGGAACGCCGTTGCTATGAGTTTGAGCGGAAGTTGAGGCGGGGCCTCAAGTTGAGAGTTGGTGGGTCTTATATTCGAGAGTATAGACACCTAGTGGATGCTGCAGCTCATATGGAGCTTATGATGCAGGAGGAGGATGAGGGTCAGAGAGGCTCCAAGAGGAGCCAGGATAGTCAGAGTGATGGCAGGAGGCAGAGGGGTTCTAACCCTCAGCAGTCTCAGGGTGCAGTCTCTAGATCGACCTTTCCAGTGCCTAGTGTAGGCTCGGGGAGAGGCAGTCAGGGAGAATTCACTTGTTACAAGTGTGGCCAGCTGGGTCACAAGGTTTCTGTTTGCCCGCAGAAGGGTGGGGGTCAGAAAGCTGCTTCTTCTTCAGCTAGACCGCCGAGTCAGGGTTTGGGCAGGGGGCAGCTCTTGATTTGTTATCAGTGTGGACAACCTGGGCACATGAAGAGGTTTTGCCCACAGTTGAGTGCCACTTCGGGAGCGTCTGGTTCTAGGCAGACGCAGGGTTTTCAGCCAGCTCAGTCTGTGCAGGCCTCGAGGGCCAATCCGGGAGCTTCGTCATCCCAGTCTGTGCAGCAGTCTTTTGCTCCGAGAGGTGAGCAGGTAGACCAGGGGCCTACGGGGCGCGTGTATGCTGTTACCGCGCAGGATTTAGTACCGGCTCCATCAGTAGTGAGAGGTACTTTTCTGTTTTGCAACTCAGTTGCTAATGTGTTGATAGACACGGGTGCATCTCATTCTTTTGTATCTGCTGCATTTGCATCTGTTTTGGAATTGGAGTTAGCACAGTTAGCATCTCCTATTTGTGTGGTATCGCCTTTGGGTGGTGAGTTGATTCTGAAACAGGGTGTTAGAGGATGTGATATAGAGGTCGCCGACTATAGGCTTCCTTTTCCGTTTGTTGTCATGCCCATGAAGGGTTTTGATGTTATTTTGGGTATGGACTGGTTATCGTCATACCGGGCTGTTATTGATTGCTACCGCCAGAGGGTTACATTGTGTACCTTGAGCGGGGAGTGGTTCCATTTCTTGGGAGACCGGGTTGGTAATGTTTTGCCACCGGGGTATGATTCGCGAGGGCGAAGTGAGCTTAGTAGTCTATTTGCTAGCTTTGAGAGTGGTGGGAGTGGTGAGACCCAGCATGTATTGCCGAGGGTGGTTTGTGAGTATTCGGATGTCTTTCCCGAAGATCTTGTTAGTTTGCCACCTCACCGAGAGATAGAGTTCTCTATTGATTTAGTGCCTGGTACGGCGCCGATTTCTATGGCACCTTACCGTTTTGCTCCAGCAGAGTTGGTTGAGTTGAAAGTTCAGCTCCAGGAATTGCTCGATAAGGGCTTTGTTCGCCCTAGTGTTTCACCGTGGGGAGCACCGGCCCTCTTTGTTAAAAAGAAAGATGGTGCCTTGAGATTGTGTATAGACTACCGGAAGTTGAATCGGGCTACGGTTAAGAATAAGTATCCTATGCCCCGTATAGATGATTTGTTTGACCAGTTGAAGGGTTCCCGTTGTTTCTCTAAGATAGACTTGAGATCGGGTTACCATCAGTTGAGGGTCAGGGAGGAAGATGTTCCTAAGACGGCATTCCGTACGCGGTATGGCCATTACGAGTTTCTGGTGATGCCATTCGGGCTTACCAATGCACCGGCAGTCTTTATGGACTTGATGAACCGGATTTTCCGGGAGTTCTTAGACCGATTTGTGGTTGTCTTCGTGGACGACATCCTTATCTATTCGTCTTCTGAGGAAGAGCACGAGGAACACTTGAGAGTGGTGCTTGAATTACTTAGAGCCCATAGGCTGTATGCCAAGTTTGGGAAGTGTGAGTTCTGGCTGAGGGAAGTCAAATTCTTAGGCCATGTGGTATCCGGGGAAGGGGTGTCTGTTGATACATCCAAGGTTGAGGCAGTGCAAGGTTGGGCACAGCCTAAGAGTGTGTTTGAGATCCGCAGTTTTCTGGGATTAGCTGGGTATTATCGTCGGTTTGTGAAAGATTTCTCCAGGTTAGCGTCACCGTTGACTAGACTGACTCGGAAGGGAGTCAAGTTTGTGTGGAGTGAGACTTGTGAAAAGTCGTTCCAAGAGCTGAAAGTTAGATTGACCACCGCTCCGGTGTTGATTATTCCGGAGAGAGAGTTGGGTTATGCGGTTTATTGTGATGCCTCACGAGAGGGTTTGGGTTGTGTGTTGATGCAAGAGGGAAAAGTGGTAGCTTATGGATCACGTCAGTTGAAAATACACGAGAAAAATTACCCCACACACGACCTAGAGTTAGCAGCTGTGATCTTTGCCTTGAAAATCTGGAGGCACTACCTTTA